>NC_090443.1:753621621-753924651 GCF_031143425.1 Pleurodeles waltl | reverse complement strand
CCACCTGCAAAGCTAAAAAAGGGACCTGCTTCTAGCAGGGGACAGTCACACCACCCACCCAGCAATGCCTCGCACAAACACAGAGTGGACAGTGCCAAGGTCCCTGCAGCAGCTGTCAAGATGGGGAACGACCACAAGCCAAAGGGCACATCACCTCTGGGCATGATGTCACCTTGGGAGGGGCTGGTGACTACCAACTCATCAGGGATGGCAGCCACATGCCCCCCAGTCACCAACAGCCATCCAAGGCTGCCAGAGACGGTATGGTGTCTCCATCCACCCCAACAGTCACTTGCACCACGGCCTGCACTGGCAGCATCTCCACCCCAGCCACCGCCACCTGCACCACCATCAGCACCACCATGTGCACAGCTGATGCCACTCTCTTGGATGTCAGGCCCATCCCCAGTGTGCAGCCATCAGAGTCTTCAGGTGACGTCCTGGACCCTGGACACGCCACTTGAGACACCACCTCCTGCTCTGACACGAACCAGCAATTGGCAACCTAAGTCGCCGCAGGATGGAGTGTCGGTCTGCCTCCATGGAGTATCATGCTACCTGTTCCGGGTACATCGTGTGGCTGTGACACACAGGTGAGACAAAGTCAACATGCCACATGCCAGGAGCAGCATCACTGGGCACAAAGCCCCCTCCAGAATCAGTGGAGAAAAGCATCCACTAACCCAGTCCTTGCCAGGATGAAGCACTCTGGGCCCAAAGCCCCCTCCAGAACCAGTGGAGAAAAGCATCCACTAACCCAGTCCTTGGCAGGATGAAGCACTCTGGTCACAAAGCCCCCTCCAGAACCAGTGGAGAAAAGCATCCACTAACCCAGTCCTTGGCAGGATGAAGCATTGTGAGCACAAAGCCCCCTCCAGAACCTGTGGAAGATGCCACCCACTTGAGAGACTGTGGCTTTGTACTCCCCAAGACCAAGCAGTGGGCAAACCACCCACTTGAGAGACTTTGGCTTTGCAATCCCCAGGACCAAGCAGTGGGCAAACCACCCACTTGAGAGACTTGAGAGACTGTGGTTTTGCACTCCCCAGGACACGGTTGTGGGCATGGAGCCCCCTCTGGGGGCAGTGGCGTTGTACCATCATCTGGCTGAGGTGCCCCCCTCTACCCTTCCACCTGAGGTGCCTGTTTTTATTTTCTACCTGATGCCCCTGCAGTGTTCTCTCTGTTTTGAGGCAGGTGTCATGTGTGGGCTTTGCCCATACTTTTTGGGACCACTGGTCCACGGACATTTAATGGGACAGTGTACGGACTTGTGTACTTGCTGTAAATATTTGTATATACTGATTATTTACTGTTCTCTTGGGCTATCTGATTGCTCGAATATTGCACTAGTTAAACTCATTTCGTTTGATCCTTGCGTTCTTCCAGGGGGTGACAGGATGTATCTGTGATGTTATTGGATATGTGTGTGGTGTGTGTGTTGTTGATGGGGGGTAAGGGTGTTTCGTTTTGCGTGTGTGTTACTCTCTTTTCCCTCCTCCCCTCCCCTGTGTGCTAGGTACAGTACTCACGTGGTCGTCGCCGCCGCCATTCGTACTCCTGGTAGATGAGAAGATAGACCAACATTGGTAACACCTGTAGTTCGGGCTCCATGGCGTCCTGGTTCTTTGTTGAGTGTTGACAGGTGAGTGGTTTCCCTTGTGTGTACTGTTTCCGCCCTGGTTTTGATTGTGTTGGTACCGCCCCAGAAAAGCTGGCAGATTGGTGCCCTGTAATAGTGTGGGAGGTACATTGTGTTCCGCCTACCTGTTGTCGGTTACCGCCGCGGTGTTTGTTGCTACCGCTATGTCGGTCGGAGTGTAAGAGTGGCTGTCTGTGTTGGCGGTTTCCGCCTTGGTCGTAGTTCTATTTTTTTGACTGCCGGCCTGTTAGCGGTATTACTGCCGCTTTATCACTAACCACCAGGGTTGTAATGAGGGCCATAGTTTGAAAGATTTCAGTAAAATTAACACCCAAACGAACACAGTACAAACTGTGGACATCTGCTTGTGCTGAACTGGGACAAATCCACAAGTTTAGACTGACCATGATGGAGAGTGGACCAGGCACACCAGTTAGAATCTGGTTGTGGTGCATTGCTAGATCCATCCCCGAGGATGCGTTATGCAGCTGAGGAGATATGCTGGTTCCAAGGAGTTGTGGCTGTGATGCGAGGGCCTGCATTGTTGTTCAGAATCCCAACAATGAGGGTTTGGGATGCAAAGTCCTGTGTCATGGATGCATTATGCAGTCAAAGTGATGCGTTGGTTCCTGTGAGTCTGCGATGCGAGAACCTGTGTCATCATCAAGATTGCCCGCAACAAAAGAGTTGCAATGTGAGGGCCTGCATTGCAAAACCTTTGCACAGGTGACAGTTCTCATACAGGCTGCAAAGTTGATGCAGAATCCTTTGAGTCAGAGTAGCCCTTGAAGCAGAAGCAGTGCATCAATTCAGCTTCGGTTTGCACAGCATAACAGAGGAGATGTGTTGGTTCTGCTTTGTCAATAGATGTGTGGGCAAAGCACATTCAGGCTCACTTCCAAAGGTCCAGAACTGGGGTGGCACCACCTGGCAGGGCAGGACTGACAGACTGCAGAGGTCAGGTGCTGGGTTCCTTCTGTCTGTGAGGCTCTTTTCAGAAGACTAGCCAACTAGCCTTTTGAGTCTCTCTGGGGTCCTGAATTCAACAGATGCTGATCCAGTCCTTCTCACCCAGGCAGGAGCGCAGTCGGCTGCAGGCCAGCAAAGCTGGACATCAATTACTTCAGAGCAGCAGTCCAGCACAGCAGAATTCCTTTGAACATCATAGCACCCCTTCTTCCTGGCAGGGGTTGCACAGGTCCAGAAGTATGCTGAAGAGTTGACATCTGAGATTTAATATTTCTACCTGGCCTTTCATTGAAGAAGGAAGAAACTTCTAGAGGTTTCTCTTTCATGTCCCCAGGTATCCTGCCTTTCCTATCCTTGCTCCAGACTAACTAAAGAGGGTATACAATCCTTTCTGTGAAAGGCAGAACATAGACTGTTCAAGGGCTATTCCCAGCTCCACCCTCCCAACATGTCTGTGATGGCCCATACAGGTACACCTAACATCTCTGTTGTGTGTGAATGTCTAGGAGTAATGCACAAAGCCCATCTGGCAACTATACCCCGTCATTTTACTCAGTGACAGGCTGCAGGTTCTAAATGGCTAAGGCTGGAAAATTTCCAAATTTCTAAGAGTGGTATTTTCAACAATGTAATTTAAACTCCAACTTCACCACGAGAGAGGATCTACCATGAGAGAGGATTTTTTATTACAATATCAAAGGCACCAAGCATGATCTGGTTACCTGCTCCCATTTGGAAATGTGGAAATTATTACTAATTGTAAATAATAAAGTAACCCCAATGTTAGCCTATGGGAGAGGTAAGCCTTGCAGTAGTAAAAAATAAATGTTGGAGTTTTTTGACTACCAGAAAATGTAAAACTAAAGAGTGCATATTCAACTTTTTAAATACACTGCACCCTGCCTTCCGGGCTGTCCAGGGCCTACCTAGTTGTGGCTTACATGTATTATAAAGGAAGGCTTAGGTCTGACAAAAGGTTCATTTTGCCAGATTGAAATGGCAGTTTAAAAAACACACATACAGGCTTCAATGACAGGCCTAAGACATGTTTAAAGGGCTACATAAGTGAGTTACATAACCAGTGCTGCAGGTCTACTAGTAGCATTCAATTTACAGGCCCAGAGCACATGTACTGCCACTTTACTAGGAACTTACAGGTAAATTAAAAAGGTCTATTGGGTATAAGGTAGTTCTACTGTGTTTTAAGGAGAGAGCGCAAGCATGTAGGCATCAGTGAACTTTGGTAAAGAGTGCAGAGTCCTAAAAGGCAACAAAATGTATTCAGAAAACAGGAGGGTGAAGGCAAAAAGATTGGGGATGACCCTGCAGAAAGGGCCATGTCCAACACCTCCAGATATTTTGCATTTACTCCCCTATTTTTACTGAACATAATTTTGTAGGCTTTAGGACTCTGTGCCTTTTACACCTATTAACTAGTGGTAAAATTATTGTGCTCTTCTTCTAAGACATGGTAAAACTGGGATACACCTAATTGTCATGTTTAATTTTCTTATAAGTTTCCTAGTAAATTGTACTACTTCTATCTTCATGCTACTAGTGGATACAGCACTACTTGTGGCACCCACTAACATAGCACTGTAAAACATGTCCCAGGTCTGCCGCTACAGCATGCAGTGCAGCTATAAACAGACAGTTTAACCTAAGTTTTTGCCAGGCCTTTACCTTACATTTTAGTTCTTCGAAGTCACCTCTAATGAAGGCCCTACAGGCTGATAGGGCAGGGTGCATTGTATTTAAAATGTAGGACATGTGTACTTACATTTTACATGTCCTGACAGTAAAAAAACTCGTAAAGTTATTTTTCACTGTCATAGGTCTGCCTCTTCCACAGACTAACACTGGGTTACCCTATTACACTTAAAAAATGATAACTTCAGTTTGTGAACAGAACATAGATAGAAATTTGTCTTCCACTCAACTGAACTGTAATTTAAACTCCCCTGTAATTCTGAAGTCTGATTTAAAGTCGCTATTTTGAAAAGGGCACTTTTAGAATTATTTCTGTCTAAAACAAATGTGCCCCTCTGCCAGTGTCCAGTGTCACATTACTTTAAAAGCTCTCCTGTGGTGTGATGTCTATTCCTCCCAGACATGGGGATAAAATGGCCCTGGGTGTGGGGCAGGGTGTTCCTCTCCTGAGCAGTATGGCTTTGGGGTTGTACCATCCTGCGTTTCATAGGGGTAGCTTCAGAGTAGTGCCCACAGCCTTCTGACTTCTAAGGCTGCCAGCCCTGCCAATGACAAATGTAGCAAACACCTAGGCCTGCCTGTCTTTCTCTCCCTAGACAGCCAAAGAATGGGAAAAGGTTGGACAAAAGGGGCATCCTTCATCCACAGGCTGGCAATGGTTATAAGAATAGCACTCTACAAATCACTCATCAGAACACTCCTGGACCTGTGGAAGGTTCAAAAGAAGGGACAACTGGCTGTCCGAAGAAGGAAGACTGGACCTGCTTGCCTTGAACCCAGGATCCTAAGAAGTGACCCCAATGGTCAGTTAGCTGACCTCCTGTTTGAGTGACAGGGAAATAACAAGCTTCCCAGGGCCTTTTTTGTGACTTCCCAGCTGACTAGCATCACCTGGACCTTCCTATGTCCTTCTACTGGCCTCTACTGGAGTGAGTCCTGAACCCCAATAAGTCCACTCCAAGTCCCTTACCCATGGATGGCATCAGGAAGTGTGCCTTCTGCTTCAAAACTGAGCTATGGGTGAAAATCTGTACATTTGGGGTTCTTTGGAACTAAACGTGGGCACCACACGTCAATCCATCAAGGGATTTTTAGGCAGTTACATGCTCTTCACATAAAACAGCACCCACCCACTTCTGTTAACATTAAGCTCCAGTGACACCTTGCATCTTGCACTGAAAATAATCTCCTTGCTGAGCTATGCCAATGCAAAGTTCAAGCTGAGGCTCCTTACTTGGACTTGGACTCTGAGAAGGTCAACTTTTTACTAGGATGAATGTGGTCCCTGCATCTGACTCAAGCCTCATCATAATTGGCCTGAAATTGTGATTGTGACTCAGTTGCAGTGCAACCAGATAACTGAGAGCAGCTTTGTGGGTTTTAATGCGATTTTTACCTGAAAAAGCATTACTCTGGTTCTACTGGTAGGAATTTCGTTGATTTATGTCATGTTATGTATTACATTGTAATCTATTTTTCTAAATAAACTTGGGATTTGGGGATTTTTTGTGTTGCATTTTCACTTCATTACTGTTTGAGTGCTGCGTATGTACTTTACACATTGCTTCTCGCTTAATCCTGACTCATTTTGTGCCAGTCTACAAGAGGGTCAAGCACAGGTTTATATAGGGACTTTTGTGGTTCACCCTGACGAGCAATTTGTTTATCCCTTGAGTTGGGCACTCACTGTTCACAACAAATAAAAACAATTCTTACAAAGGTTGTGAATATTGGAAAGAAAATATAAATAAAAATGTTTGGTGTGCTACATTTGACAGATTGAAGGTGTAGAGGCTTTATTCAGGTCATTTTTAATAACTAGAGAAATTATATTTTTAAATAAAACAATCCAGCAAACAACATGCACCGGGTCTGCGTCCTCTTGCATGTAGAAATGGAATGAAAATAACACTGATGATGAATTTAAGACCATTATTTAGAATGGGATACCTAATTTCACTGCATTTAATTGAGATGTATTGCCTTATGGCCAATAGATATTGATGTGTGAATGAACATGTTTAATTCCAAAGCTGCTGGTCCCTTAACAAACGGACCAGCTCTCCGATACAGCAAATATTCCACTTCAACTTTAGCTGCATATTGTGTGAGTAAACTGTGTCAATAATGGCTAACAAATTCCAGTTTAAATGCTGTGAAAGGACACCTGTCCAAAATGAGCCAGGACATGGATTTCATTGAGTTCAACCTGGGTCCTGTTCCTGCAAAAAATAAACAATAAACAATTCATGTCCCCCTTACAGAGATTAATGTTTAATAAGGGAAGCTGCAGAAAGAACTAGGGAAACTGACAAGGAAATAATGCAGACCAATTTTTTTTTAGATTTTCTTCACCGGGACGAACCCGCAAATCATGCCGGGTTGCGGTTGAGGCATGCTGGCTAGAGTTGCTGCAGTGGGTCGGTCCCTCTATGGAGCTTTTTTTCTAAAGTTCTCCAAACTTCTCCAAACTTCTGGGTCTTCTCCCAGATGTTCTTTTAATGTTCTTTTGGGGTCCACAGCTCACCCCAAGGGGCCAGAAGCTCTGAGATGATCCTTGGGGGTGTGGACTACAACTCCCAGAATGCACCTGGCGCAAACTCCTTTTTGGACACTTGGCAGTGGTCAGCTGGTTGATTTCTTCAGGAGTTGGTGCAGGGGACTCTGGTTAGCAATTTTTCACATGTAGCAAACGGGGAGTCCCTCCTTGAACCAGTTGAAGCCAGGCAAAGTCCTTCTTGTGGTGAAGCCCAAATGTGCAGCGGGTGCAGTCCTTCTGAGTGCAGGTTCCAGGTGTAGGCCAGGGGTCCAGCAGGGCAGTCCTTCTCCTTTGGTTCTTGCTTGTTGGAATCTGATGGGGATCTGGTAGGGAACTGAGGTATGGGTGGAGGTCTGCCAGTTTTATCCTTGCTCCTGGGTGAAAAACAGGGTGGTCCTGATTCTCCAGTCAGGTGCAGGGTCCTTTCCCCTGTGATGACCACTTCCTGAGAAGTGTGGCAAAAATCAATCCCAGGAGGCATCATTCTTCAAAAAACCCTCATGGCTGAAAATTATTTTTGGACGTTACATCTGGCTGAGCCCACCCACTGGTGTGGCTGAAAATCATAAACACACCCCTCTCCTGCCCTCTCCTAATCTAATCAAGGTGGCACCTAGTTGTCTGGGGTTGCAGGATGCGGGGGTGTTTTGCTGGGTTGCTCCAAATGTCCTTCTCTGCCTTTGAAGACCAGTTTGGCATCCCTCCCCCTTCCTGTCTCACCATCTGCTGATGGGAGATTCCCTCCCATAGGCACATCTCTTTGTGTGAAGCCAGGCCACTTCACACCTCATCAAGGCAGCCTGGCCAGGCTGCCAGAGGCTGGCCAATCAGGGCACAGCAGCAAAAACAATGCAGGGATGAAATTGGCAACTCTTCAGGTAAAGTTTAAAACTCTTTACCTGAACACGTTATATTAAATCCAACAACTGGAAGTTGTGGGATTTATTATAACAATTAATTTGATACCAAACTCTTCGTATCTGTCATTCAAAAATAAAGGGGGTTATTCTAACTTTGGAGGAGTGTTAATCCGTCCCAAAAGTGACGGTAAAGTGACGGATATACCACCAGCCGTATTCCGAGTTCCATAGGATATAATGGACTCGTAATACGGCTGGTGGTAAATCCGTCACTTTTCCGTCACTTTTGGGACGGATTAACACCTCCTCCAAAGTTAGAATAACCCCCAAAGTCTCCCCATTCTAGCCTGTGAAGGCCATTCACTACAATGAGGGAAAAACTAATTTGGCTGTTTTTACCTCACCAGGGCTTATAAAAGGCCCCTGCTTATAGTTACATGGCACCCAGCCCTAGTGGCACATAGGGCACACCTTAGGGGTGACTTATATGTAAAAATAAGGTAGTTTAAGAGTTTGGAACTACTTTTAATTCCAAAGTCGAATTTGCATATAACTTTAATTTAAAAGCAGCCAGCAAGGGAGGCCTGCCTTTACAATGACACTGCGCACCTAGCAGTGCACCTATGGGTGCACTACCTATGCGGTGGTCTCTAAACCTACATGCCCTACCATATACTAGGGATTTATAGATAGGTTGGCTTAGCCAATTATAATTAGCCTAATTTGCATATTGATTTTACACAGAGCACAGGCCCTGGGACTGGTTAGCAGGACTCAGGGCACCATCAGAGTCAGGAAAAAACCAGCCAAAAGTGGAAAATGGGGGCAAAAAGTTAGGGGGCCTCTGCAATCAGCCCTGTTTTCTCACAAGCCCATACTGCATCTAAAATTTAAAGACTCCTACAACACATTTTGCTTATCCACTTATCAAGCACAACAGGCATAACTCAAGTATTCAAAAATCTTTAATCTGCCTTATTGACAGTTTTTAAAAGATATTTCTATACTGATTTCTTGATTCGTCAGTTTATTGTTTGCAGGTCTGATTTTTGCACATTGTAATTTTTTTCCAGAAAACAAAATAAAATCATCATGAATTCCAGTGCCAGTGGAATTTACATCTATACCACAGAGTAACAACCCCGAACATGGCATTTTACTTCAACAGGGAATTGTAGAATTCAAAGTACAAACTGTACTCTTTTGTTTTTGCAAGTTTCTAGCTCCCCAAGTGAGACCTTTATTTAGGTCCATTAACTGTTTCAAAACATTCTACTTGGAAATCCCACTTGAATTACCACATATAGTAGCATTCAACATGAGCTTAGTGATTTGGCCAATATCTAAGGAGATTTGAGATATACTGTAAAAGTTGACGCATAATTAGGGATGTATTCACTTGTTAACTTCCTTATAGAGACACATGCTTGTGAACTATTCCAAGAGACAGAATAATAAGTAACAGTGCATTATCATGTTATTCTGTTCAGGCAAAAGTTAATTGTTGTGTGATTATTTAAATATTCCAAGAGGTTTGGGCAGTTTTGTTTCAGTGAGAGGCTATGGCTGGAATGCATTTAAAATGTTGAAAGCAAGGTAAGGAGGTGGTGATAAACCCATGTAGTGGGGCAGTGTACCCCGTTACTGAGGGCAAATACAACTGTATGACCTTTGAAAGATTTGTCAATTAATCAGTAAGCAGTGGTCAAGACCTTCAAGGTTAGGGAAGAGAAGTTGTAATATACTTCTAACTTATTAAGCAAAGTAATGAGGTCTACCAAACTGCACAGATTTTGGTGGCCAATGGTAGTCTCTGAGGTAGGATCCAAGTGGGCATCAGGAAAGCCATTGGGATGAGGAGTTGCTATACAAATGGGCAGGAAGGAAAGAGAGAGTGGTGGACTGTGTATACAAATGTCAAGTTCCAGCAACATCTTCAAGAATGGTATGATCCTGGTTATGGCCCCACAAAAGCACCACTGACATTAACTGAGAGACAACACTGAATACAAGTGTGTCCTAAAAGACAAGGGTTTGGGGACGGAACAGAAGGGATAGGAATCTAAAGGTAAATACTACAGTTCCAGCTTTCTCTAATTGGATTGGTGTATGCATAATCTAAGCTGACTATACTTGCAAGTGAACACCCCTTACTTCCTACCAAAAGATTAGGGAATGGAGAATGGAATTCTAGTGTTTATGTTGTTTTCCTGATCTGATGTACAAAAACAATCCAGCTCTGATTGCAATCTAATCACTTGTAACAAATCAAAATCTTGTCAAAGAAATATAAAATTACTCTTTTTGTAAAACTCCTCTTGTGGCAACATTTCAACAGGGGTTATCAGTACCCTAAGCAAATATTGCTAGCACACACAAAGTATTAGTCAGTTTCAAAAGTAAATTACTCACATTAATTTAAGAACCTTGTGACCTTTTTAAAGGTTGACATATTTTTTAAATGTGCACAAAAAATAAATTGTGTAATTCAAGATTGATACTTTTCAAGTTTTCACTCTGAAGTCATTTCTAGGGATTCTGCCATTTTGTGCTTTAGTTTTCAAATAAAGTTATAACTTATTTTGCAGAAGCATTTAGAAGTACCAAAACGTATAAAAATTCAAAGATATAACGCAGTAAAAATTCAAATCAAGTTTATAAAAGGGAGGCACATTTAATAAGCAAAATCACACCAAAATGACAAAATTCAATAATGAGAAACAGAGATATGTTTTTTTTAAACACTTAAGTTGAAAAAGCACCAACGAAAAGTTAAGCATTGATGATAGTCAATGGTCACATTAGACTACTATGAACGTGCAACACGTAGATTAGTCCCAGTGAAAGCCTGGAAGACAATAAATTCAAAAAGGTTTCTAAATTTCAGTGAAGTGGAGGAAAATTTTTGAAAAGTTTCCAAATTTTGATCTAGTGCTAAACAAACAACCGAAGTACACTTCCAAGGGTTTCAGAAGCTCGGGAGAGGCATTCACAGAGTGTCAGGCAGAGGCCAACAGCAAGGTTAAGCTAAGGTCCAGTTGCTAGTGGTCAGCTGGGTCCTTTAGGAAAAAGGCTTCCTGCAGATAGTTGTGTGATTGTAGTCACACAGGTGGTCAGTCAATTCACTTGTGAAGTCCACTTTTTTGTCCTGGGTATAGGTGGGACCATGTCCAGCCCTTCAGGTCTCCTCACAGGTCTCAACCAACAGGAGCAATTCTTCTTCCATTTCTCCACAGGTCAGAAAGTATTCTGTGGAGGTGCCACATTTATTCCTCACACTTAAGCACTTCCTACCTAATGGGGTGAAGGTTGTCAGAGGTAACCCTACCTATTTTTCAGTAGTTTCTGTTTGTCTTACTCCAAATAGGTCCAAAGTGCTAGGTATCAGGAAATGTACAAAATGGTGAAACTGGTTGGCCACACTGACCAGGAACAGCAATGATCTGAGGAGAGTTGTGTTGGTGCCATGTTTATGCCCAGTGCCAGGCTCTGGGTAGAGGAAACTCCTGGTCACTCCCTGGCCAATTGGGTGAAGCCTCCCAGGGGAAGCCATCTCTATTTTTGCAGCAATTCCTGTGCCATACCCGTAATGCCCCTGTCTGCCCAAAGCCAACATTGTAAAACCTTTCATCTCTTGAGCTGACTCCTCTGTATAACCTAGATGTGTACACAGAAAAATGAGCTATCTCTCCTCTGTGGTCACTCAAAACAAGTTCTGGGGCAGCTCCTCTCTCACTGGGCCTCCTTCCTGACTGGTTAGGTTTACAAAGAAGGGGTTAAGCCCAGGTGTTAGATAGCTCTGTCTATTACAGGGTACATTTCTATGAACCTAATTTAGTTCCTAGACAGATGGTCAGCCTGGAGGATAAACAGAATACCTCTCCACACCCAAAGCATCTGTCCCAGCTCTGAGAGCACATTCACATCACTAAAGGGAAGCTATTCAGCTCCTGAGTGAAAGATGGAAGCCCTTGCAAATGGTCTGCTAGAGGCTTTAGGTAGACAACAGGTCATTTATCTAAAAGCACATGTTCTAAGATATTTAGGCCCATATTTATACTTTTTGACGCAAAACTGCGCTAACGCAGTTTTGCGCCAAAAAAATTAGCGCCGGCTAACGCCATTCTGAAGCACCATGCGGGCGCCGTATTTATTGAATGGCGTTAGCCGGCGTTAGCCGATCGGCGCTGCCTGGTGTGCGTGAAAAAAACTACGTACACCAGGCAGCGCCGGCGTAGGGAAAAATGGCGTTTGGGCGTCTAAAAATGGGGCAAGTCAGGCTGAGGCAAAAAAAACGTCTTAACCCGATTCGCGCCATTTTTTTACGACGCCCATCCCCCATTGAAATGACTCCTGTCTTAGCAAAGACAGGAGTCATGCCCCCTTGCCCAATGGCCATGCCCAGGGGACTTCTGTCCCCTGGGCATGGTCATTGGGCATAGTGGCATGTAGGGGGGCACAAATCAGGCCCCCCTATGCCACAAAAAAAAAAAAAAAAAAAAAAAAAAATTACCACAACTTACCTTCTCTTCCCTGGGGTGGGTCCCTCCGTCCTTGGGTGTCCTCCTGGGGTGGGCAAGGGTGGCAGGGGGTGTCCCTGGGGGCTTGGGAGGGCACCTCTGGGCTCATTCTGAGCCCACAGGTCCCTTAACGCCTGCCCTGACCCAGGCGCTAAAATCCGGCGCAAATGCGGGTTTTTTAGTCCCGCCCACTCCCGGGCGTCATTTTTGCCCGGGAGTATAAATCCGACGCAATAGCATCGCAGTCATTTTTTTAGACGGGAACGCCTACCTTGCATATCATTAACGCAAGGAAGGTGTTCACGCAAAAAAATGACGCTAATTCCATGAACTTTGGCGCTAGACGCGTCTAACGCCAAAGTATAAATATGGAGTTAGATTTGCGTTGAATTTGCGTCTAAAAAAACGACGCAAATTCGGCGCAAACGGAGTATAAATATGCCCCTCAATACAAATCATACTTTATCAATCAAGTGGGACTGTAATACATGTTTGAAAAGCCCAAATACATACTAGGTAGCTGTGGTGTAAAAACAGATATCAAATATTAAATTTAACATGTATCCCAAAGCTTTCTCATTGAGAAGTTACCCCTACCACAATAAATATAGCTGTGAGGGCTTTTTCACTGTATGGGCATGTTTAACATTAAACCTTTACATGTCCTACTTTTACGTATCATGCTCCCTACCTTAAGGGCATGTAGGTCCAACATAAGGGTGATTTATTAATATGTAAAAGAAGGGTTTAGGACTGTCACAGGTGTTATTCTGATAGAATTTTCAGTCTAAACTTGAACAATCAAGTTACTGGTGATAGGCCTGCAGTCATGTTTACAGTATCACACTAGTGGATGACACAATGTGTGATGCTGTCCACTTGTGACATTTAACTTACTGGCCATGGGTGCACTGTTGTACTATGAGAAAGTGGTTCTGACCATCTACTCCCCCCAGATTTTTTTTACTTTTTGATCACCTGGATTTTGACCATTTATTGTGGGGGAGCCTCATAACCTGTGACTCAACCCCAGTAAACTCAAGGTAAACTGGACTGTGCATGTTTACCGCCAGTGCCTATCTTTTAAGGTGAGGCAACTATCATGCAGCAAGGATAAGAGGAACCTGGCTGGTTACATGTAGACATGTGTGTACACATATGTGCAATCGTGTGAAGGTTGTGCGTGAGAGACTCCTATTTTGCACAGCCCAAGAGCTATGCCAGTTAGCCTGGCTCAGAAGGGACAATGCATAGTGGGGGGTGACCTGGAATAGGCCTTATAATGTGGGTGTACACATGTAAGGAAAGTCAGTGTGCTTTACTGTCTTGACTGTAGTGACACTCCATTATAGTCCTATGGGAAAGGCTGGAATGCAGCACAACTCCAGTTTCCTAGGGTCCACAGGCTCCAGATTTGCACTGATATACACTTTAACCTGTACGAAAATGGCACTGCTGTGTAGTCAAAAAGCATAACTGTACAGCTTAGGGGTCACCAGGAATGTAATATTTCACAGATTCAGCTCAGGATCAGAGTGCAGGCTTTTTGTAACCATGCAGGGCTGTGTTGCTGACTTTTCTCTTCAGCTGCAGGAACAAAGTCCTCACTCATCAAAGAAAGCAAGTAACAGTGCTTAAGGCAACCTCTGAAGGAGAAAGGAATGGGGTGAATTGCTCTGCTCAATCAGCCAGCTGTCATCTTGTGCGAGGAAAAGGGCCTGACCCAGGCCACTCAAGAAAGGAGGGAGTCAACAACTTTGGAGCCAAACCAGAGGCGTGCTCCTTTGAAGATTTGCTGGGGAAAGGCCCTGGCTGTTATGTAAGCCGGGGGCGGAGCTGAGACCCTCTGAACACATATGGCAAGTGACTCTTGGGGGTCACCATTTTGAGCTGTCACAAAAGACTGTGCTGGGAGGCTGGGACAGGAGTGGTGATGTGGCACATTATGATAGGCAGGGGCGCAGCCCTGCTGGACACCCCTACCCTCACTTTATAAAACCTGTGCAGAAGAGGGAGCTTTCTTGGATGTGCTTTTCTGCCAACCACTGGGATTGGAGGCTGACACCATTGAAAAGAACCCTCTGACTCCTCACTGGATCAAGGACTCTCCTTCTGATTGACCCCAGGACCAGGTTGTGGAAAGACTAGGCTCTGTGCAAGGAGGAGAGGGCCAGAGGAGAACCAAGCAAAATGTTGGTTAATGGAGCCAGTAAAACCTGCTCCCTGGACAGTTTGATGTCAGTGAGGCCAGCAGGCCTAAAGAAAGTGTTCCAGGTGACAAGAGCTCACCACCCAGAGTGGAAGGAGACCAAAATAATCACAATCGGCTGAAATAGACCCCAGTTATGGCTGTCAGACATGTGGTGACCTTTGACCTTTTTGTTTAGCACTGGTGGCTCTGTCACTATGTTCATCTGTTCCCTGGGGTGGGCTAGGGCAACCCCCCCAGAAGAAAGAAAACAAAAATGGGAAGTACCATTGTGCTCTCCGTTGAAGAGGAGAAGGGACCCAGGACCCTATCCTTGAGCCCTGAGGAGGACTCTTGCTAGGGGATGTACCATCCCACTCCTCGTTTCCTAAGTTCGGCCCCAGGACCCATCTCTGAGCCGCAGAAAGAAGGTGGAGACAAGAGAGTTCTGTCACCCTTTCCAGTGAAAAGCGGAGGGGGTCCATGACCCCATCCCTGGGCTCCAAAATGCCCGATCAGCAGCAGCAAAGGCATCTGCCCACAGGAGCGGGGAGACTGATGTGAGGTGCTGGCTCCTGAGCGTGCTGGCGAGGCAGGGAGCAAGTGAAAACAGCTCTGGTGGGCTCCCTGAGCCTCTCTCCACCAGAGGAGCCTGGCCTGCAGGGTTTCTGGGTGGGACCAGACACCCCAAAAAGGAAACAGAACCACTGAGTGTTGCCTTATATAAAAAAAGAAAAACATAGGAAACTGCAATAGCTTCCCCTCCCACAGAAGCGAGAGAGACACTCAACCATTATGAATTCTCCCAGAAGAGAACCCCTCAGTTCCCTGGTGGGCCTGCCTGCATTCATAAGCAAAACCTCACTCATTTTGGCAAGGTGGTAGCCCCAGGAGAGCAGAGTCAACACGAAAAGGATGCTCAAGTGCAGGGGGAGCTGCAGGAGGAGTGCAGCGTCCCCCCAAAGGGAATTCAAACATCCCCATCTTCAGTTTCAATGGACTGCTAAAGGATAACCTCCCCAAGGGTTTTGGACTGTTTTTAAGCATTTCCCAGGCTGGAACTTTTGCTCTACAGGTGGGAGTGCTGCAATCTCTAGAGGCAAGGTGTATGGCTAAAGTGTTGTGGCCTGAAAATGTACCACATAACTTTTCATGTGGAGAGAAACCCTCTTGGGGGTCAAAGGTTGTAATTGCACATTTGGGTTTTTGCAAGACTGATATTCTTTAGGGACTATGTTAAAGATGTGGTATTGTAGGTGGAAAGGGGATTCTAGCAGTATTCTGATATATGCTGCAATCACCCTCAAGGGGGTGAAGATCTATAACTGCATGGGTAATGTAATTATTAAGGTGATGGGCTGTGGTTAATTTGCATATTTTATGTGACTAGAAATCTTGATAGCACAAACCAGTCAAACATGCCTATAACATATCCTTGCAATTGCTTTATTCGAATAATGAGACTGACAACCACTTGTGATCAAAGTAGATATCCTTTATTACCAGTATTAAATGCTCTCACTCCAAGTTATACTTAGATAGTGTAGTGAATGTTTTTGACTTGTGATCTGTTGGTTTAACTCTCCCTTTGGGACAAGAATGATCATGCAATGTCACCCATAAGTATTTCCATCAGCTTGTATATATTTGTAAATTATAGCGGAGTATTGAATAGTGTGTGTGTAATAAATGTACCTTTTACTTTTTCAAAAGAAAATGCAGAGACTGGACAATCATTTATTGTGTGTTATTATTGTGTTTTTCTTGTGAATGGTGATTACTACCCAACACCACCTCTGCTGAGTAGGCCTTGGACTGTTCTGCTTTGCTACTCAAAGCGCTACAATGGGGTGTTTGGTTCCCAGTGGAGTAAAAATGTGGACCCATTACTTGTGCAGGCCACACAACTAATGACCCATTGTCTAACAAGTACCATATACTAGGGACTTATAGGTAAGCTAAAAATGCTAATTAAGTATATTTCATCATGTCGATGAGGGGGCACAGACATTATACCGCTGGTTAGCGGGGGTAAAGTGCATAGAGTTGTACAGCCAGCAGAAACATTTAATCAAAACACCTGGGTGGTATCACACAAAAGATGATCACTTCCTACACCTAGTAAGATGATCTGAGTCATGACAAAATCTACACTTGACAACTTCCACATGGCTGACACTATTTCCAAACATTGTAAGAGTTCTGTGGCTTGGTGAGAAATGCAGTTTTCTGAATGGCACTCACATGCCTAGGCTTAGTGTGCCCTCCAAAGACATGAAGTGTTATTCAATGAGTGATTGCCATTTTTAGATCACTGCCAACCTTTTCTTCCATCAATGGACCTAACTAAAATGGTAAACTTAGGCCAAAAGTCTAAGTTTAGACCAAAAGTGTAAACTTACTCCAAAAGTCTAACTTTACTAGTAATAACATTAGTAGTAGCATTTTTACAGTACATGTTGGTCTGTATTCATTAGTATCAGGTCACCACAGACACTTCAATTGCAAGAGCAAACACTCTTTTGAATGCCTAATTGTTATGTGCGGAAATTGGGTTATTATTTAGCGGGATGTAAGGCCTGTGCAAGTAATAGGTCCACAATTTCCTCTTACTGGGAACCAACCACCCCATTGTAGTACCTGGGCCTCTCAGGCTAGTGAAGCAGAGCAGTCTAAGGCCTACTCAGAGGAGGTGGTATGGGCTAACAAGCACCATTTGCTGGCACACAGTAAAAACACACAGGAAATGATTGTCCAGTCAGGGCTTTTTCTTTAGAAAATGAAAAGTACATTACACACACACAACTAAATACTACACATTAATTTACAAAAAACACCCGTAAGGCAGAAACCTTAGATGACATTATACCATCATATTTGATCCATGAGGGCCATGGCTCTCAAAATAACAGTACCCCCAACCTATATCAGACACCACATGACACCTTAAACAAAACAGACCAATTGGCTTTGTCAAAGGGTCATCACAGTACATAAGGTAAGCCAACTGACTTACTCAAAAGTACACCAGTAAATAAGCAAACCAGCCACATGTTAAAAATCATGTCCATTTCACTATAGTCGTTAATCATGTCTAAGTGCAATCATTAATGCAAATAAAACATGTTCAATAAAACACTTTAACATTGATCAAGACCACTTTGAGCATAAAGGATTTACAAAGCATTGAAAATTGCATAAAGTGTCTGAGTCTTTTTTAAACACCTTCAAGCCAAATTAAGTGCTGCCAAAGAAACAGCCCCTATTGTTCCCACCTGTTGAGCAAAAGCTCCAATTTTGGGAATGCTTGAACATGGAGGTAAATCCTAGAGTAGGCATAATTTCTCTGACCCTGCAGACTTAGGGTCAGTACCCTTTTAGAGGTTTCCTGGGTGTCCTGGGGAGCTACTGCCACCCTTTACACCCTCACACTTTTCATATTGCATTTGTGGGAGCCCTGTCATCCCAGGGCCATCACAAACAGCAAAAAATGCTTTTGCCAATTACAGCCTTGCAGGGCATTATGAGGCGGTCCACCACGGGAGCGTGAATATTGCATGAATGGCACCAGATGCATTCTTTTGTGTTTGCCGTATGGCCTTGTGCCCTGAAACCTCTTTTTTTTCTTTTCAATTTTGGTAAGGGTGCCTAGTCCCACCTGGGCAGCCCCCATGCTTCTGTTATAGGGGCTGCTTCAGGGACCCCTCCCCCAGCTGCCTCAGCCAGCTCCCAAGCTGACCAGTATCTATCTCTGCTAGCACGTGAGCCAGCAGTGCTCATATCCAGTGTCCAGTCTTGCCAGGAGGGTGTCTTCTTTCTGGTATGCACTCCCCTCTACTCATACACAGGTATGGTGAGTGTGGATAGCCCATTACAGCTGGTGGTACCTGCTGGTACTCCCTCAAATCCTTGGGGTCCGGAGATTGGGGGTCCCAGGCCCCCTCTCCTCTTCTTGGAGGAGTGCAATGGCACTTGTCCATTGTTCTTTTGCACCAGGCCCCTCTTGCTTCTGGGGGACACAACAGTGCTCCCCGTTCCTCACAGCATCAGGGGCCCAGAGGTAGGGTCCCTGGCTCCTTCCTTGCTTTTAGGAGGGGAACGTGATGGCATTCCCTTGCTCTTCTGGTAGTGGGGCCAAAGAGATGGGGTCTGGGGCCCTCATATTCATAGACTTGCCCAGGTGTCAAGATTTTGGGGCCTCTAGAACTCTGGGGAAGGGGCCACATGCACACCTCCTCTTGGGGTTCATTAATTGATAAAGCTCCCATGCATTGAACCCAGTGTATAACCAGCAAAGTATGCCTTACCCTAGCTGCGTCACAGCATCCTTATCTTAAAAGGTGGACACTGGTGGTAACCATGCTCAGTCTGTTTAGAGTGTCATTATTGTGGGTGAGACACATGTAGTGAGACTCACTCACAGTAAAAATTCCAAAACTGGGTGATACAAAAGCAAAAAAATCTATGAGTACTAAAAGGGTGGAACCCATTTTGAAACATTATGGCAATGCAAATACCGCATCGGGGAAAAAGGTACCAAAAGGGGGAATCTAGGCACGGAGCATGAGGAGTGTTTTAAGGAACACGAATAAAATAAACAGTAACTTTGAACTAACTTGGGGGAAAATGTACTTTGAACTTAATAAACTATGCACCTAATTCATTAAGGGTTTGTGCCTTAACCTTACTTTTTTGCTACAAACAAAATACACCCAAATGACTAATTCCCTGAAAGCCCGGGATATAATGTGTACAGAACCACTAAAGGTAGCACACTATGTAAGACTTTGAGTTGTTTTAGCGTATAAAAGCTGTTTCACGAGAATGAAAAGTGTCCAACAATTGGCATCCCATGTGGCTCAAACCTGGTATCTTCACATTTTTATGCACTTGATCTTTCCCGAGTTTCTTGCTGTTCCCTTGGGAACCACACTACATGATAAAGGAAGTGAAAGGGCACAGGAAATGTGAGCAAGTCTTGCAGAGTCAAACACTTTGGGAGCAGACTTTCAGAAAATTCATACACTTACCAGCAGAAAGTGCATTCTACCTGGAAATAATAAAATAAAGAAGGGGACCTTTCTCTTTGCTGTTCTGTTTCTTTTTTCTTTTTTTTGTAAGCAATTTGTGCAGTGACCTTTTTACTAAATCAATGTTGTGATGCAAGGAATGCAAATGAAGAAGGCTGTATAGGATGCTATGGCCAGCCCACAATTCCCATGTCATTCTAGCAAGCTCATTCAAACCAACCTCTACTATTGGATTGGTCAACTACAAAAACATAAGCAAGAGAGATAACTAGAGGAGAGAAATGTTTCCAGCACCATGTTAGCTAAAGACTTGTACACGCTTCCTACTCTCTTTAGGACCTACCTACTATAACTAGAATAAACGTATAAAATGTTTCATTTACAAACATCATATTACAACCCCAATAACACTGATCAAACTTCATAAAAGTATGACCGTCTACAGCAGATAACAGATTATTTCATTTATTTAGACTATTAATGTTACACTGTGTGCCATTAAAGTAATTGAAAATGGCTCTGTATGCTTTAGAACCCAGCGTGGTTACTCCTTTTAAGAGTTCATTGTTTAGCAACAGTCTGTTGAATTACAGTTTTAGAAAATAAGATTGTAAGAGAGTTGATAATATAACTTATTACTTTAACAATTGCAAAGAAACTATATTCTGCAGTCAATTCTACGGTACTATCGTTTATTTATAAAATAAAAAAATTCTTTATACCTGGTAGTAATTTGAAAGAATAGTGATAATCGTGTCACAGTAAATTGGAAACCTCCTGTATGCCATCAGCATTAATGGCAAAGAGTTTACTTTTACTGTCAATGCAAGGCTAGTGGTTACTGCCATGGTTGTGAAAATTATGTTCTGATAAGCCTTGATGCTACAGTACATTAGAAGTCAGAATAAGAATGTGCTGCATTCAATGGAGTATGAAGGCTTAGGGAATTGTTCTTATGCCAAAAACTGAGATACATTGTCCCAGTAAAGAAAGACTCTGCCCTACCTTTTGGGGTAGGGGGTCTTTTAATCCCCGCAGGCATTTGATTTTTAGGAACAATAGCCCTCACTCACCATTAGGTGACATGCCTTATCATCGGACCATGCACCTCATCAGGCCAGCACTGCAATGCCTGACAGGCGCTTCTAGTGGGCTCTTTGCCACAGATCTTTTCAAGAAAAATGCAGGTGGTGAATGGATGTGTGAGGGACTGGGACAAAAAAAGCATTAAAATTGACCATGGGTGTCAAAAAGATCAATCTTTGCTCTGACCTGGCACCTATGCCAAAATTAAAAACATGAAAAGGGAAACATGTGTGTGGGTGTTCTACACTACAGATCCAATGGTCAACATGTTTCTCGCCTAAAACAGGTCTCAGGGATCTAGTGGTGATTTACATCTGCCCTCGATAGGAGTTCAACTGAAAGGTTTGTGAATAATAGCAAACCTATAAATTTGAGTGTTTTCAACACCTTTTGCATGTGTCCCGCCCTGGAATGCTCACAACCTGACCCTGTGATCAGGTTTACTCACACATAAAATTTTCATTAAGTGGCTGTATATCAATTCACAGTAAGGCATTATCATTCACCATCCATCTCTGCCAAGATTACACTTTGAAGACAGAGTCAGGAGAATGCCAGTGGCCGATTCAAGAGCAACACTTTAAGCCCCTGCAGTTATTCTTGTACAAATTAAGCATTGATCATGTCCTTGTGTGTTACTGAATTAATGGCTCTCTGGCACATATGAAAGAACATTAATGCATGCAGAATTGAGCAATTGCTTTGAAGTGGGCCACAGGCTAGAATTAAAAAATATCCACACAATAGAAGCATTTTAGGTTGATGTGAAGAGGATAATTTGGGAAAGCGTCAATTTTCTTTTAGGACTATTTAGCGAATGCATGGCAGTATCTGGGGCAAACAAATATTGACAAAGGCAATAGGTCAGTGCCTGGTAGCAAATGTGAGCTCTGTTCTCTTTGCCAATTTTTGTTTATATTATTATTATTATTATTACCTTCCTCCCATTAAAGTCCCATAGATAATATCTTACACTTGGTCAAGGAAAAGTTTTTGCTAGCTGCGGAAATTAGTGCACTTATTTAAAAGTTGAATTTAAACCACCTATTGAGACAAAAAAAAACATTGGCAAGGACATTAGGTGGCTGCCCATTAGCAAATGTGAGATACAATAGTTTTGAAAATATTTTCTTCATTTTGTAATTCTTATCATTATCCTGTTAATGCCATACACTTCATACTGCACATATGTTAACCCCTTCCCCACCAAGGATGTCGTGGTTCTGTCTGGTGGCGCGGCGCTGAGGCACCACGGACGTAACCACTACGTCCTGGTATAGGCCCTCGCTTCCCCTTCCACCCCCGACCACCCCAGTAATGTCTGATGACATCAGCACGCAATCATGTACTGACCTCATTGGAGGTCACCTCCCATTGCGCTGAAAGCATGCTTCCAGCACGATGTGGAAGAGAAATTCTCAGTATTTCTCTTCTGCTTGGGAGGAGGGGGCCGGCAGAGGCATGCAAGGATAGGAAAGGCCTTTCCTTTCATGTCTCTGCAAGCATTTCTGCTGCCCGATCGCAATGCCCACTAGACACCAGAGAATTTTTTGGGGTGATACTTACACATAAGGGGAGCGGCCCCTTGGGCAAGGGCCGCTCCCCAGGAGGCCATATTGTTTTAGGCAATTTCTGCCCCCCAAGGCAGATCGGCTATCTGCCCCCCCAACACAATGGAATTTTTTTTTGTTTTTTTTTTATATGCCGGGAGCGACCCCTTAGGCAAGGATCGCTCCCCGGGGACTAAATTATTTTTAAGCCAGTTCTGCCCCCAGGGGGAAGGGCAGAAACCACTAGACACCAGGGATTTCTGTTTTATATACTTACGCATAAGGGGAGCGGCCCCTTGGGCAAGGGTCGCTCCATAGGGGGTCAAAATAGTTTTAGCCCATTTCTGACCCCCCTGAGCGCAGAAACCCCCTTGACACCAAGGATAATGTTTTTTTGTTTTTGTTTACTTTATGTTTTTATATGTTGGGAGCGACCCCTTAGGCAAGGGTGATCTGCCCCCAGGGGGCCACATTATTTTTAGGCCCTTTCTGCCCCCCCCACCCGCTGAAACCCCCAGGGATTTTGTTTTTAAATGTTTTACTTGGGCATAAGGGGAGCAGCCCCTTGGGCAGGAGCTGCTCCCCAGGGGGGCAAAATATTTTAAGGCATTTTCAGCCCCCGGGGGCAAATCGGCCAATTTGGATTAGGCCGATCTGCCCCCGGGGGGGCAGAAACCCCTAGACACCAGGGATTTAATTTTGTGCATCAATTTCACGTAAGGGGAGTGACCCCTTAGTCAAGGATTGTTCCCTGGGGGGGAGGGGGGGATTTATTTTAGGACATTTCTATTTTTATTAGGCCAATCTGCCCCCATGGGGCAGAACCCACTAGGCACATGGGATTTTTTTTTGCACCAATTTAACGCAAGGGGAGTGACCCCTTAGGCAAGCGTCGCTTCCCTGCGGGGGCAAATTTATTTTAGGCCATTTCTGCTCCCCTTGAGGGTAGATCAGCCTATTTCTATTAGGCCGATCTGCCCGCAGGGGGCAGAAACCACTCTGGCACCAGGGATTGGTGTGTGTTTTGTTTGGGGAGGCAGGCCCTTGGGCAAGGGTCGCTCCCCATGGGGGCACATTACCATTGGCCATATCTGCCCCCCCTTGGGGGCAGATGGGCCTAGTCTTGGAAGGCCCATCTTCCCCCAAAGGGGACAGAAAACCCACCGGAGACCAGGGAAGATTTTTTTTTCAAAATAAGAGGGTGGAGTATAGCCATACCCCCACCACAAATAAATGGGGCCAAAGTTGTTCTGCACACCAGTGGGCAGATTGGGCAACTATCCCGTTCCACACCCCGGGGGGAAGGGCAGAAAGTGTACTAGATGCCAGGGAATCAAAGAAACAATTGTGGTGGTGTGGTGGCTACCAACAAGTATGGACCTGGTTATGCCCCCATCCCAACTGAAGGGGGTAACAGTCTTTCAGCTCTCCCCCGCACACTAAAACATCCTATCCCATGGCAAGCAAGAGGACATTTGATTTTCTTAGGTTTTGGTTTTACATTTGGGCCATGAGAGCTTGGCTAACTCTCAAAATCGTCCTTCTTGGAATGGTGAGGGCTGCACTTTTTGGACTTTGGGACGCTGTCATGTAGAAAAATCCACAAGACCTAGACACATCTGAAAACTAAACATCTGGTTGATTCCAGTGTGGTGTGCTTCACATGCACCCCACACTTTTTTCTTACCCACAATGTCCTGCAAACCTCCAAATTTGCTGGGAATCACACATTTGTGTAATGGAACCTTCAGGAATCTGCAGGAATCCACAAAATTCCTAACACCCAGCACTGTGTCATCCATACAGATTAAAATTCTGCTACACTTGTCCGCCTAAAAATGTTTTTTTTTCAAACTGCCTTTTGGACCCGCTTTGGTTCCCCCTCAATTTCGACATGTTTTTGTCTATTCCATGTCACAGGCACTTGGCCCACCTACACAAGTGAGGTATCATTTTTACCAGGAGATTGAGGGGAATGTTGGGTGGTAGAAAATGTGTCCCCGGGCGGTGATCCCACACAGAAATGTTGTAAAATGTGATTCTTTAGCTAAATTTGAGGTTTGCTGAGGATTCTGGATAAGAAAACATTGGGGAATCCACGCAAGTCACACCTCCCTAGACTCCCTTTGTCTGGGTTTTGTAGGTTTCCCTAGATGGCTGCTAAGCCCAGGACCAAATACGCAGGTGCCCGCCCCCACAAAAACAGGTAGTTTTGTATTTGATAATTTTGATGTGTCCAGATAGTGTTTTGGGGCATTTCCTGTCCCAGGAGCTAGGCTTACCCACACAAGTGAGGTACCATTTTATCGGGAGACTTGGGTGAATGCTGTGTGGAAGGAAATTAGTGGGTCTTCTCATATTCACGAACTTTCTGTCACCGAAATGAGGGGAAAAAGTGTTTTTTGGCCAAATTTTGAGGTTTGCAAAGGATTCTGGGTAACAGAACCTGGTGAGAGCCCCACAAGTCCCCCAATCTTGGATTCCCCTAGGTGTCTAGTTTAAAAAAATGCCAAGGTTTGCTAGGTTTCCCTAGGTGCCGGCTGAGCTAGAGGACAAAATCCACAGCTAGGCACTTTGAAAAAAACAGCTCTGTTTTCTTTGGGAAAATGTGATGTGTCCACGTTGTGTTTTGGGGCATTTCCTGTCGCGGGTGCTAGGCCTACCCACACAAATGAGGAACCATTTTTATCAGGAGACTTTGGGGAACGCTGGGTGGAAGGAAATTTGTGGCTCCTCTCAGATTCTGTAACTTTTTATCACCAAAATTTGAGAAAAATGTGTTTTTGGCCACATTTTAAGGTTTGCAAAGGATTCTGAGTAACAGAACCTGGTGAGAGCCCCACAAGTCAACCCATCTTGGATTTCCAAAGTTGTCTAGTTTTCAAAAATGCACAGGTTTGGTAGGTTTCCCTAGATGCTGGCTGAGGTAAAGGCCAAAATCTACAGCTAGGCACTTTGCAAAAAATACGTCAGATTTCAATGTAAAAATGTGATGTGTCCATTTTGCGTTTCTTGTCGCGAACATTAGGCCTACCGACGCAAGTGAGGTACCATTTTTATCGGGAGACTTGGGGGAACACAGAGTAACAAAACAAGTGTTATTGTCCCTTGTCTTTCTCTACATTTTTTCCTTCCAAATGTAAGACAGTGTGTAAAAAAAAAGTCTATTTGAGAAATGCCCTCTAATTCACATGCTAGTATGAGCACCCTGGAATTCAGAGATGTGCAAATAACCACTGCTTCTCAACACCTTATCTTGTGCCCATTTTGGAAATACAAAGGTTTTCTTGATACCTATTTTTCACTCATTATATTTCAGCAAATGAATTGCTGTATACCCTGTATAGAATGAAAATCCATTGCAAGGTGCAGCTCATTTATTGGCTCTGGGTACCTATGGTTCATGATGAACCTACAAGCCCTATATATCCCCGCAACCAGAAAAGTCTGGCAGACGTAACGGTATATTGCTTTCAAAATTCTGACATCGCAGGAAACAGTTACAGAGTAAAACGTGGAGAAAAATGACTGTTATTTTCACCTCAATTTCAATATTTGTTTATTTCAGCTGTTTTTTCTGTAGGAAACCCTTGTAGGATCTACACAAATTACCCCTTGCTGAATTCAGAATGTTGTTTACTTTCCAGACATGTTTAGCTTTCTTAGATCCAGCATTTCTTTCATACCCATTCCTGTCACTAACTGGAAGGAGGCTGAAAGCACATAAAATAGTAAAAATGGGGTAAGTCCCAGTAAAATGCCAAAATTGTGTTAAAAAATTGGGTTTTCTGATTTAGGTCTGCCTGTTTCTGAAAGCTGGGAAGATGATGATTTTAGCACCACAAACCCTTTTTGATACAATTTTTAGGGAAAAAACCACAAGGTTTCTTCTGCAGCCCTATTTTCCCTTTAAAAAAAAGAAAAAAAAAAAACATTTGCACTGTATTTTTGCTAATTTCTTGGACTCCTTGATAACGCGTCCCACCCTAGATAATTTACTTAATCTGGGACTCGTTTTAGGCCAATGAATCTTTTGACCCTGATTGGAGACTCCTTAAGACGAGATAACTCATCAACATGTCAATCAATAGATCGATAACCTCATCAATATTCACAACAGCAAATCAATCAAATTAGTTAATGACATTAAGAAAAACAAGACAGCCCATGACCTTTCAGTCATGGATAACCACGCCAAATTTTGTAAGATTTACGATATTTTATTCCCTATTGATTACACTCTACTAGCAAATTTATTAGTCTCAATTCCAGAAAACACATTAGCACTGTCACAATATGGCAACTCGAACAAAATTTCATCAAAGCAAAGATCATAAACATTAGAACAAAGCACAACGTCAACATGGATTAACTTTAGCAGAGTATCATTAGCGCATTATTCAACAAAGCATCGATTCAGTCATTTGTCTATTTGCGTCCGTTTAGTGAATCCCTTAACTAGCTCGAATTAGCATTGGCATGTTGGGCTTCATGCAAAACAATTTAACAACACAAATTTAGAGAACATCTGTCTACGGGCTCTATCAAAAGGAAGCAGTTGGTACCTAGAAAGAAAAGGCAAACAGACAATTACAATTTCATCATCATATAGTTACCCTCCATAATGGGTCAGCATGCAGAGTCAGTCTTCATCTTCAGGACATCAGTTGATTCGCCATCAGCCAGGAAACGCAGCAAAGTTCAGCAAGACAGGTAATAAGGAACACTTCCCTCATAAGGAGGAAAAGTATGAATCAGGCAAGACAAGGGTAAGGATGGTAGTAAAAGACAAAACGTCTCTCGAACAACAAGTGAGGGCAGGGGCAGCAGTCCGGTAATAGCTGATTTCTCCTTGTGACACGGTGTTATATTAATCTTGTTGTACAGTCTCCTAATTTCCAATTGGGTAAATTTTGGTGCATCATTATCTCCAACCAATAATTGGTTTGTCACCTCACTAGGATTTTCACTTTAGTACAGTTCTCACGTAGTTCATTGGCTCCTGTAATTGACGTCTCCAACAGGTAGAATGTCAGGTACAAACTTTTATTCTTGCAGGCTCAGTCAGTAGTCCCATTGTCTTTACCAGTCCAGGCGACCTTGTACCTGTTGCAAGTTTACACTGTTGCATTCAGCAAGAATGTCTCCTTGAGCAAGTCGGGTCTCATGAGAACGAATTTACTATGGTTACACATCTTCTAGCTTCTGGAAAAGTACGGCTACAAGTCCTTCAGCAGTCAGCACATTGCACGTTTGAAAAACACATTTATTATGAGACCGGCAGCTAGGCCCCGACTCATGCTAAGGCCTAGTAATTAATTTTAGCAAAATCTTAACATATAACTCTTAATACTAATACAAAACCACACATTAGTACATCAATAATTCATTATTAGTCAATTTTGTTAATCATCGTATACATTGGTGGCCACTCCCCATGGGCACATTTCACACGCGTGGGTTAAAAATACATTAATACATTTTCTATGCATCATTATTACTCATTAATTTTTAAACATTTCATGTTAATTTTGATTATAATAACTACACTCCAACATCCTTCAGGGGAACCCACAAAGTCTGGGTACCCCTAAAATCCCTAGGCTGTTGGAAAAAAAGGGCAAAAGTATGGAGTGGTGAGCTTATGTGGACAAAAAGTTATGAGGGCCTAAGCGCGAACTGCCCCAAACAGCCAAAAAAAGGCTTGGCACCTGAGGGGGAAAAGGCCTGGCAGTGATGGGGTTAAAACAGAAATGTTTCTAGCTGCAGAAAATATTGCACAGAGATAAATGTTCTGTTGAAGCCACCGAGGGTGACAAAAAAAATTGTCAGTGTCAATAGGTCGGTACTCGTAGCAAATATGAGACCGTTCGGGTTTTCTAAATTTTGTTTCATATTGTTATTCTTATCATTCTAATTATTATTGTTGTCGTGTTCAAGCTACAGTTAATATCGTTCAAGCAAAAGCTTTTGTAAGCTGCAGAAATTATTGCACTTATTTAAAAGTTCCTTTTAAACTACCAACTGTGCCATAACTGTCCTCTAGACATTCCTGTGATTTGCCTTCATGTTAAACTGCAGTTCATCGGAATATTTTTCATGATTCAAACGAAAATTATGCTGAGTACATTTTTTAATCCGCTCTAGTCTTTTGCATGAAAGACGAATGTTGGTCAGTGAGAAGGGATGTGCGCATTCTGCAAAAATATTAACAATAATGCAAGTGCTTCCTGTGGGACGCGCAAGAATGTGCATACTTTTTTTATTTTACATTAGTGAGAACTAGCTCAAGGCAGTACTCTGAATCTGTATGTAGGTGTATTTGCAGCATAAACTGCCCTCTTACCGTGCCCTCTTTCCGTTTACCTCTCTGGTCGCAGGGCTCCGATAAGACAGGGAAGGTGCACATGACGACTTTTAGTGGCGGAAAGTTGGAGGTCTACATGTGAGGGCAATGGTAATACAAAGAAATGAAAACACATTGGTAACCCTTTGTTTACTAGAATGGAATTTAGCTCACCTTAACATCATATTATTGGGTAAAATATGTGCATCTTAAAAGATGTATTATTCTTAAAGTGTGTCCTTCATCTACTCTCGACTTGTCCTACAGTGTGTGAGTATTCCAAAAAAGTGTGGACTCTTCATGAGTGCGCAACTAATTTAGAGAGTATCTTCCATGCTTAAAACACGTGTAACTTTCAAATGATATGCTATTAATCTACCTATGTTGGATTAAATTGTGATGGTAGGAAATGATTCGGAAATGGTTACTTGACACACATTGTAAACTTTTTTTCAACCTACTGATAAGTGAGTATCCATGTTAGATCGGTGATACAAATATTTAAAAATCTGTAAAAAAAAGTTTGCACTTTTTAACTATCAATGCGCATGCGAGATTTTGAAATAATTTAAGCAATTCTGTTTTTTAACCAAAGAAGGCTTTATAAAAGAGCTCTGACAAATCTTTAATTGAATACAATATGGATACAATGTCATTATCTAAAATATGTTGTGAAATATTTAACGGAATTGCTATTTTTTTTCCCACCCAAAAGTATTGTCATCTATTCCAGAATACGCCATAAATTGTGTACAGTTATTAAAGAACTTTTGTGTATTAATTCTCTCTCTCCATTTTAGCTACAGACCAGGTACTGCCATGTTATTACCAGACAGAAAAACGCCCTACTGATAATAAAGATAACTAGACACAAACGTATGACGATGAGAAAAGTAGTCTAAACATTATGGGGTAGATGCTAGGATTACATATTTCAGGGTGTATAATTATATATTTCATAATAATAATAAAAGTGAAAATAGTGATTAAAAAGCCTAAAATATATTTTCAAAAGTATTTTGCTTTAATATGGACACATCTAAACCAAACCTTAATGAGCTTATGTCTCTATTCATAATTGACGGTAGCTCTCTCTCTTTGCTAAACTAAATAAAGGGTTTAGATTACTTTCTAATGTCTCGTGAACCTGCATTCTACTAGTCAGGGTATATTAGGGCTACACCTTTGAATGTGGCGGGATATAGCATTTTTTGCCCTAAAACAAAAAAAAGTATGGGGAAGGTGGACCTCTATCTTTTGATCTTTGTGGAGACTTTAGGCATATGCAACTTTGTGCCAGAAAAGTGAAAAGTGAAAAATTAAGTAAACTAACAACTAGCAAATAGTTGATTAATGCATCAGGAATGCTCTATTTTGTACAGGATTTTACTTCGTCAGAGTCGAGTTGGGGAAAAACAAGAAATGCAACTAAATAATACTGTTCCTCATAGCAGGCGTATCCGCTTTAAATAAGGATACAGGGATTGTAACTAATACTCCTGCACTAAGAGGAGTTCCAATTCTGTCTCCCACTTAGTTCCCATTGTAATTTCAAAGTCACCAGCATCAAGCAAGACAGCTTATGTTATATAACGTGATCCAGCTTCACAGTGTACAGGGTATCTCCTATACCAGGTGCAATATCATTTAATATAACGCTATAATGCCCAGCTCTCTTCCCAGCTTTTCCGGTTGCATCCATTTTAGACCTGAGGACCCAAACGATCAAAGGTGAACTTTTTATTAGACATTTAAAATAAGCATTTTTACAAATTTCAATCATAAAAATATTACAAACATTATGGGGGTCATTTTAACCCTGGCGGTACAAGACCACCAGGGCTAAAATGATTGAAGCACCGCCAACAGGCTGGCGGTGCTTCCAGGGTCATTACGACCGCGGCGGAAGCGCCGCAGTCGCACCGCCGGGGCCGGCGGTTTTCCGCCACAATGGCCCCAGCGGTAGTAATCCACCAGGGCAGTGCTGCTAGCAACGCTGGCCAGGGGATTACGAGTCCCCCTACCGCCAGCCATTTCCTGGCGGTTTGAACTGCCAGGAAAAGGCTGGCGGTACGGGGAGTCGGGGGGGCCCTTTGGGCCCCTGCACTGCCCATGGCACTGGCATGGGCAGTGCAGGGGCCCCCTGACAGGGCCCCATGCGGCTTTTCACTGTCTGCTATGCAGACACTGAAAAGCGCGACGGGTGCAACTGCACCCGTCGCACAGCCGCAACACCGCCGGCTCCATTTGGAGTCGGCTCCCATGTTGCGGCCCACATCCCCGCTGGGCAGGCGGGAGGAAACTCTGTTTCCGCCCGCCGGCCCAGCGGGGATGTCATTATGGACACCGCGGGAGTGCGGCCGCACTGGTGGCCGCACGGCGGTTGCAACTTGTAATGAGGCCCTTAATTGTTTAAACAGCAATTTCAATTTACACAGAAACTTATTTTACTAATAATGACAGGTTAAAAAATATGCTGTCATCTTCTCTAACTTATTAAGCTTTACCATATGGTTTCACAAATATAATCTTTTTAAAAAGGGCTTATTTGGAGCTTAGTACACGTTGTCTTTTTTAGTTTGCATGTGTTTTTAAAAACTGTGCTTAACATACTTGGTTATACTACCTATTGGCTGGAGTAAAAGAAAAACGGATATTTAATTGTATTGTTCAGTAAGTGAGCTTTGAGTGAAGGCTTATTTGTTATGCTAAAAAGCAAATTCTGACTGAATCAAATCAACTATTCTGTTTCTGTTATTAAGGGAGAAGTCTGGTGTATGGAACACCTCTTCTTCCTGAATTTTCAACAACACATTATGTTTGAAAGTATGTTTTAACCTCATCCTTTACCAAAGCTCTCTCTCTGGAAGTTCTCTCACTCCTGCTCACAAATGTCAATACCTCCCACACTCAAGGCATGCTTCCGGACGCTCTCTAGACAGACCAGATTGCTTAACTTCTAAAGAAAACTACACTTGACCCGGATCTGATGACTTTGACAAGTACTGGCCATTCCCTGAGCCACCATTAATTGACAATATTATTAAGACAGATGACTCCAAAGAAACATTAATGTTAACCATTTCCAGCATGATTTCCAGCCTGGCTTGAGATCCATTCCGCTACTGAACACTATCAAGCACGTTATAGTCAATGATATATTGACCACAGAAGAAGATGACCCCTGCCTTCTGATTCAGCTGGACCTCTCAGACGTCTTCCATACAGTTGACCATCCCACCCTCATAGGCGCCTGGAGTCTTGAATGAGATTCACCTGCAATGCCCTTCACAGGTTCTCTGACATTTAAAACCGCACAACGTTGTTGATAAGCACCTCTAGGCCAAAGAAAGATCTATGTCACCTGCAGAGTTCCAAGGTTGTCATACAGTCCCATGTAATCTTAAACCTCTACATGCATCCACTTGGAGCTCTATCCTCAGCTAAAAGTATCAACCCTACTTCAAAGTATCACCTTCCCCTGACATGCAATGCCTCAAACACTCCCTACACATCATTGAGACCTGGATGTCCTGCACCTACTTGAAGGTCAACCTACTCAAGTGAGAATCATTATTGTTTGCCAGGAACAAAAAAGAAGAAACAGTAAAAGCTGGCTCAATGGCATAGCTTTGAACCACAATGTTCACTTACAAGGCACTTGCCTTCACACTGGACACCAACTTTATCCTTGATGAACATGTTGTAAAGAAAACTAAGATAGCCTGGTACCAACTCTTTTTTCTAAAAGCTGAAGAAAGTGAAAATTATTGTTGCTCACTTCATTTACTCTTGTATCAGTGTTAGACTTTTCATCCTTGGCGTGGTCTCCCTTAACTTTTTGCCTCTGTTTCCCAGGTTGTTGATGTGTGCTGGACTCTGTTTTTGCTGTTTTTGTTACTCTGGGCACTTTACCACTGCTAACCAGTGCTAAAGTGCAAGTGCTCCTTTACAAAATGTGTATGTAATTGGTTCATCCATGATTGGCATATTTGATTTACTAGTAGGTCCCTAGTACAGTGCATTAGAAGAGTCCAGGGCCTGTAAATCAAATGCTACTAGTGGGCCTGCAGCACTGATTGTGCCACCCACATAAGTAGCTCTATAAACATGTCTCAGACCTGCCACTGCAGTGTCTATGTATGCAATTTTTACTGAAAATTCGACTTGGCAAGTGTACCCACTTGCCAGGCCTAATCCTTTCCTTTTTTTACATGTAAGGCACCCCTAAGATAGGCCCTAGGTAGCGCTAAGGACAGGCTGCAGTGTATGGTTTAGGTAGGACATTTAGGCCCTCATTACAACCTTGGCGGTAAATGCCACCTACCGCTGTGCTGACGGGCGCCAACATACCGTGACCGCTGTGGTAAACCACCACGGGTATTATGACCCACTCAGAGAATACCACCACAATACGGACACCCACACAAGTCCGCCACACCAAAGGTCAGTGGTAACTGGTGATACCAAAACCCACACCGTCACGCCAACAGGAACACACCCACAGTATCACGACCCACAAATCAACGCGGCAGTCATTCAACCGCGGTAAACCACTGGCAGTACACACCGCTGTGCTCAAAATACACACACACTTACAAAACCACAACACATTGAACAATTCGAAATACACACACCTGACCCACATACACACACCACACGCTCACACTTATACCACTATAAAACACACACCCACATTACCCACAACCCCTTACAGCAAAAAAAATAGAACAAGCAGAGAGAGAAAAGCAAAGAGCACACACTCAATCAGAGGCACAGAACACCATCACCCAAAAACCATCCAGCCATATCACATTATACATCACAACACATCACCCCACACATCACCTCACACATATCACTCACACCACATCATGGCACCTCAAAGACACCCCAGGTTTTTTGAGGAGGAGCTAAGGGTCATGGTGGAGGAAATCATCCGGGTAGAGCCACAGCTATTTGGATCACAAGCGTAGCAGATCTCCATTGCAAGGAAGATGGAGCTATGGTGGAGAATCGTCTACAGGGTCAACGCCATGGGACAACATCCAAAAACCAGGGATAACATCAGGAAGAGGTGGAACGACCTACGGGGGAAGGTGTGTTCCTTGGAATCAAGACACCAGATTGCTGTACAGAGGACTGCCGGTGGACCCCCACCTCCTCCCCCACAACTAACAACATGGGAGGAGGGAGTCTTGGCGATCATGCATCATGAGTGCCTCGCAGGCGTAGCAGGAGGACTGGACTCTGGTAAGTCAAATCTTTACCAGAAGAGCTGCCCTGCTTGTGACTGTGCTTTGTGGAGCTATCCTGCAGTTGCTGCTTCTGCCAGAGTAAGAGGGAAAATACTGGACTTTGTGTGCCTTCCATCTTGTGAAGATCTCAAAGGGCTTGATTTAGAGCCTGCCTCCTGTTGTTTGAAGTCTCATGGACAGCAAAGACTTATCTCTGCCAGCACCAGGAGTCTCTGGAGAGACTTCTTGTTGGAAAATGGGTTATTGGTAAGGGCAGGTAGGTACCTACACCTAGCAACAAGCCACTAACCTCCACTTAGGTCCAGTTAGGTCTCAGTAAATTAACCCCAGCTCAACCCTTGGTAGCTTGGCAACGAGCGTCAAGGCTTAACTTAGGAGACAGTGTGTAAAGCATTCAAATATCACAAAACAGTAATTAAATAAAACACAGGAAACTGTTTAAAAATCCAAAAACAATTTATAAAAATAGTTTATATTTTTATCTTTAAAATGACACAAAAACGAATAAAATCGGATAAAGGGAACCGGAGATATGAATTTTTAAAGAATTATAATTTTTCTAGCGCTTAGAAACAAAAAGCGCCAATCGGGTCATCTGGTTGCACCTCGACCGGGGCAAAGTCAAAGTTTCAGGCCGACCGCGATGGAGCCCTGCTCGGCTACAGGTCGCGGGAGGCCTTGGTTAAAAAGTTACCTTCTGACTTAGGGGGTGATTCTGACCCCGGCGGGTCGGCGGGAGCACCGCCAACAGGCTGGCGGTGCCCCGCAGGGCATTCTGATCGCAGCGGTTCAGCCGCGGTCAGAAGAGGAAAACCGGCGGTCTCCCGCCGGTTTTCCGCTGCCCTTCTGAATCCTCCATGGCGACGCAGCTCGCTGCGCCGCCATGGGGATTCAGACACCCCATACCGCCATCCTGTTCCTGGCGGTTCGCCCGCCAGGAACAGGATGGCGGTATGGGGTGTCGTGGGGCCCCTGGGGGCCCCTGCAGTGCCCATGCCAATGGCATGGGCACTGCAGTGGCCCCCGTAAGCGGGCCCCACTTTGAATTTCACTGTCTGCATGGCAGACAGTGAAATTCGCGACGGGTGCAACTGCACCCGTCGCACCTTCCCACTCCGCCGGCTCAATTCTGAGCCGGCGTCCTCGTGGGAAGGGCTTTTGCACTGGGCTGGCGGGCAGCCTTTTGGCGGTCGCCTGCCAGCCCAGTGCAAAAGCCAAAATACCCTCAGCGGTCTTGCGACCGCGGAGCGGTATTTTGGAGGGGGGAAGTCTGGCGGGCGGCCTCCGCCGCCCGCCAGACTTAGAATGACCCCCTTAGTCTTTATTTTGAAGATTTTCTTCAGCGGGACGAACCTGCCAGTCCTATCCGACCTCCTGGAGCCCTTCTCCGGATATGCGATGCTGGATTCCTCGGTGGAGATTTTTACCTTCGGACTTAGTCATTTTTTCGGGGTGAAAATCCTTCGACCGGGGTAAACCTGGATCTTGATCCGACGTCCATGGAGCCCTTCTCGGATACGATGGCTGGGAGGTCCCGGTCAACTTTTTACCTTCGGACTTAGTCTCTTTTTCGGAGATTTTTCTTTACCGGGACGAACCACCAAATCAGGCCGGGTCGCGGTTGAGGCAAGCCGGCTAGAATTTCCGCGGCGGGTCGGTCCCTCTATGGAGCTTTTTTACAAAAATTCTCAAATCTTCTCCAAACTCTGGGGCTTCACCCAGATGTTCTTTTAAGGTTCATTTGGGGTCCACAGCTCACCCCAAGGGTCCAGAAGGTCTGAGATGGCCCTTGGGGGGTGCGGACTACCACTCCCAGAATGCACCTGGCGCAAACTCCTTTTTGGCCACTGGACAGTGGTCAGCTGGTCACTTTCTTCAGGAGTTGGTTCAGGGGACTCTGGATAGCAATTTTTCACCTGTAGCAAACAGGGAGTCCCTCCTTGAACCAGTTGAAGCCAGGCAAAGTCCTTCTTGTGGTGAAGCCCAAGTGTGCAGCTGGTGCAGTCCTTCTGAGTGCAGGTTCCAGGTGCAGGCCAGGGGTCCAGCAGGGCAGTCCTTCTTCTCCTTTAGTTCTTTTCTTGTTGAATTCTGGTGGGGATCTGAGGTGTGGGTGCAGGTCTGCCAGTTTTATCCTTGCTCCTGGGTGAAAAGCAGGGGGGTCCTGGTTATCCAATCAGGTACAGGGTCGTCCCCCTGTGATGACCACTTCCTGGGAAGTGTGGCAAAAATCCATCCCAGAAGGCAACATTATCTAAAAATCCAACATGGCTGAATCTGATTTTTGGAGGTTACATCTGGCTGAGCCCACCCACTGGTGTGGCTAAAAATCATAAACACACCCCTCTCCTGCCCTCTCCTAATCTAATCAAGGGGGCACCTAGTTGTCTGGGGTTGCAGGATGTGGGGGTGTTGCTGGTTGCTCCAAATGTCTTTCTCTGCCTTTGAAGACCAGTTTGGCAGCCCTCCCCCTTCCTGCCTCACCATCTGCGGAGGGGAGATTCTCTCCCACAAGCACATTCCTTTGTGTGAAGCCAGGCCACTTCACACCTCATCAAGGCAGCTTGGCTAAGCTGCTGCAGGCTGGCCAATCAGAGCACAGCAGCAAAAACAATGCAGGGCTGAAATTTGCAACTTTTTAGGTAAAGTCTAAAACTTTTTACCTGAACAAGTTATATTAAATCCCACAACTGGAAGTTGTGGGATTTATTACAACAATTAATTTGATACCAAATTCTTGGTATGCATCTTTTAAGGAGACTTTAAAATTTAAAACAAAGTCTCCCCATTCTAGCCTATGAAGGCCATTTACTACAATGAGGGAAAAACGAATTTGGCTGTTTTTACCTCACCAGGGCTTATAAAACTATTTTTATAAAGTCCATGCTTATAGTTACATGGCACCCAGCCCTAGGGGCACATAGGGCACACCTTAGGGGTGACTTATATGTAAAAATAAGGTAGTTTAAGACTTTGGAACTACTTTTAATTCCAAAGTCGAATTTGCATATAACTTTAATTTAAAAGCAGCCAGCAAGGCAGGCCTGCCTTTAAAATGACACTGGGCACCTCAGCAGTGCACCTAGGTGTGCACCACCTATGCTGTGGTCCCTAAACCTACATGCCCTACCATATACTAGGGACTTATAGGTAGGTTAACTTAGCTAATTATAATTAGCCTAATTTGCATATTGATTTTACACAGAGCACAGGCCCTGGGACTGGTTAGCAGTACCCAGGGCACCATCAGAGTCAGGAAAACACCAGCATAAAGTGGAAAATGGGGGCAAAAAGTTAGGGGGCCTCTGCGATCAGCCCTGTTTTCTCACACTTCTCCTTTGCCAAGTGGTCCCCATCCAGTTCCTGGGACCCTGACAGGAAAAGTTGGCATCCTAAGAGGAAGAAATCCACGCACAGAACGCCATGCAGAAAAAACTTCGGCGTGACTCCGATCTGCGGCTGAAAAATCGAAGAGCCGCCGGCTTCACGGCTAAAAATAAACGCTCGCCTGCAACGTGACCCAAAAATCAACACATGGAGCTGGAGAATAGGCACGCTGCATTGCTGATGGAGGCTGGTGAGATCGCAACCCACGCTGCGTGGGTTTTGGATCATTGTGCTGTTGTATTTATGATGCAAACACCGCTGGGCGTGTAAAAACGACACAAGGCCTGCCTGGACCCGAGAGTGGTGACAAGATGGACGCATCGCTTTCTTGAGGAGAGAAGAAACGATGCACCCTGACCCGACTGAAGAAGAAACAATGCAAAGTCTCGCTTGTGAGTGAAATCTACGCATCGCAAGCCCTTTTTGATGCACACTCACATGTGAGGGGTTACTTTTGAAGCACCCAAGGTACATTTTCACGCTAACAGTGTCAGTGTGTGTTTAAAACTACATGAAGACTCTTTTTGCTTTTTAATTGATAACTTGACTTTTGTGTTGTGGATTTTTGTCATTTTGGTCTTGTTTTATTTAGATAAATATTTCCTATTTATCTAAACCTGTGTTGTGTCATTGTGCAGTGTTTTCATTAAGTTACTGTGTGTGTTGGTACAAATACTTTACACCTAGCATTCTGAAGTTAAGCCTACTGTTCGTGCCAAGCTACCAAGGGGTAAGCAGGGGTTTGCTGACAATCAGGATGATGGTAATGCCCAGGCCTATGGCCTGCAAGAATCCACACTGGCACAACTTTGGAGCATCCAGCATGGTTCAGAACAGCTCATCCATGCCCTGAAAAAATATGATCTCATCACTCTCTCTCCTGAAGGAACACCACTATCTTCTTTGGCAGGCAGCACCATCTTCAAAACCAGTTGCATCATTTACAAAGCCACCACTACCAGCATCGCCCACTTATCTTGCTGACAAACTCACCATCTGTGGTGTCTCTCGACACACCAGCAGCCAGGACACCATCACGCTGCAGGCTTAGAAGTGATAAAAAAGTAAAACCCAAAGTAGCAAGCTTATTGGGAGACCAGAGGCAGAGAAACTCTTGTGCAACACCAGAAGGGGGAGGTCAGAATACTGCCCAGGAAGTCCTAGCTTGCCAGGCACAGCACCAGCCTCAGGGTACAGCCCCTAGGCTGGAGGGACAGGTCCAAGGTGTCCCCCTGACCTGGAGTGACTGATATCAGTGTCCCTGCCGTGTTATCTTCTGGGGGTACTATCCTTGATGTGGGCGTGCACAGCTCTAGAAGGGGGGCAGGGGAGGGAGAGACTGACCTCTGACCCCAGTGAAATCCAAGGGTACAGCCCCTGGGTTGGGAGACCAGTTACAGGGTAGTGGCCCTGCACTGGTGGAAGAAATGTGCAAGTCAGCAGGCACCAGTGCCCTGACAGGTCTATGGGTAAAACTCCCAAAAGTAGGGTACAAAGCCCAGAGGGAGAGGACAGGAAGAGGAAGAACCCTCTGTCCAGGCTAAGGATACAGACCCTGGCCTGGAGTGCCAGTCTCAGGATACAACCCTTGAACTGGTGCAAAGGAGAGTGGACAAAGGGTGTCAGTTTCTCCAATGACTTGGACTGAGCTTGCCTCCTGTTAAGAAGTCTCAGGGACATCAAAGACTTCACCTGCCAGCACCTGGTTACTCCTGCTGAGGTCCCTGACTTACCAAGTGGTACCAATCCAGTTCCTGGGCCCTTGGAAGTGAGTTCTGGTGGGAAAAGAAGAAGATCCAGGCACCCTGACTGACTCCAGAACCGGCTCCGCTGCATGACCCCACACCGCTGCCTGCAACCTGAAGCCGTGGTCACCTCTGGAGTGTGACGACCCTGACTGACACCACAGGCCGACACCGCCGCAGGTTCGCTGAAGTTCTGCGACTCCGTGAGTCCTGAAGTGCTGTGTCACCGACATCCATCACACCCAATTCTGCCACGATGCCAGTCACTCCATGGCGGGACCCTGACCCTGTGAGGTCAACCACTGCATCTTGACCCGCCATATTCATTGACCCTGCTGGATCGTCAGTAACTGATGCCTCGCACTGAAGCCACATCACCTCACCTGCTCTGCAGTAAGGAATTGAAGACACATCAGATCCAGTGACGCCTCATCTCCCTGACTCCGTTCACAGGCTTGTTTGATCGTTTACCAAAGATACTGGACCTGGGGGTTCGTGCGACTCCATGACTGGTGCCACCCTCCTCGCAAGTAGCGTTGGATTATTAGGAATGACTCCGTCAACGGTGTTGCGATAGCCCAAGTTGGAGCTATTGTGTTTCTAAGCGCTAAACTGAAGTTTAATATCTCAAAATTTGTATCTTTGTATGTGTGTGTTGGTTTTTTGTTGTTTAGTCTTGTTTTAGCTATTTTTCTAAACTGCTTTTGAGTGCTTTTGTGGTGTTTTCACTGTGTTACTGTGTGTGTTTCTGCAAGTACTTTACACATTGCATCTGAGATAAGCCTTACTACCTGTGCCAAGCTACCAAGGGGTTGAGCAGGGGTTATTTGAGCTGTGTATCTCCCTTACCCTGACTCGAGTGAGAGTTCCTGCTTGGACAGAGTGCAAAATGACTGCTGACCAGAGACCCCATTGCTAACATTGGGTTTGAAGGCAATTGTATGATATTCATTTCACTATTACCTGCTGCTAGGAAAAACAGGAAGGTGTCACTGAATCACATAATGAAGTATTATGTGTTCAATTATGTTCAAGGCCCAGTCACTGCCAACATGCATCCATGTTAAAACAATGCATCCCCTCCCTTTTCTGGAGTTACTAGGTAAGAGGTAAGTTAAATAGCAATAGTCTTTCTATTCTGAATGACTACTGAGTCTCAACCTTTATACCAATTATATACTGATTTGGGGCAAGAGGCAAATTTTACAAATCAATCTGCTTCAACAGAAGCTGTATCCAAGGCAACGTTATGGTTAGGCTCACATTTTAAACATACAAAACCATCGAAATTCAACTGTTATAGTTAGAGTTGTCTCAAGTAACTATAACTCACGCCCTAAGGTAACTATAACTCACGCTGCCGCCATGCACAGTTTTTTCGTCAAACATTTTATTGCAAATATTATATTTATATTATCAATGATGTTAACAAAGATGTCATAAGTGCCATAATTTGTGAGGTAATTAGCAGTGCATGGCAAGGAAGCAAACGTGAGAATGTGGATGTAACTATAATGCCCCTGTAACCTGTGGTTTTTCAGTGAATCTCTTTGTTTTTTTAACATGAAATAATTTTCATTACTATATGTTAATCCAACTACCGCTTTTGTCCATGTGCAGCTGCGCTTTGCCCCAGGGCCTTGTTTGCAGCCAGGTCCTGTGGCCAGTCCCCCATAACCTGCCAACATTTCGCCACGCATGGGTGAAAGCCATGTACAGTAGGGTTGGCTACAGGGCCTGGCCTGCGTCTAGTCCCTGCAGCCATACTTTGTAGCCAGGTTGAAACTCTGCCAAAGTGGCCTTCTGTTCATACCAGCATTTCATTACCTCTTGACTGGCCTCAAGGTTGCTTTTGGCTTTTTTCCAGAAACAGTGCATCTGGTTCCGAAGGGTCAACATGTAGCTGACAGCATCTTGGGGAGAGGTTCCTGGAAGCTCCCCTAACAGGGTAGCCATAGAAGAGTTCAAAGGGACTGAACCCTACTCTGTTCGGTGGCACCTCTCTGTAGGCAAAGAAAAGGCATGCCAAGAGGACATCCCACTTACACCTCATAGCCTCAGGTCCTGTTGAATCTCTCAACTACACCATTGGCTTGAGGGTGATAGGGTGCTGTGAACTTGTAAGTTAATCCACACGCATCCCACATGGACTTCATGGATGCACACATGAAGTTACTGCCTCTGTCAGACACTACCTTTTTGAGGAACCCAACCCAATAAAGATCTCAATCAAGGTTCTGGTCACCACAAGTGCAGTCACCGTCCTCAGAGGGATTGCCTCAGGGTAGCGTGTGGTATGGTCCTCCAAGACCAGGACGAACCTGTTGCCATAGGGCTGCCTTGGTGTCCAATGGACCAATGACGTTGATGCCCACCCTTTCAAAGGTGGTTCCAACAATGGGAAGTGGTATCTGGGGAGGCTTCAGTTTTTTTCCTAACTTTCCACTGATCTGACAGGTGGGACAGGACCTGCAGAATGTATCTGAGGCTGTCTTAATTCAGGACCAATAGAAGTGTGGAACAAGCCTTGAAAAGTTTTAGTTTTGTCCTAAATAGACAATCTACTGGCATTGCAGGACTTAAAGCTACTATTAAAATACTAGAGACTCCCCCCGCTCAAATGGCACCAAAACCATTGGTAGATGGCTCTCATGATTGTCAGCAACTATGACTTGGTGGAATGTGTTTGGAAGGACTTGCTCTGCTAATACCAGCTGACACTTGACAGTTGTCATGATGGCTCCTGTGTCATACAGAGCCTCCACCCACTGCCTGGTTGCCTGTTAATGGTGACCCACTGCCTATACTTACAAGTGCTGGCAGGCATGTGCGCTTTTGGCACCATATCTGCATCCTCCAGAGACGCTAGGGTTACCTCTATCTGTTCCACAAAACTATCTGGGACTATCTCCTCCGTGAGCGCTACACCAGCCAACTCAGGGGTCTGCCCACCAGTGGGGGGCTGTGCCCTTAGAGTGATTATACTTGGGACACTGTGCATTGATGTACAATCCTTCCTGTCTTGTGATCAAAGAACCCTTTCTTCTTAACCCTGATCACCTTTGTGGGTGTCCTCCCCAGATACCTTTTTGGACACTCCGGTGCTAGCCCAGAGGTTCACCTCCTCAGCAAGCTTCCTGGGATCAGTCAGCTTACTGTCAACTAGGTGCTGGCGCAACTCTGTAAAACAAATACTGACCATATGTTCTCTCAGAATTAAATTGTACAACCCAACATAATCACTGACTTTGCCGCCCCACACACAACCATTCAGTGCCTTACTGGAGTAATCAATGAAGTCTACCCAGGATTGATTGGGGAGCTTGTTACTGTCCCTGAATCTTTGACGATACTTCTCAGGGGTCGGTCCAATTTTGAAAATCAAAATGGCTTTCACTGGAGTGTACTTGTTCTGGTCCCTAACCTCTAATGGGGTGTGTTCCTCCCAAGCGTTGGCATGTCTTTCCAAAGGCCTGCCCCCCCAGTGCTCTTCAGGAACCCATGTGCCCTCAGTTCAAATGCATAAGCAGAAAAACACTTGTCAATGTCATCTCCCACCACCTAACTGGGCACTAAGTCCTTGGCTATGCGAACCTTCTTGTCTCCAGCAGGTCCTGCATTTATGCTGCCACCATTACTGCTGGATTCAGACTGCCTAGACGTGAGCTCTAGCTCTTTCAGACTCAGTTCATGAGCCAATAGAAGTTTCTTCTCAACTAAGGCTCTTTCAGCCTGAGCTCTCCACTCCTCTGCCTCTACATTTAATCTGGCCAACTCCAGCTGGAATTTTCTCTCCTTTCCTTTGTGGTCAGGCCATAACAGGAGACACTGCTTCCTGGTCTTGCAGGAGGAATCATTCCTATTCTCGCCTACTGCTATAGGCAGCTCCTCAGAAGAGCCCTTCTCAGGTTCCCCCAACTCATCATTTTCTTGGGTGCGGGACTCTGCCCAGGCACTCAGCACCTTTTGAAACTCTCCCTTCTTGGAAGGTCCTCGGGCAGGTACCCCTATATCTTTGCAAAAGCCCTTCCGCTGCGGGACTGTGTAATCATCCAGCTTAGCCAGGTCAAGCTCCTCAGCTCTACTTGTGGACCCAGCCAGAGACATGATGTACAGGATTGGTTAAAAATGTAAAGCAGGGAAAGCTTGCAGAAGAACAACAACACAATCCAAATTGTCCTGTGCTCACCCTCTGGTAGCTTGGCACAGAGTAGGCAGGCATAACTTAGAAGGCAATGTGTAAAGTATTTGTGCAATAACTCATACAGTAACACAGTTAAAGCACCACAAAAGTACTCCACACCAGTTTAGGACAATAGATAATATTTATCTGAATAAGATAAGATCAAAACGACAAAAATCCAATGTACACAAGCAAAGTTATGAATTTTTAAAGACTAAATCCCACTAAAGTGCTTCTAAACCCAATAGCTCTGACTGGGGCTAACATGACGTCATCGACGGAGCGGTTCCTAACAGTCCAACACCACTGGCGCCGATCACAGAATCTCACAGACCCAGACACAGTACTTTTGAAAACAATGAAACAAAGACATTGTACCGAGTCAGGGAGGTGAGGCGTCACTGGAGCTGGTGAGGCATTGGTTCCATACTGCGACCTGGGAGGTGAGGCATTGGTTCTGTACTGCGAGGCAGAGGAGGTGAGAGGTTGGTTCCGTCCAGTTGTAGGTGAGCTGATGCCATGTTGGTGGCGAGACGGCAATTTCTTGTGACCCGGCGGGGTCGATGGATCCAGTCGGTAAAGACGTGATGTGTTGACTTTGCAGTGTTGCGATCACACCACAGGGCATCAGTGGATTTGCGGCAACGTCGGACTTACGTTGCAGCCCGCGGTCATTGAGTTCAGCAAGGACCACAGAGCAGGCAGCATTGCAGCACTGGTGTCAGTGAAGTCGGTGAACTAGCTACAACCTAGAAGTTGTAGTCTTTGTTGGCTCAGTGACCTCAGAACAGGAGACATTCTCAATTCAATCCCTTTGAGAGCACTTGTGGAGGAAGGCAGAGTCCTTCCAGCAGAGTCAGGGGCCAACAGGCAGCAGGGAAACAAGCAGGGCAGCAGTCCTTTCAGCAAAGCAGTCTAAATGAGTCCTTTGGGCAGCCATGCAGTCCCTCTGACAGAGCACTGGTGTAGGTCCAGAAGTGTCTCATTTGGTGGGGTCAGAGACACAGTATATACCCAAAAATGCTTTGAAGGGGGGGGACTTCAAAGAGTGGTTTTGGAGGGCACAAGTTCCCTTTTCAGCCAAGTCCTGTCTGCCAGGATCATTGTGGGGTGTTATCAGTCCTTTGTGTGAGGGCAGGTCACTGATCTTTGAAGTGTAAGAGAGAGCCCCTCCACCCTTTCTGCCCAGGGAGACCTATTCAGTATGTAGATGAATGCGGATGTGACTGAATGTCCCATGTTTATGGCTGTCTGGGTGGAATGCACAAGGGGAGTTGTCAACCAGCACAGACCAGACGTGGATTTGGGACAGGCTTTAAAGCACAGATGGCAGTAAGTGCAGAGAAATGCCCACTTCCTATAAGTGACATTTCTAAATAGTATTATTAAATCCAACTTCACCAATAAGCAGGATGTTCTATTACCATTCTGGCCATACTAAATATGACATGGCTGGTCCTGTCAGATCAGAATCTACCACTTAAAAGGATAAGGGCATCTCTAATGCTGGCCTGTGAGAGTAGCAGGCCTCACAGTAGTGGAAAACGAATTTGTGAGTTTTTAACTACTAGGACATGTAAAACACATAAGTATGTTTCCTGCCTTTCAGTTACATAGCACCCTGCCCTAAGGGTTACCTAGGGCCTACGTGAGGGGTGAATTATATGCAGAAGAAGTTGAGTTTAAGGCTTGACATGTACTTTTAAATGCCAAGTCAAAGTGGCAGTGAAACTGCACACACAGGCCTTGCAATTGCAGGCCTGGGACATGGTTTAGAGGCTACGTATGTGGGTGGCACAATCAGTGCTGCGGGACCACTAGTAGCATTTAATTTACAGGCCCTTGGCACTTCTAGTGCACTTCACTAGGAGGGACTTACAGGTAAATTAAAAATGTCAATTGGCTACGAGCCAATGTTACCATGTTTAGGGGAGAGAGTGCATGCACTTTAGCATTGTTCAGCAGTGGTAAAGTGTGTAGAGTGCTGAAATCAGCAAAAACAGGGTCAGGAAAATTGAGGGAGGCAAGCAAAAAGTTGGGGGATGAGCATGCTAAGGCTGTAAGGTCCAACAAGTACTATATACGAACATACCACAGGAAACCATTCTCAGAGTTGTTGAGGAATTTCTACAATCTGGACAGTGGGGTTCTCTCAATCTTGCACATTTTTTGGTTGAGTGTGCTAATCTAGTCCACAATAAAAAAAATTACCAGATCGAGGATCAGCAATACCACCAAATTAATGGGACTTCTGCGGGCAGCACTTTTGCCCCATCCCTGGCTGGTTTGTTAATGTTCAGCTTTGAGCAAAGATATATTTTTGATCTGGGTAATTTGTTTGTCAAATACATCAAGTAATGGCAATGTTACATTGATTAATGTTTGATTCTTTGGCAAAGGAACAAGACAGAGGTCTGTGCTTTCATCCAATTGTGTTAATACCTTGGGTGAACATTTGAGATTCACTGAAACTGCTTTTGAACAAGAGATCACTTTTCTGTATCTTCACCTTACCCTGCAACAAAGGATTATACAGACGTCTACCTTCCAGAAACCAACTGATAGAAACAGTCTTCTTCTATTCAACAGTCATCACCTGAGAGCCATAGGTTCCTACCTCGCATTTGGACTCTTCCTTCATCTGAGACAAGACTGTAGCAACATTACTGATTACCACACTCAGGCTAAAGAACTATTGGGAAAACTGATAGTTCACCATTATCCTAACAACGCCATTTCCAGGGCTAGGAAACAGGCATGAAACACTGATAGAGAAACCTTGCTCATAACTTATCCCAAATACTAAAAGGACCAGCCTCACTTGTTTTACTACATTTACATCATACTTGAATATGGTCAAGAAGATTATCAATAAAAGATGGACAATTTTGAAATGTACAGCTGAACATGTCAATCCTCCCCTTTTTGCTTTTAAAAGGACCAAGAATATTAGGGATTTAATAGACCACACTAGACCATGCCACTATAACCGAGTCAACACAACCACTATATTGGATATTTGGTCATTACTTTTAGTAAAGGGTCACTATCTGTATGGAGAGTATAGTGTTTGTCCTTTGCCTATGAGAAATACTATGGTTGATCTGGAACTGGCAGACATGCAGCACCTCACAGAACACACTAATTGTAATAGAAGGAACTGTGTCTACTTGATTAGGTGCCCTTCTAACCTCCTCTATATGGTTATTACCACTAGAATAATCAGAGTTAGGATCAATTAACACTGCAGCACTATTCGGTATCAACGCTCGGCCACAAAGATGAGGACACACTTCATAGAAAATCAACATTCTCCGAACAACCTGAGATGTATCATTTTGGAATCCATTCCAGATCCATATAATGTTGCCCAGCGACTGTTTGAAAGAGTTTTCAAATTAGGGACCCACATTACTGGACTTAATGATGATATTCCTTGGTTGGAAACGACCCCTTTATGAAGCAAGTACCGCCCCTACCCACTGAACTGATGGGAAGATTACATTGGGCATTATATCCCTTTCTGACCTGATGATATTTTTCATCCTTTATCTAAGGGACTTGGGCAGCTCAGCTACTTGTATTTGCTAGTTGGACATGTTCTTTAAGCTTAGTGATGGAGGAGAGCACACACCACTTGCAGGGTATACATCTGAGTTATGATACTGCTACTTGAATAGGTGGGATCTTTCTACTATATTACTGCCATTCTGCCCCCTCATTGATACTAGGGTGGTATTTACCTCACCTGTCCAGGGCACTATGCCACTTGTTGTCTTGCCTTATGAGTTTTGACTTCTCAATAGGGATACCACTTTAAAATGGCAGCCACCGGTTATGCCTCTGTTTTTCGTTACCTGTGTTAGTTCAATCTCTCTGTATAGCACCATCTCCTTTATGACACACTGTCCTTGGAAAACCGGTATTTCCGGGGCCATGGATGACAGGTACGTCTGGACGACCGCTACTCTGAACAGCACAGTGGGATTATTCTTTCACTGCATTTAGGGCCAGATGTAGCAAAGGGTTTTACCCATTCTGTGTCTATGGGAAAATTCGTTGGTACATATGGCCCTAAGTGTGATCCTGAGTAGGACAGTTTACTGGGTTTCTGCGCTTAGGCGGGAGCTGTCATTACTCCATACCCTGCCCTCAGGCCTTCCCATGATTGTGTCTCTTAATGTTGAATGAAGTAGTTGGGCTGTAGCCTGGGGGAATTTCCTTTTCCTGCGACTAAGGGCGAAAGCTGTCAGTTACTTATCTATCTCAGGGGTGTATGCACTGCATTTGTAAGCAAACTGTTCCACACCTGGCATATGAGTGGGAGCTTTCATTTCCCCATATCGGGTCAGGAAATTGTTCACGAAGATCTCCGGTAACGATAACAAAATATGACCCAGCCAGCAGGGCTGTAGCAATTGTATGAATTAGACACAGGGCTCTTAAAAACCTTTTCTACAACGGGAACTTTATATGCAGATTGTTTGTGGCCCGACAAGCAGGAGAGCCACTACTCCTCCTACATTCTACATGAGGCCTAGAGTTCATGGGGCTCATGATTCTGTTTCTCTGATTTGCAGTTATATATTCACTGGCGGGAGCTGTCAATTAGCCACGTTCACTCTATATATGTTGCACTTGTCTGTACGTGTTGAAACAGGTTGACGTCTAGTGTGATGCTATGATGAGTTGTCCAACAAGTATTAAACAGAATCCCACGTATCGTAGGGATTTACGGCCACTTAACAGACCTATTGTTTGGCTAATTATTCTACTCTGACTGAGCACTGTTTCCAGAGAACCGACCTGGATTTAGCTCATTGAGTATAACCCCGGATCACAGCATACAGATATGCAGCTACGTATGTTGATACACTTATGCCACCCATATTCTGTTACACAACATACTGACATGCTGCCTTGTATTTTGTCATGCTACGCCATCCATCTATAAATGGCGGCATTTGGTCAGAATATGTGAGCACTATCTCCTGGCAATATTCCCCTTAACAAGCACTAATTTGGGTACAGGGCAGATGACATCATGTTTTGTTATGACATAGTGACTACTAGTCCTTTAGTTTACTACACTCATGCCATTTTTCTGTCAGCCGTGTTATTTGGTCTAAGTGAACAGGTACTGTACCCTGGACATTGTACCTTCGATATGGTGGGATCTTTTCATTTTCTCAAGAGGGGGATTTCAAGGTGACAACTTTTCTGGATCTGGAGACCAGTAGCTTTGAGGTCTATTCCCCCTCTGTTGAGACACTATGGCCCGTATTTATACTTTTTGACGCTAAACTGCGCTAACGCAGTTTAGCGTCAAAAAGTTTTGCGCCAGCTAACGCCATTCTGAAGCGCCATGCGGGCGCCGTATTTATTGAATGGCGTTAGCCGGCGCTATCAGACCGGCGCTGCCTGGTGTGCGTGGAAAAAAACCACGTACACCAGGCAGCGCCGGCGTAGGGAAAAATGGCGTTAGGGCATCTTAAAAATGGTGCAAGTCAGGTTGACGCAAAAAAATCGCCTCCACCTGATTTGCGCCATTTTTAACGACGCCCAGACGCCATTTACATGACTCCTGTCTTAGTAAAGACAGGAGTCATGCCCCCTTGCCCAATGGCCATGCCCAGGGGACTTATGTCCCCTGGGCATGGTCATTGGGCATTGAGGCATGTAGGGGGGCACAAATCAGGCCCTCCTATGCCAAAAAAAAAATATTAAAAAAAAAAAATGTATACTTACCTGAACTTACCTGAATGTCCCTGGGGTGGGTCCCTCCATCCTTGGGTGTCCTCCTGGGGTGGGCAAGGGTGGCAGGGGGACATGGGAGGGCAGCTGTGGGCTCATTTTGAGCCCACAGGTCCCTTAACGCCTGCCCTGACCCAGGCGTTAAAAAGAGGCGCAAATGCGGGGTTTTTTGGCCCGCCCACTCCCGGGCGTGATTTTTGCCCGGGAGTATAAATACGACGCATTTGCGTTGCAGTCATTTTTTGGGACGGGAACGCCTACCTTGCATCTCATTAACGCAAGGAAGGCGTTCACGCAAAAAAATGACGCTCTTTCCTCAAACTTTGGCGCTAGACGCGTCTAACGCCAAAGTATAAATATGGCGTTAGTTTTGCGCCGAATTTGCGTCGAAAAAAACGACGCAAATTTGGCGCAAACGGAGTATAAATATGCCCCTATATATTGTAATATTTACGGGCTGGTCAGGATACTCTATATGAACTGGTGTGAGCCTTAATATCTGAAGCAATAGCATTTATTCTGGGTACTTCTTTGGGAAATATTCACTTTTAATATTATGCTCTTTGATAATGTTAAATGCAGCATTATTCCATTTATTATTTACGCTATATTTTTTCGAGGTTTGGTTGCATAGGATTAGTATCATCCATGTGTCCCCAAGGGGCCCGTTCCTGAACTAGGAGGGTAAGTGAATGCTCAGTACTCTAGCAAGGAATACACAATGATTTTACTTACCCTGTCAATACACCTTTCACCCACCGTGTATCGTTGATAGGAGGTCTCACCATGTGCAATTTCTACCAATGTGTGTGCATGTGGACCCCATATTCTTTTATGTCAGTGAACAAAGCATGTCTACATTACATTGATTTATTTATGTTTTATTCTTATAGGTCATCACCATTAGTGGGTTAGTTTCCCTGCATTAGGTAGAAAAGTATTGACTTCACAAATGAGTGATAGAGCACTTACACCTTCTTAGTAAGGACTAGGTTTTCTTAGGTCCTGAAGAATCGCCACCAGATCCATGGGGACTAATAGGGTGAGAAACCTGCTGACTGTGACCCCTGTAGGGTAGACAGTCTCACACAGGTTTGGGTCTTCCCCTCCTAGGAGTGAGCATTACGAGAGCTCTTCTCTTTTTCTTTTTCACTTTATTTAGGAAAATAGGATTAACATTGTAATTCCCTAACGTTTTTAACCTTGACATAGGTCTCCATCCATTCCCTAATATTAAAATAGATTATTTTGGCAACTATAGTCAATTTTAACAACACTTTTCACAGTCCTCTTCATCTTTCATCCACTTCGCCAATCACAATTAAAAGCTCTCCAGGAAAGAGCCCCCTTGTGGGGCCTGTCAGGCAATGCAGCGCCGTCCTGACGAGCAGCAATGCCTTATGATGAAGCATGTCTCCAATTGGTGAGTGAGGGCACTTGCTTCTGACACCCTGATGTTCCTGATGACCTGTTGATATCCCACCTAATTGGTTGAGGGGTGTTGCACCTTTTGGAACTGTGGAAAATATTCATCTTATAGTTTTAGGGAGGGTGTACACGGGACTGGTAAATACCTCGCCAGCCCTCTAGCTGTCTCTGTCTGAGACCTTAACCACTAGGCCAGCAGTAACTCCTTACTGTGCAGTGTCCAGACTTAGCTATGACATTCATCCCACAGATTTCTAGGGAAAAAAAGACTTCAATGTTCCATCACCAGGAATGTTTAACAGCCAAAACACTAGAAAATAAAAAGAAGCACTGTCATAAGATGCTAAGATTTGAACCTTCAACCTTTTGACAGTGCAACAACTTTACCATTAGGCTAGAACTGACCCTTCTCTGCTGTCCATGAAAAGAAACATCTTGCTATTTTGACACTTTGAAGGTATTGCATGGAGTGACCATTGCAATAACAGTCTCGCTCTCTCTCCTCCATCCCATTATGAAATGGAAGAGAGAGCGACAGGACCAATGGGAGAGCCTCAAGGTCCCCATGTTCCTAATCGTCTCCCTGCGTCCTGTGGGATCCGGCATTGCTCTCACAAGCAGGGAGCTGCTTTAAATAGCAGCTCCCTGCTTCAGGGAGCAATGCTTTCATTTATTCCCTGCACGCATGTTTGCATACAGAGAAACAGATGAAAACTTCACTGTCTGCAAGTGAGAGCTGTTTGACAGCTCTCACTTGGAGAATATCAAGTGTTTGCTCTGGCTTGGGGGGAGCTGTCAAAGCTCCTGCCAAGTCAGAGCAAACAGTTCTGTCCCGGGGGTAGGCACCCTGGGACATAGCAGGAGCTGGCCCTGGGCGGGTGGCAGTCCCCAGGGCCATCTATGGCTCCTCAAGGCCTCCCACATTATATTTAATTAAAGCCCAAGGTAGGTAATGGTCCCGGGGCTGCTAGAGGGGCCTCATTGCCACCGGGTAGTGTATTTTATTTCAGCCTGCGAGGTGGCAATCCCCGGGCTGAGCCCCTGCATTGTTTTTCATCGAAGTCCCAGGGAGGAGGTGGCCCCTGGGGCATCACAATGTTCTGGGGGGGCTGTGGGCTTCCCTACTTTATTTCAATATGCCCCTGGGGCCTGGCCCACCCAGTGGCTTCAGAAAAACAAGCTCAGGAGCCTGCTATGAATTTGCAACGCCATTGTGAATTTGTGATTTTTTTAAAAGTGCTTTTTTGCCCTGCCGTGTCCCTCTGGGCCCCCTGCACCAGAGCTAAGGGGGCAGGTGTACCTACTATGGCCCCTTTTTTTTCTCTCACTTTTTCTCTGGGACTCAACTGAAGCCGAGTCCTTAGGTGGCTGTCAACACTTCCTGGTTTGAAGTGTTGGCAGCCAATCAGATTTCTGCAGCTCCATCCAAAAGCTCTTATTATTCTCAAAGTCGCCGAGGAGGTCCAGAGCCCTAGATATACAAATGTATTCTCCTTTTGATAGCTCAAACTACTGAATGGATTTACACCAAAGCATAGTACCGAAAGCTACCTTTCTGCCAATAATTTGGTGTAGTTCCGTCCAGCAATTTGGGCTGTAGTTGTGTTCAAAACTCCTACGGGAATGAACAAGGGGAACACATGTTTTGCCCTCACTGTTTCTCAGCCCTCGCTTGATAGATCACCCTGAAACTTCCCATAGGCAACAAGAATCACCAATTTTTTTGGGGGGGAAATCCCGTGAAGATTTGTCAAACGGTATCAAAGATATAGGGAAGTTAAAAAACGCTTTTTCTATGGAAACTTGGTCCTAACTATAACTACCTACTGGCAACCATCAGTAGGTAAGGTATATATAAAACCCTCTGACCTCCTGTTTTCCGGCTTTATTTTTGCATGATTTTAGAATCCTGGGCTCTTTCCCGCTGTTAAAGTGCATGTGCTCTGCACTTTAAACATGGTAATATAGGCTTATCAATAAGTAGCATATTTATTTTACATAAAGTCCTTCGTAAAATGCCCTATATGTGCCCAGGGCCTGTAAATGCTACTAGTGGGCCTGCAGCACTGATTGTGCCACCCACGTAAGTAGCTCTTAAACCATGTCTCATGCCTGCCATTGTAGAGTCGGTGTGTGCAGTTTTAAACTGTCATTTTGACCTGCAGAATAAATCTTTTAACAAATATGGTCATATTTTGCACTCTAGCCTATAGTGTTAACATAATCTCACCCACTTTGTGACAAGTGAAACAATATGAACAAATACTTCCTGTATTCATGAAAATTTTTAATGAAAAGCTAGTACACCAAACAGGTGTATTAGTCCCAGAATGCACTACAACAATGCCCTAAGGGGTAAGCCTTTGGGCATTGTTGTAGTGCATTCTGGGATTAGTGCACAAGCTTTGCATTAAAAATAAACCTTTTGCCATGCCCAAACCTTCCATTTTTATATATATAAATCACCCCTAGGGTAGACCCTGAAAAGCCCAGAGTACATGGTGCAGTGTATGTAAAATGGCAGGGCTTGTACTTTTAAGTTTTACCTGTGTTGGTAGTGAACAACTCTTAAATTAATTGTTATCTACTGCAAGTCCTAACTCCCCTATAGGAAAACAATGACATTGCCTCATTATTACATATTATAAGTGTAACTTCCAATTGGGAAGAGACAACCCCTTTAAGTCTGATATCTCTGGAATCATAATTTAAAATCTTAACTTATGGTGAAGTCAGATTTTAAATTACTATTCTGAAATGCCACTTTTTAAATGTTGGCATTTTATTGCCTTGACCATTTGGTGCCTGCACACTGTCTCTGATCACATGGGTGCAGTCTGGCTTTGTGTATTCCTCCTAGACAGCCACACAAAATGGGAGCTTAGGTGTGACTTGATGGGCAATCTTGGGCAGGATGGGTGGGAGGAGATGGACCCAGCCTCACTTACACCTGAATAGGCTGTGTCCTGCCCCTACACAAAGGACTTCATATCCCCTGTAGTGAGTGTGGAGCCAGGGCAGGAAGGGAGGACATCTGTGCATGTCAACGGTATGTCTCTGAAGCCTTTCCCACTTCAAAGGCCCCACTGGGATTAAGTACTGGACACCAGACACTACCACTTCAGTACACCTCTGGATCTGTGGCTATTCTGCCAGTAAAAAGGATCTGCTGTGCTGTTGAATAACTGCCACTCTGCCGGACTGTACTCTGCTGGACTTCTGCTTTGCTGGGCTGATCTGCTGCCTACTGTCTTCTGACCTGGGTGAGAAGGATTGGACCTTCATCTCTCTTGAACACCGATCCCAGAGTGGCTCCAAGAGCTAGTAGGCTGGTCTCCTGATGTGGGACATAACACACTTCCAAACAACCTGTTCCTGCACCTGAACTCTGTTATCTCTGAGTCTTCCCTTTCAAGTGGTGCCACCCTAGTCCTGGACCCTTGAAAGGGGGCCTAAGTTGCATTACCTTCTGTGGATTCATTGGAACCGTTGTCCAAGGAAGTAGCCAGAAAATTAAAATACCCCGTCTTTGAACCAAAGCTCTAATGGCACCAAGAAAACAAAACAAGACATTCAACCCTCCCCAGAAGAGGTTCTTGCCTCTTCCATCTCAGTATCTTTCATTCATATTTTCATCCTTCCATCCACCCGCTGATAATCACCATTTCACATTTACATTCTGTCATCTGTTCATTCTTTCTTCCAACATTCAGCCTGTCACCATTCTGTCTATCCGTCTACCCATCCATATCCAAAACTATTCACCTATCTTCAGTCCTATCCATTAACAATATCCATCCTTTCACTCAGTCATCCATCCTTCACTAATCCATCCCCGTTTGATCCATTCATCCATGCACCTATTCTTTTAGTCATCCACCCAGTCTTTCACTCATCTATCCACCCTTTCACTCATCCATTAATCCTTTCACTCCATCCATCCATCCTCCCTTTCACTCAATCCTCGACCCTTCAATCCATCCATCCATTTATATACACATGCATTTATCGTTTCGCTCAGCCACCCATCCACCCTTTCCTTCGATGGTCCATCTATTCACCCCTTCACTCATGTATCTGTCCTTCTTTCCATCCAGCCAGTCCATCTACCCTCCCTTTCACACATCAATCCATTCTTTCACTAATCCGTCCTTACATCCATCCTTTCACTCATCCACTCATCCATCCATCCATCCATACTTTCAACCTATTCATCCATCCAGCCTTTCTCATCAATCCATCCACCATCCATTTAACCTTTCAATCATCCATCCTTTAACCCACTCTTCTTTCCATCCTTTCACCATCCATCCACCCTTTCACACATTGATTCAGTCATTCATCCTTCCTTCCTTTCACTCATTCATTCCTAAATCCTTAATTTCACAAATTCATCCATGCATCTATCCCTTCACTCACCCATCCTCCATTTCACTCCCGCATTCATCCATCCAATTATCCACTCACTCACCTTCCAACCTTTTTGAGTTACTTGTGAGCCTTTGCTCTTTGCCGAGATGCAGACAGAAAAAGGCTCATTAAAAACGCCACCCCCCCTGTAGCTGCTAAAGCAGGGGGTTGATGACCCCCATACTGATGTATCTTCTACTGCGTGGCACAATCCCTAGTACAACCGAAGCATCGAAAGCACTGCATGGATTGGACCTGTCGGAAAGACTTGCATTGTCGCTGCTTTCCCACATCCTGGGATTGACACATCGCCTTCGGACCTGCTGGTGCATCATGCTTTCCCCAAGGCAAGCTCCTTGCATCCCCTATCAACTGTAGACTCAATGATGATGCTGAAATGCGCATCACAGCATCATCGCTCACTGGAATGAATGCATCTCCCCTGCTGCGTCTTGATTCTTTAACACTTGCCTTCCAATCACACCCCCGTCATCAGGATCCTCAAAGCAGGCACAACAGGACCTCGCACTGCAGCCTTGCCACATTTCGGAATAGACACATCAACTATGCTGCATGACGCTTCTTTGACTTGGATCCAGGCAACGTTCCACAACCTAGGATTTTATGCTTCTGCAGTTTGAAATTCAATATCTCCAGTTCTACTTGTTGGATTTCTGTCATTGTGGTCTTAATTTTTTTATTAAAGTTTGCTCTATTGCTCTAACCTGGAATTAATTTGGGGCTTGTGTGTGCCTTTCCATGACTAGCATTGTGGTTGCTGCTTGACCAGAGCTCATACCTCATTTAACCAGTATCCCAATTTCTAACACCTCTTCTCCACGAGCAAAATAAATTTTCTGGAAAACATCATCAGAAAAGATAGGTAGCATGATGATCCTGAACCAATAAACTACACTACAACAATAAAATCCAGAGTGACTGGTTTTCTATCTGTTTTTATATCAATCGCTAACACTTTGAATAATCTGGTCTGCATATATTTTAATAGATTCCTGAATGAAGCCGCAGTTTCAGAAATGTCAAGATTCAAACGAAAAATGAACATGAGTTATATTCTTGAATGGCCTAATATAACAGCAAAATAGAGTAGTTTAGCTCATAAATAAACATGAGAAGATCAGCAAAAATAATCTTCTTCAATAGTTTATGCCACTCTTTTTCACATTCTATGGGATGTCAGCATTTTAAACCAACTCAAATAATCACTGCCAGTTCTCCCTGTAGCCTAAATGTTGCCCCAAATTGTAACACTACAGAGTTTTTACCATTAGAACACTTTCTGGCTGAAATGCATTGCCTCCAAGTACCACTGCACTTTTGTAATATTACCAGCATATAGGGCCAGATGTACGATCATTAGAGATTGCGACTCGCAATTTGCAAATTATATTGATTCGCAAATTGTAAGTTGTAATGTCTGATGTACAACAGTGTCTGAGACACTGTTTGTGATTCCCAAACGGGTCGCAAGGGACCAGCGTCATTAATTTTGATAAGGCAGGGTGCAATTTGCTACCTATTGGCAATGGCAAGCACTCACAGGGATCATGGCCTCCCTGGGTCATAAGACCGCCATATCTGTCACTGCTTTTTACATATAGCAGTTTTTATTAATGCAGTATGTTTTCATTAAAGGAAAATGGGACGCATTGCGAAAAAAAAAAAAAATGAAAGGTTTTCTTTTCATTTTCTTAGATTAGGCAGTGCCTGCTCTGAAAAATGGTGGCGCCCCCATTCACAAAAGGGAAAGGGTCTTCCTAAAAGCAACTCACAAACTCTATTTTGCGAGTTGGTAATAGGTTACCAACTCCCAAAATAGGGTAAGTACATGCCAAAAAGCATTTTACCAGTCACAAATAGCCCGATGGGCCTTTTACAACCAGTAAGATGCTTCATAAATCCAGCCCATAGTTTTGGTGAGCCGAATTAGTCTTTCGCAAAGCCAATCAGTTATTCTTATTAAGCATAGGAAAAATATTTTCACACTAGGAGGCAAAATATTGGCAAACATTTTGCACTCAATATTGATTAAGGATATTGATCTGAAGTTCTGCTTTTTATAATCTCTTTCTTCCTTTGGAAAAAGTATGAATTTTATTTGAAAATACACTCATCTTCTAGCGTCTTCATTGTACCAGGGCCGAAGGTGCCCTACTCATTTCAGCCTCAGCTCTCTTAAATGTTTGACTAAGCAACAACATGCTTCTTTACTGCATGCACACTCCTTCTGCTCGCGCATCTGCTACAAGTGTGGTGAGTCTGTTCTCCCTATTCCTTGTAATCTTGTACATTTTTCCAAATTTGTTCCCTCTCTTTTTCGTTGACTTTGGATAGGACTTGATTCCTCCTCCGTTTTACCTTCAGTCAGACTGTGAGAATTCGGCACTGTCTCCAGGCCCATACCTCATGTACTTGCTGAAACTACTGTACAACAGATAGTCCAGGAAAATAGGCATCTTCCATCTGGCATCAACTGTACAAATTACTGACAAATTCTGTGTTGCTCTTGTATTCTAGATTCTCGGTGCCACTCTGTGCCTCGCCCCCAGAAGGGAGGCTAGACACCCGGACCAGTTCTCATAAATTAGGCTAGCCAGATTCTATGTCAGGACCGGAGGCTCCGATTATGCTTTCTCTTTCTTAACTGACTTAAACAGCAGCCAATGAAATACAAGTAACAGAAAAAACTACAAAACCCAGGACACCAAATATCCTGTCACATGGTCCAATCACCATCAATGTCCTTTTCTATAAGTCCTTTGACCTATGAAGTCACTTCCTCTTTCTTTGCTGCTTCGCAGCAGATAAGTACACAATTTTTTCTCTCCCGTATTCAATTGTATTTACGAATGTTATCTGATGTATAATTTGTGTAAATAAGCGTCGCGATTCAGCGCGCTTTCTTTAATTGATGTAAGCGCCCTCACGCTTAATATTTGTGGCATTTTGCCAAATTTTGGCCCGTTTTTTGGTGGAGTGGGAGCGGGAGCTCGACTGACCTCGGGCAGTCTTTTTTCTATTTTTAACGCGCTTACACGCGTGCACGCATTATCGAGCCGATCTCTTTCCAAATTGGAAATCGATCGGCTCGTGTATGCTGCGTGTGTGTCTGTGACCTTCTTTTGCCAAATATTGCTCCCTGACGCCCATCAGTTAGTAAAAAATTATCTGGGATGTAAAATAAAGAATAGGCTTCTGCCTAGAGTGCTCTTCAGGTCGCTCCCTCCACACTTTAATTAAGGGCTCCTTTTTCTGGTCTGAACTTCGGGTTTTTGCACTCCCCCAATTGAACTCTTGAGTTTTAATAGTTTTTCCTCCTCGATATTTGACTATCCTTGAACCATGGCTCAATGGGATGAGGAAGAAACCGAGTACTACACTGAGGAGTTGAGTAATCAACTTGAGGTTGATCTGGTGGAAGCCCTTGATACCAGGGTCCAACAATCAGTTAACGATGCTCTCCTGAAAGCTCTGGGCCCTTTTTCTGGGCAAATACTTGACCTCGCCCGCTCCCAGGGTTGGTCACAGGGGCAACAAGAACCCAAAAAGGTTAAGATAAAGCAAAGAATCTGGAGCCAGGAGCAGAGGTCAGTGCTATTCATGCTGACGCTTTCGAGAAACTGCGGAAAAAACGCAGTGGCGAACACAGTTACAGTTCGAAAAAAGGAACTCCACTTTCTTCTTCTTCCTCTGATAAGTCTTCTTCCTCGGATGATTCAGATGGTTCTGACGATCCTGTACCGAGCAAGAAGAGTAAGAAAACACCCCTTCCCCTTCAGGTCCTAGACGTTGATCCTACTGAAATTATTCATCCCAGATCCTCCAATTGGGTTCCCCCTTCCGAAGTAGCGCAATATGTGCAAGCCAATTTACAAAAAAGCTTCGATAAGGAAGTTAGATCATGCTTGAAGGCGGAATGTCCCAGACCTGACCTGGAAGGCAGGGTATCTGAAACTCCAGAGATAGACCCCACCATGGTCACTTTTATGAAGAAGTTTGCTAAAGATCCCAAAAAAGGATTATACGACGGAACACCGAATTAAAAACAACTACTAACCTTAACAACGAGGTCGGAACACCGACCTCATCCTTACTACTAATGATTTTATCACGAATGCCTTAACAACGATATTTCGTTGTAAAGGCATTCCTGATAAAACCATTACTAATAGGCACCATTCACCCTACATCCCTCACCCCACCCCCCAACCGACCCCAAAACCTAAAACCCCCTGACCCCCCACGCCCTCCCCAAAACCAAAAACGCCCCACTCCCCCAACCCCACCCCAAAACCTAAATCCCCCTGACCACCCACCCCCCAAAACCAAAAACGCCCCACCCCCCCAACCCCACCCCAAAATCTAAAACCCCCTAACCCCCACCCCCTCCCCAAAACCGAAAAAGCCCCATCCCCCCAACCCCACCCCAAAACCTAAAACCCCCTGACCCCCCACCCCCTCCCTAAAACCAAAAACGCCCCACCCCCCAACCCCACCCCAAAACCTAAAACCCACTGACCTCCCACCCCCTCCCCAAAACCAAAAACGCCCCACCCCCCCAACCCCACCCCAAAACCTAAAACCCCCTGACCCCCCACCCCCTCCCCAAAACCAATAAAACCCCATCCCCCAACCCCACCCCAAAACCTAAAACCCCTGACCCCCCACCCCCTCCCCAAAACCAAAAACGCCCCATCCCCCAACCCCACCCCAAAACCTAAAACCCCCTGATCCCCCACCCCCTCCCCAAAACCAAAAACACCCCATTCCCCCAATCCCACCCCAAAACCTAAAACCCCCTGACCCCCCACCCCCTCCCCAAAACCTAAACCCACCACTTACCTTATTCAACCCCTTGTCACCTGCATCGTCCTCCTTCGCCAACTCCCTTCTTTGTACCTTAACCACGCATGTTCGTTGTTCAGAACATACGTAGTTAAGGCACAAAAAAACGAAGTCGTGGTTAAAAAAAGGGTTGTTGCGCTTTCGTTAACCACGACTTTCGTAATAAAAAAGTCGTAAAAAAGGATGTTTCCCCCAGAAAAGGCCTAGACCGCTCATGGAGCAGCTGCCAAGACAAACTATTGGACCTTTCAGGACCATTGACTAAGATCCTAGAACTAGCATATGTAGCCAAAGAATCTGGTTCTCTGGTGGACACCGACGTCCTTATCGGGTGGGCACAAAGAACTGTGTGTCTTCTAGGTAACTCTAACTGTGCCATTTCTGCTGAGCGAAGGAAATCAGTGCTTATGAGAATCGACCCTAAATTATCAGATCTTGCGTCTTCAGAAGCGGGACCTTCGGCCGAAGGACTGCTCTTTGGATCTTCATTCATTAAAGATCTAGCTAAGTTTTGCTCCACTTTTTCCTCCCTTGACAAAGCACAGATGTCACTTAAAAAGGTGTTCAAACGAGGCCTTTTTTGCAGGGCCAGTCGTTTCGGGGGACGTATGTCCGGCCACAGCTCTTTTTCCAGTCCCCAAAACTACTACCCAAGAGGCAGAGGTGGTTGGTACAGAGATCAGGACTCCACCCTCTACCCCACGCGACCCAAAGGGGGTCGACCCCGCTTCAGTAGGGGTTATCGCAGGGGACAACAAGGAGCCATTCAAGACTCAAGTTTCACAGGTGAGCATCATTCACTTTTCTCAGGTCAGACTTGGGGGCAGAATTGCATCTTACTTAGCAAATTGGAAACAAATCTCAGGGGATCCATGGGTTCTACAAACAGTAGAGGGATTTCGACTGGAGTTTGTCAGTACTCCCAAACAACTATCCCCCCCCTGAACTAATGTGTTTTTCCCAAGCAAATCAAGATTTCGTAGACAAAGAAGTGCAAGCTCTCTTAGACAAAGGAGCCGTGCAATTTGTGTCCCCGCACCCTCTCGGTTTCCTCAGCCCTATTTTTGTAGTAGACAAGAAGGGAGGAGGTCACCGCTTAGTCTTAAATTTCAACCAGTGGATTCTGTACAGGCATTTCAAGATGGAAGGTAACCACATGTTAATCGACATTCTGCTAGAAGGAGATTGGATGGTGCGTCTGGATCTAAAAGATGCCTATCTGTCGATTCCAATTTCTCCTCCCCACAGAAGATTTCTTCAATTTCAGTGGAAGGGTCAATGCCTGGAGTTCCTGGCACTCCCATTCGGTCTATTGTCAGCCCCTTGGTGCTTCACGAAGCTATTGAGACCAGTGATGGAATGTCTCAGAACCAAGGGTGTCAGATTGATTATATATCTGGACGATATTCTGCTGATGGCTCCCCTCAAGTCCTAGTCTCGCACTTGGATTGGACCATCAGTCTCCTACAAGATTCAGGTTTCCTGATCAATGTACAGAAATCATTGTTGAAACCCTCACAGATAATAGAGTTTCTGGGCTTCCAGATAAATTCCACGTTATGTCAACTTCTCCTTCCATCTCAGAAGATATGCAACATCAAGAGAGAATTGAGATCGGTTTTAACCTGTCAGACAGTATCTTTGAGGAATATAGCCAGAATAGTGGGCTTATTAGCTTCATCTATTCAGGCGATATTCCCTGCTCCCCTACATTACCGGGCACTTCAAAGGCTCAAGATCAGACACTTACAACAGGGTCTGAGCTATTCAGAACAAATCCCATTGACGACCAAAGTAAGATCAGAGATTCAATGGTGGCTTCATCATATGGAAGCATGGAATGGCAGAGCAATTTTCGTTTCTCGCCCGGAGGTAGTGATAGAATCAGATGCCAGCAGATGGGGATGGGGAGCTCGTTGCAACTCCCTAGTGACGGGGGCAGATGGTCAGAATGGGAAAAATCCCTTCAAATCAATTGTCTGGAACTTCTAGCGGGTTAATTTGCCATAAAGAGTCTCTCCCCGCAGAAAACAGATTGTTGCATACTATTACGGATGGACAATATATTGGCTGTGAGGTATGTCAACAAACTGGGAGGCACGAAGTCCAGAATCCTGGCGGAGATTGCCAAGGACTTTTGGCATTTTTGCCTGTCTCAGCGTCTAGTAGTCATAGCGGAATACCTGCCTGGGGACCAGAATATCATAGCAGACTGGAACTCCAGGTACCTATCAGACTCCAGCGATTGGAAGTTAGATCCTCTGATTTTTGCTCAGATAGTCAAGGAATGGGGCAATTGCGAAGTGGACCTGTTTGCATCACGTCTCAATTGCCAAATTCAAAGATTTTACAGTTGGCGTCCACACCCTTTCGCATTAAAGACAGATGCCTTTCTTCTGGTCCCAGTTTCGAGGCTATGCGTTTCCTCCTTTTCTTATGATTGCCAGAGTTCTGGCTCAAGTGTGGAGACAGAAAACAGAGATTGTTCTGGTGACTCCGTTTTGGAGAGCACAGCCCTGGTTCCCCAGTGTTCTGCGTTTAGCCTGTGCCTCTCCTCTTCTGATTCTTCCTCGTCCGAATCTTCTTTTGAGTCCAGAGGGCCTTCAACATCCTCTGATCTTGTCAGGGAAGTTTACACTTCTAGTTTGGTTAATTTCAGGTCGAGATGGCATACCCCAGATGTTTCGCAACAAGCTGCGGACTTCATTAAACAGGTCTGGGCCAGTAGTACCCATAAGAGATATGATTCAGCCTGGCGCAGATGGTCTAGTTGGTGTGATGGAAGGGGTGCCAATCCAGTGGAAGCACATATTGGTTTGATTGTAAATTTTCTAGCAGAACTAGCCAGCTCGGGTTTGGCCTATCGGACGGTCAATAATTTTAGATCTGCCATTTCAGCAGGACATTCACAGTTAGAAGGTAAGCCATTGGTGAACATCCATTAATTTTCAAGCTTTTGAGGGGTATACGTCTTTCTAAACCACCTCAGGCAAATTTACTGTTTTATGGGATGTTAATATTATATTAAAAGTCCTTGATTCTTGGCCTGCCAACAGATATTTATCTCACAAACAGCTTTCAGCTAAGTTAACCATGCTTTTATGCCTTGTCTCTTGTAAAAGAGTATCGGACGTCAGAGCTTTAGATTTAGCAAGTAGAACTTTTTCACCAGAAGGAGTCTCCTTTTCGGTGACAAGAAGAACCAAAACAAATTGCAGGTCAGTATCATATCCGGTTTATACAGAAAATTCAAAATTATGTGTGGTTCAATGTTTGAAGGATTATGAAATTGTCACAGAAGAATTTCGACAGGATTCTAAAGGTCAATTGTTAATTGCTTTGCAAAAACCTTTTAAACCAGTTTCCTCAGCTACTTTAGCTAGATGGATGAGATGGTTGATGAGTGAAGCAGGTATTGATACCTCTGTTTTTGGGGCTCTTTCTGCTAGAGGGGCTATGGCTTCAAAATCATTTGCCGTAGGTTCTCGATTAGAGGACATAATGAAAGCTGCAGATTGGTCTTCAGAAAATACTTTTCGTAAGTTTTATCATAAACCTGTATTGGATGTAGCCAGTGTGGTGATGGAACAGCTTTAAACTACCATAATCGGAGCCTCCGGTCCTGACATAGAATAAAAAAATGTCCAGCTATCGCGTCAAGAATTTTCAATTCTATTAAGGACACGGAGGCGAGGATTATCCCTCCCTTGTTATATTTATGCAATAATTATTAATATTTAATCTCCATATCTGATGTGATATTGTCATTTAACCATCCCATTATTGGCAATTAAAGTTTGAGATAACGTATATTTTATGAGACATTACCTACATGTTTATTGTTACAGCTTCAGATCAGAAGAACGCCTGAAAGTCATAACTTCAAGGAAAGTTTGAGTTATATGTTCTACCGGTTGTTTCTCCGGCATGGAGTCTTCAAGTTGCAGTTCTTCATTATGGAGAAGAAGTTTATGACTCCGGATTCGGGATGGCGTCAGAAGTTTGCGTTTTCAAGTTGACATTATCTGTTTAAACAAAGAAAGAGGAAGTGACTTCATAGGTCAAAGGACTTATAGCAAAGGACATGGATGGTGATTGGACCATGTGACAGGATATTTGGTGTCCTGGGTTTTGTACTTTTTTCTGTTACTTGTATTTCATTGGCTGCTGTTTAAGTCAGTAAAAAAAGAGAAAACATAGTCCTCGCCTCCGTGTCCTTAATAGAATTTTAAATTCATGATGCGATAGCTAGAACTTTTTTTATTGTCTGGAATACAAAACCACAGTCAGATGTGTACAGTATAGATTACACAACCAAATAAACTAATGTGCATGACGTACAAGACAAAACAGAAGGAATAACATGTTTAAATAGGCAGTACATTAGATGTTAAAAGCTGTACAACTTTAAGCAGGTGAGTACTCTGCTACTGGTACGTGACCCACTACGGTGTCATCTGTCACCGAAAACTTCACTTGTGATTCATGCCTCTATCAGGACTTTGTAAATCAATGGCAATCCAGATTAATGTTAGCAAAATATGCCTTTTTGTGTAACCAAAAAATATCATTCACATCCTAGACATTTGATTTGGAGGTGCTACATTATTGGCTACCCCTCTAATGGCTAACGCTCAGCATGCCCTTTTGTAGCTTTTGCTCCTTTAAAAAGGAAGTCCAATTAACATTCCAAAGTAGCCAGACCAAACTTAAGCCTTAGAAGGAAACTTATTGGACTTGGCAGCATGTTAACCAAGATTTAGCGTCCGATTTAATAATCACAAATGCGATGCAGTAACTCCTTCAACAAACTATAAATCAGGTCCTAAATCAGTTACATAAATTAATTCAAGCATCTAGGGCCAGTTGTACTAAAATTAAGGATAGCAATTTCCAAATTGTGATTTTCTCCGAATAGCAATTTGAAAATCACTATTTCTAATGTATGAAAGTTTTAAATTAAAATTTGAGATTCCTAGTGAATCACAAATCAACCTACCTCATGAATAATAATGAGGTAGGTTGTGTTTGTGACCCATTAGTAATGATAGCTGTCACAGTCAATGATGGCCTCCTGGGGCCAGCAGACTACCAGGTCTGTGATTGCTTTTAACTAAAGCAATCTTTTTCTCTTTGAAATGCAGTCCTTTTTCCTCTATGGAATATTAATGTTTTAAGGGTAGGCAGTGGAGTGTGGGACCAATGGCAGCTCTCAAAAAAATAGTTGTTTTTACATTCTCCAAGGGCTCGGGGGGTCTCATTGGGATCCCTTCCCATTTGTTAATGATTAGCACTAACCTCTAGTACTCGGTAAGTAATAATGTTTTGGGAACGTGATTCAGTTGCAAAACATTAATGAATACTACTGCAAATTGGTATTTTAAGGGACTGCCTTCAATAAACCCCTTTCAAATACTGATTTGCGAACTCAAACTGTGATTCTGTAGAATCGCAGCTTGGTGTTTGTACATACCACAAAGCATTTTGGCGGTTGCAACCAGTCCAATTCTCTGATTCTGCAAATCGGGCTATTTGCAACCTCGAAAATGCTTCATACATCTGGTCCTGAGTCACTATCTCAGGTTTAAATGACCAAACTTTAGGATTTTGCTTCGTTAGTGGCTACAAAAGGAAATTAAAGATGAGCTAGCTTGAAAGCCAATACTGAGTACTGCCTCAAATAAAAAAAAGCTATTAGCTCAAATTGAGCAACAGGCAACAAAATTATCAGCAATATGCTCAGTCCAGCCTTTACATTTAACCAACTTGAACTACATCTTGATGCTGTCTGGTTGACTTCACTAAACACAAAACAGGACAAAGGTAAATATGATATAGCCAGTGAAGCGAGTTAACTAGAGAAGAGTTGGAAAGAGGAGTAATTGAGCAACGCTTTGAGTATTGTTGCAAGTGGGATCATTAATGGAATCAAATTTAACAAAACAGAATGATTGGCTTTGATAGTGGCCATCTGTGTTGAGCCATAGATACATTGAGGCAACCTTATCCCTAGTAAGTAACAAGTATTGTGCAAATTGCAATTATTTGCTGGTCATCCTTCAATACCCCCCAAAAGGCTTAGAGATAGGTTGTTTTGGCAGATAATCCTGCCATTGATTGGCAAAGACATGCAGAAACTCCAGGAGCCTCCTATTGTCATCAAAATAGCTTTCAGAACTTTGTATACAGGATAATGAAATTCTTGAAAAAATATGAAACATCATTTAATGTTATATCAGTTCTAGACTTCCCACAGGAGTACCAGGAGAACTAGGAAAAACATATATATTTGGTTAGACAGAAACAATATTTCCTAAACAACCATACAATTGATTTATTGGTCTAGTGCCATATGAACATGTCACCTATAGGAAAATATATCCTAAATCAGAGACATCAGAGAAGAAAACACCAAAAATGTATTAAAGGGGCTTCCCAACCATATGCAGAAACATTTCATTTGTATCTGATAAAAAAGAATAATGAGGTCTCAGGAAAATGTACCTAATAATTCATATGAAATTTTATGCAAACATCTTGTACATCCAATTGCCTAAACAAGCCAGTTTATCAGGATAACAAGAGCACTTACAATGCACGCCAAAGTCTTGTTAGGGTTTGTGCACAGCAAAGAGCATGTCCCCTCTCACTGCACTAGTGGGTTCTGTAATAGCTCCCTTTTAAACTTACTATTGAAAGCCTTTCTTGTTATCTCACCTTCCCACCCCCCCCTAGGCTTCTGTGTATGTTGTTTAATGTGCTGTTTTGTTTACACATTGGGCCTTGCTTTTACCAAGGCTTCTTTAAAACACTCCTCTCTAGGCCATGTGTTAATTTAACTCATTTGCATAATAACTGAAACTCTGCACACCTTTCAAGAACATGTGCAGCATGTGAGGACCACACCCAGTTCTTCAAACCACACCCAGCTCTGCACACCTTTCAAGAACATGTGCAGCATGTGAGGACCACACCCAGCCCTGTCTATAAAAGGCAGCCCCCGAGCCTCACCCAGTGCTTGTGCTCGTCTACCTCCCGCTTACCTGAGGACAGATCCCTCGGCGCTGGCACTCCTGCTCTCTACAGACTTTCATTGGCTTCAATGGGCGCAGCTGCTGGCTCTTCCTTCTTCCGGTTTCCGGTTCCTCCTTGCCTCAGCCTCTCTCCTACAAGCAACCTGCAAAAGAGAAAGAAGACAAGGTAAGACTGATCAGTATCTCTTGCCAGCAACAAGTAAGTGCAAAACTTTTATTACCTGAAAGAACTTTGACAACAATTTCTGGATTCGTGTATAGACAATTTTAAACAAGATACCTTCCACGAACATTGTGATTCAAACTCTTTGTTACAAGAATACTTTGCGGAACTTTGTGAAGCAAACATTTTTTATGGAACTTTTAAGAATCGAACCGTGGAAACCATTAACAGCAAGGCAAACAGTAAATCAAGGACTTGCACAAATTTCATGCTGTATTTTGACGTAAAAGTACAGTATTTGTTTTATAAAAGATTCTGGAAATATGGGAAAAGTGAGTCTGCTATTGGGAATTTAGGCTTTAGTTATGTTAAGATGAATGTTTGATATTGGTAATTCTGATAACGGTATTTGTTTAATGTTTTAGAAGCTTTAGAGTAATAGAAAGCACATCCCAGAGCAGTAACACATTCCAAACCTGGAAACTAGAGACCAGGATCCAAGAGGTACTTTTAGAAGAACATTTCAAATAAATAAAGGGATAGTCAGGAACCCAGTTAGGAATAGGTTGTACTTATCTGTTCTTTGTTTATGTTTCATTAGGCACCAGTTTCTACAGAAGTCAGAGAGGGCCACAGATTTGTGCAGCACTTCAACAGTGGAAACGCAAGAACGGTGTTGTCTCTTTATTTTATTTTATCCACTTCCCCCCTTCCCTTGAGCTTCTGTTCTTAGTGCACTGTTTTAAAAACTAGTGTGCTGGAACAAGCAGTTTCAGGGTGGGGTCGGATTGCCTTCAACCTCCATCAGAACTGAACAAGGACTCAGGTGAGCTGGGCTTTGACAGAAGCACAAGCCTTAAAAAAAAAGAAAAAAAAAAAAAAAAGAATTTCAGTTCTGGTGGACGATGATTATCGGGGAAGAAATAGAGGGCATTGACGTCACGGATATGGCGCAGGCCCTAAATGAGGACTTGGCTCATAATGAATCAGTGTCTGGCATCTTGCAACATATGCAAGAGGAAATAGAGAGATTAAAGATGGAGAATACTTCTTTAAAACAGGATTTAAGCAGATATAAATTTAGGGTATCTCAGTGGAACACAGCTTTTACGCCTTTGTTTAAAACCTCCTCAGAGACAGGGGCGCCATCAAAACATACAACTTTGCCTCCCCCAGTTGAGGTCACTGTTAATGTTCCTAATGCTGTGCCCTTAGCAGCACCTGAAAGTTTTCATGGAGATAGTAACAAATTCCATGTTTTTATCAATCAATGTCAATTACACTTTTTTTGTAAGCCACAACAGTTCCCTACTGATGCTACGAAAGTGGCATTCGTCTTGTCTTATTTGGGTGGCACAGCAGCCAATTGGTCAATTCCTTTCGTGGAGAGAGATGATCCCATCCTCCATAATTGGAATCAATTTAAACGTACCATGACCAGCCTTTTTGCAAAACACACTTTTATGCAGGCAAGTGATAATGAGCTTTTAAATCTTAAACAAGGTAACAAGGATTTATTGACCTATCTCACTAGTTTTAATCGTTTACTCACCGAGACACAGGGGCCAGAATAAAAGCGTGTCTCCCTTTTCTATAAAGGTTTGAGAGACGAGTTAAAAGACGCGCTGGCTCATATCGTTGATTTGCCAGAAGACTATTCGGACTTTGTAGATTTAGTTGTGAAATTAGAACATAGACTAGGAGAAAGAAAGAGAGATAAATACAAACTGGAATCACGGTTAACTTTTATTAGACACGAGAAGAAAGACCCAGATAATAAACTCCCTGAACCAAAGCCTATGCAAATAGGGACACTCAGAGGTCCACTCACATTAGAGGAAAAAGAAAGAAGGAGAAAACTTCAATTATGTTTATATTGTGGAAGGACAGGTCACTTTGCCAGAGAATGTCCAGTAAAGCCTAAAAATCCACGAAAGGGGGCTGTTTCCTCCACCTCCTCAACTGAATCGGGAAACGATTAAGCTCGACAAGGGGAGAGGTTACTTGTTCGAGATAACATCTTAATCAAACCTCTAATGCTGCAGCCTTCATGGTACCGCACATACCTAGACATTTCATAATTCAGGTCGTTTTAATTGTTACTACCCAAGTGAGGCATTCTCTCCCTGTCCTACTGGACTCAGGCGCGACAGGAAATTTTGTGGATAATAAGTTAGCTGAAAACTTAGGACTTCCTATGTGCCTAAAGCCTTGTGCAGAAGCAGTATGTGCAGTGGATGGGTCAGAATTGACCTCTGGATTAATCACAAAACAAACAAGTCCACTTGTTATGGTCTGTCAGAACGGGCACACAGAGGTGATTAGCTTTGATCTGATAGATACTCCTAATTTTGGTTTGATTCTCGGGGTACCCTGGTTAACAACTCATAACCCAAAAATTGATTGGGTGAATAGAAATGTTACTTTGGATTCCTCTTTCTGTAGAACCAATTGCTATCAAGAAGCAGGTACAGAACAGAGCACAGTATTACACTGTGCTAGTGTTATACAAGATGAACCAAGTCTCCCTCCTGAATATTCTGACTTTAAAGACGTCTTTGATCCAGTAAAGGCTAGTGTGCTGCCCCCACATAGGTCTTATGACTGTTGTATAGATCTTATCCCAGGGGCCCCTTTACCTAATAACAGAGTATATGCTTTGACTGACGAAGAAACCAAACACTTAAGAACCTACCTAGATGACCTACTACAGTCTGGGTTCATCCGTCATTCCACATCACCGGTGTCATCTCCACTCTTTTTTATCCCGAAGCCGGATAAATCCCTGCGCTCGTGTATCGATTATAGAGGACTAAATAAGGCTACAATAAAGAATAAATATCCTCTTCCTCTAATACCTGTGTTGTTGGATCAATTAAGACATTCTACTGTATACACTAAACTAGATCTGCGGGGAGCTTACCACCTGGTCCGAGTAAAAGAGGGGGATGAGTGGAAGACAGCTTTCAAGACAAAGTTTGGTTTATTTGAGTACACAGTAATGCCCTTTGGGTTATGTAATGCCCCTGCGGCCTTTCAGTTCTTTATAAATGAGGTCCTACACGAATTCCTGGACGTTTGTGTCATAGTATACATAGACGACATCCTCATTTACTCTAAGAACTCAGAAGAACATACCCAACATGTTCGTGCAGTATTATCAAAGTTAAAAGAAAATCATCTTTTTGCTAAGTTAGAAAAGTGTACTTTTAATGTCAGCAAGGTGGACTTTTTAGGATACTGCCTGTCACCTCAAGGAATAACTATGGATGTAAAGAAAATCAGTGCTATTGCTGATTGGCCAGAACCATCCTCTGTAAAAGATATTCAGAAATTTCTGGGTTTCGCCAATTTTTATAGGAGGTTTATTGCACATTTTGCAGACATTGCGGCCCCAATAACTACCTTGTTGCGGAAAGGGCAACGATTTCTTTGGACTGATGAGGCGGCACACACCTTTCAACTCCTAAAACAAAAGTTCACTTCAGCCCCAATTCTGAAACATCCTGATCCTGACTTGCCTTTTTTTGTTGAAGCGGATGCTTCACAAGTAGCTTTAGGAGGAGTTCTCTCTCAACGAGATGCAGTAGATGGCCAGTTACATCCTATAGCCTTCTATTCCAAAAAGTTATTACCAGCTGAACAAAATTACACTGTGGCTGAAAGGGAACTACTAGCTATCAAAGTAGCCTTTTCAGAATGGAGGCACCATTTAATGGGAGCCAAGTACCCAGTTACAATCTTTTCTGACCATAGGAACCTACAGTTTTTTGGATCACTTAAAGCACTAACACCACGTCAGATGCGCTGGTTAATTTTTTTTAGCACATTTGACTTTGTAATAACCTATAGACCAGGTGCACAACAAATTCAATCTGATGTGTTATCTAGATACGGACATACTTCAGACATGAAACAAGATAAAATAGGAGAACCCATTATTCCTCCCCAAAAGTTTTTGGCACCAGTACAACAGAAGGATTTCATCACAGATCTATATAATGCACACATGCAAATAGCACCTCAGGATTGGTTAAAGGATTCCCATAACACAATACAACGAGGTTTATTGTATCACGACAACATGCTGTTAGTGCCCTCCTCTGAATTACAAACACAGGTGATAATTTGGCATCATGACTCACCATTGGCAGGTCATCCTGGTTGGGTAAAAACCCTGGAAAATGTGCAAAAACACTTTTGGTGGGACACTATAAGAAAGGACATTAAGCAATTTGTCACTACCTGTCCAATTTGTGCAAGACATAAATCTTCTCATAAGGCCCCTGACGGCTTGTTAATACCAATGCCAACACCCAAGCAACCTTGGCACACTGTGAGCGTAGACTTTATTGTAGGTTTACCACCTGTAAAATCTTTCACAACAGTGTTGGTTATAGTGGATTTTTTTATCTAAAATGGCACATTTTGTACCATTACGGAAATTACCCACGGCGGCAGAATTTGCCGATATTTTTATAAGGGAAATTGTGCGTTTACATGGTTTGCCAAGCAAAGTGGTGTCAGACCGAGGGAGCCAGTTCAACTCTAAATTTTTGAAAAAATTATGTAAAAAACTGAAAATAGATGTGGCATTATCCACTGCTTTCCACCCAGACACAGATGGACAGACTGAACGACTGAACCAAACCTTACTTCAAATGCTACGTTGTTTATTGGCTGATTATTCTAGTGAATGGTTGGAAGCTCTCCCTGTAGCAGAGTTTGTTTATAATAATACTGAGCATTCAGCTCTACTTTGCTCACCATTCTATTTCTTGCAGGGGTATCATCCAAGAGCTATACCCATTTTGTTCGAAGATTCTCTGTTACCTACAGTAACGGATAGACTAACGAGGTTAGGTGATATACAAGACAAAGCCAGGAAACATTTATTAAAGTACAAGGAAAGCATGAAAAGACAAGCAGACAAACACAGATCTGAGGCCCCAATGTATAAAATCGGTGACAAGGTATGGCTCTCCACAAAGAACCTAAACATAGAGGGATCCCGAAAGCTGCAACCACGTTTCATTGGACCCTTTAGTATAACTGCCATAGTAAACCCGGTAACAGTAAAATTAGATTTACCAAAAGAATATCCAGTACATACTACATTCCATGTGTCCTTGCTTAAGCCGTACAATCCAAAAACCCGACCTGAACCACCACCTCCACCCATACCAATTAAGGGAAATCTAGAATATGAAGTGAAAAGCATAAAAGACTCAAAAAGAATTAGTGGACGTCTGTTTTATTTAGTAGAATGGAAAGGATATGCTGAATCTGAGAATTCATGGGAACCAGCATCATATGTACATGCCCCACAGCTGATTAGACGGTTTTATTTAAAAAATCCAGGAAAACCCCGTCCTGTAGGAGGGCCTTTGAGGGGGGCAACTGTTAGGGTTTGTGCACAGCAAAGAGCATGTCCCCTCTCACTGCACTAGTGGGTTCTGTAATAGCTCCCTTTTAAACTTACTATTGAAAGCCTTTCTTGTTATCTCACCTTCCCTCCCCCTCCCCAGGCTTCTGTGTATGTTGTTTAATGTGCTGTTTTGTTTACACATTGGGCCTTGCTTTTACCAAGGCTTCTTTAAAACACTCCTCTCTAGGCCATGTGTTAATTTAACTCATTTGCATAATAACTGAAACTCTGCACACCTTTCAAGAACATGTGCAGCATGTGAGGACCACACCCAGTTCTTCAAACCACACCCAGCTCTGCACACCTTTCAAGAACATGTGCAGCATGTGAGGACCACACCCAGCCCTGCCTATAAAAAGCAGCCCCGAGCCTCACCCAGTGCTTGTGCTCGTCTACCTCCCGCTTACCTGAGGACAGATCCCTCGGCGCTGGCACTGCTGCTCTCTACAGACTTTCATTGGCTTCAATGGGCACAGCTGCTGGCTCTTCCTTCTTCCGGTTTCCGGTTCCTCCTTGCCTCAGCCTCTCTCCTACAAGCAACCTGCAAAAGAGAAAGAAGACAAGTTTAGGCTGATCAGTATCTCTTGCCAGCAACAAGTAAGTGCAAAACTTTTATTACCTGAAAGAACTTTGACAACAATTTCTGGATTCGTGTATAGACAATTTTAAACAAGATACCTTCCACGAACATTGTGATTCAAACTCTTTGTTACAAGAATACTTTGCTGAACTTTGTGAAGCAAACATTTTTTATGGAACTTTTAAGAATCGAACCGTGGAAACCATTAACAGCAAGGCAAACAGTAAATCAAGGACTTGCACAAATTACATGCTGTATTTTGACGTAAAAGTACAGTATTTGTTTTATAAAAGATTCTGGAAATATGGGAAAAGTGAGTCTGCTATTGGGAATTTAGGCTTTAGTTATATTAAGATGAATGTTTGATATTGGTAATTCTGATAACGGTATTTGTTTAATGTTTTAGAAGCTTTAGAGTAATAGAAAGCACATCCCAGAGCAGTAACACATTCCAAACCTGGAAACTAGAGACCTGGATCCAAGAGGTACTTTTAGAAGAAAATTTCTAATAAATAAAGGGATAGTCAGGAACCCAGTTAGGAATAGGTTGTACTTATCTGTTCTTTGTTTATGTTTCATTAGGCACCAGTTTCTACAGAAGTCAGAGAGGGCCGCAGATTTGTGCAGCACTTCAACAGTGGAAACGCAAGAACGGTGTTGTCTCTTTATTTTATTTTATCCACTTCCCCCCTTCCCTTGAGCTTCTGTTCTTAGTGCACTGTTTTAAAAACTAGTGTGCTGGAACAAGCAGTTTCAGGGTGGGGTCGGATTGCCTTCAACCTCCATCAGAACTGAACAAGGACTCAGGTGAGCTGGGCTTTGACAAGTCTTTCTTACCTAATGGCTTTGCCAACCCCAGCTGATCAAACTTTATCAAAATGCTCACCAAATTATGTTGGCTCACTGTTTGACTGGTATCCCTATAACAATCAAGGTAATGAAAGAAGGCCCTCATTATGACTTCGGCGGAGTCCCGCCCGCCACATGACAGTGTTGGCGGTCTTCAGACTGCCATATTACGGCTGCTGGCTGCTCTCCACCACTATTTGGTGGGGCAGCCACCAGAAGCCATACTGGTGGTCGGAGGTCTAGTGGAGCTTGCTCCGTCACCACCGCCACATCACCAAACATCGCCTGGCGTATTACAACATTGTAAACGGTGTGGTGGTGTTGTGTTGGCGGGGCACTGGCGTTGGAGCAAGTGCCATGGATGCCGCTCCCTCCCGGACCATCACCATGATCACCAGGTAAGGTGCTCAATTGACAGGGGAGGGGGTGTTGAGTGTTGTGTGCAAGAATGAGGGTGTGTGTGAATGGAGTGGGGTGGGGAGTGTTTTGTTGTTTGTGTGCGTGTGTGTGCAAGTGTATGTGTGCTTGTGTGAATGCGTGTATGCAGGGGGATGGAGGAGTATGTGTGCGTGTATACAAGGGGTAGTGAGGTGTTGTGCCGGTGTGTGCCTGTGTGTGAATGAGTGAAATTGGATGTGTATGTATGCAAGTGTGGTGTGTGCGTGCATGGATGGGGTGTTCAGAACAGGGATCAGGGGAGGGGGGCATCACTGCTTGGGGGAGCTTCTGATGGGGTCAGGGGTGTGGGGGGACTCCTACATGGAGGGGGTGGGTTGGGGAGTCGTTTTGAGGCAACAAGAATGTGTATTCCTGTCACCAGTATCCTTACTACCAGGGATTTTGTGGCAGGGCTGCTGCCAAGGGATCCTAGACGGTTAGGTGAAATGCCAGATCGAAGGTGGTCCACCTTCGGCCAGGTGGTCCCACCCCCCTGGCAGTACAGGTGGTGAACTTTCACTACCGTTGTCATAATTTGGTGGTCCTACACTGCCACGCTGTCGGTGGTCTGACCGCTGCCGCAGGGATGGCGGAACAGGACCACCAAGGTCATTATGACCACCTAAAGCTTTCAACACACTAAAATGAGCAAGGGTTGATTCAGTTTACATCGTCACCCGCTGCTCCATGTACATCCCTTCACTGTGAGACATTGCAATGCAATGAACATGCAGTCTAACCCCAGAGTATGGTCTGTCTTCCACTTTTCTTTTCTTCTCAGCTACTCTTCTGTAACTTTAATACTGGTCCACTGACATTTTCATGGTTTCACTTACTTGTGATAATGGATAAGATAAACTGACTCTTCCCTAAAAACATGTTTGGAAATATAACAACATCAACTAGCCTCATTATTGGTGATACAGTAAACAAAGTCATAACTGTAGACTTATCACCTTACTTTTATATACATGCATTTGAGGTGTGTGTATGTGTATAACTATATATATATATATGTATATATATATATATATATACATACATATACACACACAGGGTGTGGGCAATCTAGTGCTAGATCCTTAAAATACAGGCTTATTTTGGGATACTATTTAGAGGTGTCCAAAAATATGTGTGGGTTGATGTTGGGGGACTGAGGTGGCCTCAAAGACAACTTATTTAACTAATAGTAAAACGGTGGCCTGCTGGATAGAGCTTATCAAAGAATAGTTGCTTTTTGTGGGGAATAGTTACTCTTTCTGAGAATTTTTACCTGTCTTCCTGGAGGGACACCAGGTATTACTGTATTCATTTCAATAATATTTTAATGGTAATGATGATGATGGTGGGAATTGCATGTACTGCATTGATGAGAATTGCCAATCTCACTCTCTTCCTTCTTTATTGCCTAAACCAGAGAGAAATCTTTGAATTAGCTGACAATGGGGTCCAGAGACCTCCCTCCTAACTGTGTCTAACCCATACGCAAGGTAAAAAAAGATGGTCCCAAAAAAGAAGGTCCATGCCAAGAAATTGGCCATTGAGGAAAGAAGTCTGTTGCCAGTGCCAGCAATGGTTCCAGACCTCATCCTTTTCCAATAAATCCTGTGTTCCTGCTACCCCCTCTCCTGGGAAACACCAAAACTGAAGGGAAGTCTCCCAGTGCAGTAGTGACTGCAGTCATGGCTGAGAGCAGTGAACTGAAAATTGAATTGCCCCAGCAGCAGACAGAATCTTCACAGGAAAATGAACAGCAACCACAGTCTACTACTCTTGATCTTTCAAAAGTAGGAGTGGAGCAGGAAGTTGAGCTTGCAGCTCATCAAGTTGTTGTTGAGACTGCTCTTCCATTGGAAACTTTGGCTTCACAGTCCCATGCAACAAAATGAAAGAGCACTCTCCATGTTCTTCGAGACCTCTTCTAATGATCTTGATTGAATCCCAACAGGGACCGGCTACAGAAGACCAGCTAAAAGGAAAGTCTCTGAAAGCTTAGGCGGGGAGAAAGATCATGAACCAGTGATTGCTCAAGCGAAGAGTGTCACAGAGGAAGATCACCTCTATTTATCCTACTCTGAGTCGGGTAGCAACACCAACACCATTTTCATCTTTTCAAGAAGCCAAAATCTTGCAGTAACGACCGCCACTTCTATCACAGTCACAGCCTGCTCTAGGAGAAGGCAGACCCACCTGGCAAGCTCCATCTCAATATATTCTTTAGGCCCTGAAGAACCTCCTCAGTCTGGGACAGTCTAGGAGTAGCACATCGAAGAATACTCATTTTGTAGCAAACCAGTGTGTCATGGTATGGTAGGTGGACTTTATTATACTGGGGCCAACAGGCACATCCGAAAACTTAAGACACCATTGTGTAGGAAGAGCACCTCAGAAAGACGGGAAACACCCGGAACAACGAGTCCTAAACCAGGAAGTCGTGGAAAACGAATGCGAAACAACGCTTTCGTTTTCCATGACTTCCTTGTTTTAGGGCCTTAACCACGCATGTGTGAACCACGTACATGCGTGGTTAAGGCACAGAAAAAGGGAGTCGATGCAGTCAAGGAGGAGGTAAGTTGGGCTGGGACTGGGGCTGTTTTTTTGGGGGTGGGATGGGGGCTCAGGGTGATTAGGGTTTAGGGGCGGGGGAGGGGGGTCAGGGTTTAGGTTTCAGGGGTCGGTTGGGGGTTGGGGTGCGTTAGGTTTTACGGGAGGGGATGGGGACTCTGGGTATTTTTAGTTTTTGGGGGTGGGATGGGGGCTCGGGGTGATTAGGGTTTAGGGACAGGGAGGGGGGTCAGGGTTTAGGTTTTAGGGGTGGGTTGGGGTGGTTTAGATTTTAGGGGGTGGGGACTCGGGTATTTTTAGTTTTTGGGGGTGGGGTGGGGGGCTCAGGGTGATTGGGGTTTAGGGGCAGGGGAGGGGGGTCAGGTTTTAGGGGTGGGTTGGGGGGTTGGAGTGCTTTAGGTTTTAGGGGAGGGGGATTGGGGTTTTGGTAATTTTAGGGGTGGGGGGACGTGGTCATTTTTAGGGGTGGGGGGTAAGGGGGACGCATGCTGGAACTGTGCATGCTGATCACTAATGCCTTTACCAGGAATGCCTTTACAATGAAAAATCATTGTTAAGGCTTTCATGGTAAAGGCATTAGTGATAACAACGAGGTCGTTGTTCCGACATCGTTGTTGAGGCATGGGTGGTTAAAGCACTCGTTGTTTCAACATATAACCCAGAAAGACAGCTGCAAATGATTGCAGAAAAAGCTGAATTGGTGAGGGCGATAGTCGTGAGGAAGAATAAGTTGTTATGCGAAGCAGCTCTGTGACTGTTACTCATAATGTGCAGTACCACCTGTACAAACCTTGGCAAGGCAAAATTGACAAGAGGTATATTGTCTCACCAAAGTATCCATGAAGTTTACCTACTACAAGTAGGTCACTTGCGGGGTGTTCTCAGAAACAAAACAGTCACACCACCCACTATCAAGTTTAAATTTGGGAACGTGTCACTTTAATATCAAACCCATGAAAAGGTCCATTACAACATGGGAAGCCGACCAACATGTTAATGACTATCCTGTTGTTTGGTGGAAGGAGAGGAGTTGCTGGTATTTGTGGAGACCTATTCATTCACAGTTGCTATGCCAGTGGCGCTCTATCAAGTGCTACAACTGGTCCACAAACCAAAGAAGGAAAGCACTGTTTAGTCCATCCACCTAATGTCAGACAGGTCAAGCAGTTGTCAAGCAACAAACAGAGGGTAGCCACTGGCCTGAACTTTGAGCATGCTTTACAAGACATTTAGCGGCATGCAACAGTTACAATATTCTCCATGGAGAAATGATGTACAGCTGCCAACATCATGAAATAATTTAACACCAAAGTCTATAAAAAGTTAGAAACCAGATGTCTAAGCATTGGATTGGTTGCCACTGACAATGGCAGCGATGTTGTGAAAGCCATAGCTGATAGGGGATAGTTCAAAGCCCTATTTTTAGCATCTTCCATCTCCCTAATTGTGCAGAACTTCCTAAAAAAGAAGTTGTAGTCAACAAGAAAGTGGCCACCTGTTATCAGATTTGAGCTCAATTCCATCATTCTTTTAAAGCACAGAAGCAATTGTGGATCATTCAATGGCTAATATAGACCCTGTAAATGTCCTCATACAGAAAGTGCCAACCTGTTCAAACTCTACCGTCTACATGCTGCAACGGATGTTAAGAGAAGTACAAGTCTATTAATGATTACATACCACAAAGGAGAAAGAGATGAATTGCCATGATGATGGAGATTGACAATTGGGGATTAGTGAAGTGCTTGATCCAAATGCTGGTATCTTTTGAGATTGTGACACAGGAAGTCAACAAAAATGACAGGACCATGAGCCAAGCAATTGCATTGCAGCACATATAGCAGGAACATTTACAAATATCTGTAGCACAGTATTTGAGCCACAGTGCAAAAAAGCGCTACCCACTTACATTCCACTTACAAAAGTGGATGTCTCAATTTACAAGAATTGGCTTATCATGAAAGCCAACGACCGAGAAGATGTATGATAATAAATTTGAGTCCATAGAAGAACTGAAGTGCTGACATTAATCCCCAGAGACCAGTGTTGTCCCAGAATACAGAAGCTTGTCACAGCAGCACCTACCAGTGCCAATACAAACAGCTTCACATTTAACATTTGACATGGGTTGGTTTAGAGATATTAGGGGACTTAATTTAAGTGCAGAGGTTCCAGCAATGCAGTAAAACAAGGTGCCAACAGCCATAACAATTAAAAAGCTAGGATAGGACTATTTGGATGACCAAACAGTGTGTAGTGTGGTTAGTTTTACGTATCCTTTGCGCATTAGCTTCAGGCTTTAGGCCTTTGTGCACTTTGCCCTGGATGTATTTTATTCATCTGCTTGCAGCTTAGAGCCTCTGTGCACTTTTCTCTAAATGCTTTTTATTAGGCTTCGTACTGTTATTTTTCAAATAGCCAGTTCTACGGTCTTGTTTTTTATTCATATCACACTGTTTAGCCTACTTCAGCACTGGAGTTCTCCATAACACATTCCTGTTCACTCTGTGCTTCAGTCAAGGATACAGTCTGTTGCATTGCCGATAGACGTGGTAGGGGTTTAGTGTTTGGCATTTCTGCGTAGGGACATTTTGTGATCACGCTGACATGTTAGTTATAAAAACACTTCCTTGTCCCAATACACGCGAGAGGGAGATTCCGACCAGGGAACCACAACTAGACGCTGACTGCCTCGTTGCAGATGCTGAACCAAGATCACAGGCCTTTGCTCAGGTATGAGGGCTGATGTCTCCCCAGGGATTCAGAAAGGCAAGTTAGAAGCTTAACATGCTGTGCTCGAAATAGACCAAGCAGAGGGAGAGTAGAAACTATTAGACACCATGATAGCTTTGTTCCTATGTTTTTACTCTCCTAGTGACTATTTCAATCCTACTGTGTTGTATGGTTCTGGTTATTGCTGCTCACGCCTTATTATCTAAAATGCAGTCGTTTTATTAAAACATTATATAAAACTTATACTGCCTTTGTCATTTGTATATGAGATCATACTGTAAATGAGAGAGTTGGTTTGGATCTGAGTGACCACGACTTCCCTGAGAAGTTTCAAAGATGTCATGCGCTCGGCTGCCCAATCATCTCTTCCCCTTGGGAGAAATGAGGCACTGCTAGTTAGCCGGAGCAAAAACCGGATTTAGGGTGACAGAGTTCCTTACACATGGGTCCGACTCAGTCCCCCACACCTTGATCGATCCTGCTGCCTAGAAATCCAGTAGTCTCATTTAGGATAATGAGAGCCCACGTGACATGGCGCCGCCAACGATTGGTCTGGCTCTAATATTTAGGTCTGGCTGACTCTCTCGGTCTCATATATATTTTGACTCCTCGGTTCCATCAGTGGAGACGTCCGTGGGGCTGAGGGTTTCCGCCACCACGGGATAGGTACATCCTATTACTTAGTGGTTGGTTGTTCAAGCTTGAACTTTGAAAGGAAAATCCGATATTGGTGTGCCTTCTCTGACCTAGTGCTGTTTTTGACAAATGGCGAATCCTAATGAAGTGAATATAGCAATCAATATGCGACAACCGCTCACAGGACATCTGGTGGCACATGGCCTGATGGTCCAGGGGGGTCCGGTCACTTTTGTGGTGGACGCCCATGCAGCCTATAGAACAGAACTTTTTTATTCTTGGGTCGTATTTCCAACAGTTGATGGGGGTACGAACACTTTTCACAAATACACTGTTGCGAATGTCCCTGGACAATACAGGGCTTATGCATATTTAGAGATACCTTTATCTTATCAAGAACACCATCATTGGCTTGATGGCGCCCTCCCACACACAGTAGCACAAGTTAGGTTAGGTCCACTGAGTAATGATGGTCCTACCTGGCCTTTATTGGCTACATATAAACCTCATCCTGCGGCTGCTCAATTGACAGTGGTTGAAGTTTGTCGTTTATATACAGACTTAACGGCTACATATAGACGATTAGTTCATTTTGTAATGCAGACACTAAATACAAACGCAGCGCATGCTGCTCCGGCGCACCCACAAGCAGTGGTTCCGGGTATTAATCCAGCCACTGTGCACTCAGTTATGGGTAAAGTACCGGCTAAACGTGAGGAGACTCCATTTTGGCTGGTGCAAAAAATTAATACGCTGGAAGCAGTATTTCCCCATACGGGACCTCAGGATAAACATAGAATATTGACGATGTGTTTGCCGTATGGGATGGTTCCTCCGGTGGACCTTTGTAATACCTGGGGCACTGTGTTTGCCGCGCTCTACACAATGGCACACGGTACACCGACATTAGCTAATTTACCGGAAGTGCTTAAACAAATTCAAGATGAATATGGGGCTGCCCCTGCCTTAGATTTGGGCATGCAGTTAATGGGCAATTTTTGCCACAGTTTCTTCTATTATTTTGAGTAATCTCAAGGGAGAGGCAGTAGCACTAGCAGTGCGAATGCGTCTTCGGGACGTTCCGCAGATTAATCAAGAGCGGGAACTCCCGAGAATAATTGCAGAAACATATTCTAGTATTGGTCGTGATAGCCTAGGGGCTAGACCACAAAAACCCCAATTACAGGGTAAAAATAATAAAGACAATGCTAAACAACAGCAACCTGAGGGTACTAAAAAGCGCTGGGATAAAAAACAACAGCAAACACCTAAGAAAGATGGGGGACAGTCTCCGCAACCGGAGGCCCCGCAGAATAGGTATAATCTCAGGAATAGGGATAATTTGAAAACAGCTGAAAGATATCAATATACTGATACACGCCAATCTCGTTCCTTTCAGGACTCCTCAGAGAAGAGAAGTGAGAGAGGTGGGCGGTCAGAGCGGAGAACCGATTACGTGAAACCAAGACAGGATTCACAACGCTCAACTGAGGTTTCTATTAAACAGGAAGAGAAACCGCTGCAACAAAAACAGCAATTTAAAAAGAAGAAAGTGGCAGCAGTCTCAGTTAGACATGCTGCTCAAGAAGAGAGTTCTCTTGACGAACAAGACATGGGCGTTGGCACTGTTAGACAGCGCGGCAGAGGTCACAATAGTTCTCAGGAGTCTTCTAGAGCATCTGGAGGTGAAAGCAACTGATGACTTAATACAAGTCGAAACAGCGGATATGTGAGTCTCTGATCCTGCAATTAGAAGGGGACATTGACCGCATTGTACACGCCATCTTTTGGGACCATGTGGTAAAATCATATGATGTTCTGCTGGCCGAACAAGATTGTCCGCCTGACTTTGTTCGCGACTGTCCAGTGGGGGAAGAGGTTATTACACCTTCCTTCTCACCACTTGTTCCGAGAGAACTAGCGGAGTCCTATAGTAAATTATGGGCTCTTGCACAGGCCCCCGCTCTATATAGAAATAATGTGGGGTGGGATAGACAATCACCTTATCATGTAATTCCAATAAAGGGCGAACCTCAGCCGCAGCCGCAGTATCCTATCACATTTGAAACAAGGGCATCGGTTAGGAATATTCTTACACAATTGGAGTACCAGGGTGTAATTGAGCCCTGTGTCTCGCCGATGAACATCTAAGGCGTGTATCGCGCATTGTTGTGGGGTTTGCTGAAATTGGCTATAAGTTTAATTTTAAGAAATCGAAGATTGCTTTCCTCAGCGTCATTTTCCTGGGATATGAGTTGTCGAGTGAGGGCAAGAGCTTAGCGCCACATTTTTTGAGAAATGTGCTTTATTGCAGCCTCCTAATACGGTTCAGAAGCTCCAGTCATTGTTGGGGTTTCTGAATTTTGGCAGAACTTACATTCCTGATTATGCTACGCGTATAAAACCCTTATACGAGTTGATTCGCCCGAATTTTTCGAGTAGATTTGGGACGATTGAGCATACACATATCCCACGAGATTTGCAGACTGATCTCTTAGCAGTTAAACACTTACACACACGGGACAATAAGACACATTTAGTCATCAGGGTGATACCTGGGGCTGTTGGGTTTACATATGTCACCTTTAATGAGGGTGAGACAGTCCCGATTGCATACAAGTCCCACTTGTATTCTGCTGCAGAACAACGATTTGCGCAAACTGAGAAAATACTCACTTCCGTACAGATGGCTGTGATTAAAGAAAGACCTCTTGCCCAGGGCCAACGCATTATTGTTGTTTCTCCGATTCCGGCCTTAGAGGCTGTTACAAAAGCGAGTGTCCCTAATTTGAAAGCTTTACACCCGCGATGGATACAATGGGCTACGTCTTTGACAGCCACTGATGTAGATTACATATTTGACCCTAAACTGCAGACTCAAGAATTTCTTCAATATGAAATGGAGTACCTAGTTCCTGCTGGCACATTGCCTATTGACCAATATCAGGTGGTCATGTATACCGATGGCTCTGCGCAACCAGCGGTTGGGACTAAACAACCGTATTCTGCTGCATGTGCGGTGGTGAGCGGCACTATGGAGGGGGAAGTGTTCTGCCCCCGACATACTTATACTAAAACATTGGGAGATTGCACAGCACAGCTGGCTGAGCTCAAAGCTCTATTGTTAGCATTGGAGCACGCGGATCCGGCGATTTTAACCTTGCTGGTCAGTGACTCCTACTACTGTGTTCAGTCTTTCAATGAATATCTACACTATTGGAAGTTAAATGGGTTCAGAGATTCTAAGGGCAACACCATTAAACACAAAATGTTGTGGGGTAAGGTTGCGGATCTGAAAGAGACGCTTCCTAAGGTCCATGTTGTGCATACACTTGGACACCAGCGCGTTGGGATACACGTTGCTGGGAATACTTTGGCTGATGAAGCCGCAAAGTCGGCAGTGGCTGTTGCCACTGTGGCCGCAGTGACTCGTTCGAGTTCCAAACCAGACACAGAGATTTCGGCTGCCATAAAAGCTACGGCTGATGGCACGCCATTTCCTAAAGGATTTCCTTCTAAGTATCGTTACTGCTTGAGTAGTGCGTTCAATGCTGTTGTTAATATTCCAGGCATTGGTGTACGTGATTTACCAAATAAAATTGAGAGACCTCGATTAATTTCTGCAGCACATGAGGGGGCGGCATCTGCACATGCTGGTGTGGCTGCCACTGTTTCGCTTTTACAGGCTCGTTACTGGTGGTCTGGTCTCTATAAAGAGACAAAGCAATATGTCCTTTGTTGTGATGTTTGTCAACAAATTAAAGCTTCTTCTGCTAGACGCCCGCAGCAGACGCCCCTTCTAATTTCAAACAAACCTTTACAGTGTGTGTACTTGGATCATTGTGGTCCGTTGACCCCAGACAGTGCATACAAATATATCTTGGTTGCTGTAGATTCGTGCTTCAGATTTGTGTGGGTCTGGCCACAGCGCTCGGCTGACGCTCGGACTGTTATTCAAGATTTGCGCACCTTTGTCGATACATTTGCAGTTGCAGCTTTTCATTCGGACCAGGGCCCTGCTTTTGCCTCTAAGGCATTCAGGGACACCATGGCTTCGTTGGGGGTCCAACTCCAATTCTCGTCTCCATTTCATCCCGAGGGAAATTCTTTCGTGGAGCGTTTAAATCGTGATTTAAAGCAATCCTTAACGGCCAGAGTTATAGGTTAAGGTCGTAGTTGGCTATCCCACCTGTATGGAGTACAGAGAGCACTTAATAACTTGCCTAGAAGGTCGCTGGGGGGTCGTACTTCATATGAGTGCCTGTTTGGAACACAAATGTATGTTCCTGATCTAGATGGTCCGGGTGTGGAGGCGGCAGATACGCCCTTTGACATAAATGATCGTGTCACTGTTTTGCAGGATTTACAACAATTCTGCGAAGATAATTCTTCTGCAAGTGCTGCCTCCTCAGGAATTATGGATGAGTCAGTAACTCCTACTGGTTGGATACCCAGGATTGGGGATCTAGTGCGTGAAAAGGTCGCAGTAAAGAAAGAATTTGGTCCTTCTTATCGAGCACCTGTCCCTGTGTTAGGGGTTAGCGGCACGAGAACTGTGATTTTACCGCCACTGCAAAGGGCCAAAGGAAATCGCTTTGTTTCCATTGATAATGTCAAGTTACAACATGTGGCCGATTCTTCACAGCAGACCAAGAGGGACACCCAGTAGTTCCGGAATCCCTCTCACTACTGGGGAAGAAGTCCTGCTGCAGGTGATTTACACCGACGCTGTTTCCTCTCCGAGCTTGGGGAGGGTGGAAGATGATCTTGCGATTGTTCCTCAAACAACGATTAATTTGGAATCTTTTGATCAAGTTGCTGTACGTTCTACTGATGTTTCTGAACATATGGTTTATAGTGTGCCAAGGCGAGAGCCTCCATCTGCTTCTTTGTTCACAGTTGCACCTTTTGCAAGAACTGCCTCTGGCTGTTCAACGGCACTGGTGATGCAGTGTCCGGCTCCTCGTCCTCGATGTCCTCAGTCCGAGGTCCACGTAAGCTGCTGTGTTGGCTTAAACGCACATATTTTGTTTTTCCTTGGAACTATTTGTGCCTTTTTATGGCTGTTATGACTCTTTTTTTGTGGTTGGGATTTGTGGTTACTTTCTTTCTAGTAATACATGGTCATTTTCTTCCTGAACGATCAGACATTGAGCACGTGGAGACTGTGTTAAAACCAAATTTTTCGTCTCATATGGTTCGAAGGGACTTGTCCAATGTAAACATTTCTGCAATACCGATTCCAGATGGGATTGTGTGGGATAAAGTAATGTTTGATATATATGGTCCCACTGAATTGATTCAAATACCGTATGTCCTCAAGTTATCAATGAATGATATTGTTATACCAGGCATTGTTTCTGATGATTGGGATGTGAAGACAGTAGATTCTATGCTGACAGACTTGCAATATTATACTGTCTATAACAATGAAGATGCTTACCTATTTAGAGATAATCATGGTGACATGTTTTGCTACAACTGTTATGGACACCACTTTATTCATAAAGCAAGTAGCCCTAAGTCCATATTTGATTATGTGCAATGGGAACATTGCCCAACTCCTCCACAAGGAGTTCAAAAACGTATTATGATAAATTTGCATACTTTTCTGGGCATAATCAACAAAATGCTAAGTCTTACTATTTTACAGTTACTCCGTATGCTAATAAGCAAATGTTATTGACCGATACTAAATTACGGTATTCAAATTTGTTTGTGTCTAAACTTTCGGTTGAGGGGTATGAATATTGGTTGAAGACTGTTGATTTGAAAAGTGTCTGGGGAATGAAAAATTGGCAAATGCAGGGCAGGGACACATTATTTAGAGCATGTATAATCCCTGTGCAGATGATTTTCCTCAATGACACAGTACAACAGACCAGCTGTTTGGGCTTGGCAACGATTAGAGAGTTGAATTTGCCTAGTATACCTGTCCCTTCCAAATTGAACAATTGGCATCGATATGTAAATGCTACGTTTAGTGAGTTTACACACTGGGTCCAGAATGGTACGCTTAACACTTCATTGGTACATCCGGGCGGGTGGTTATTATGGCCTGTAGACACTAATAAGTGTCATCAACGTTTTGTCACCTCTTCAGTGGGGTTCAGGACTAGTAGGGCAGACCCTCGTTACATTTCACCAGACCATGCTGATATCATAACTACATACAGCGTGGGAAAGCTTTGTCAGCAATGGTTGAAGTCGTCCACGCTGGATGCAGTTAAATCACATCTCACGTTACTGTCTAATGATACTGACTTACAAGATTTTTTGTCAGGACCTAAGGTACCACGGAAGAAACGATTTTTATACAAAGTATATAATGAGATTTGGAAGCTTTCACAGCAAGAGGCAGCGGCCCGGTTGAGGCAAATTGATCAGGAAAACCTGATGCAGGCTTTGTCTGTTGTAGATAATGGCATGCATACCCTTTCTGACCGTGTTTACACAATTGACAGCATTGTTTCCTCTGCTATAGACATTATTAAATCAGATATGTCTTCTTTATATCATGGGCAGAGTCAGACGTGGTCCATCATGCAGCTGTGTTGGACTCTTCAGACCTTGAAGGCAGGGTGCGTTCCGTGGCAGCACATTCATGCCAGAGAGATCTTTGTCTCCTTTAATTTAACTCGTCAACAACAGCTGATGGCTAAAAAGGAGGCGACGTATGTCATGTTGAATATAGAAAAATTGGAAAAACTGCCTTTCACGGTTGCTGAGATTCCGTCACCTGAGTGGTTGATTCATTCGGTAATTAATCTGCCTATCTCCACTCTGCAATTTACTTCTTGTTTGAAGCATATTCCGGTGGGTAGATATGAACGGTTGGGAGACAGTTACATACACGAGGTGTGGGAGCTTCCCTTTTTATACAGATGTATTAATGGTTTGAGGGAGGTTTTTCTTAGCGGTAGTGAATGCAAAACTTCTGTCAGCCATTCCATGGTTTGTAAACAGCTGTCCTTGCACGGAGCGTGTAACGCTTCGATTGCTAACTTAGCTTGTTTTCTGAAGGGAGTTCCAGTCCCGGTTATTAAAAACACTTTCCAGGTGCTTTCTAACGGCAGTTACATTGTTCTTAACAGTGAACGCTGCTGTGGCATGCGTGCTGGAATAGTTTACGTTGTCGTTGTCACCAAGGCCGTTACGTGCTGCGGGAATGTGTTGTTTCCCCCCACTCAAATTAGGGAGGTAGCGGACATCTGGCCTCATATTGCTACTTTCAAGGTTAATTTCGACAAGTTGAGTCAACTGAAGGCTTTATTGTTTCAAAAGCATGTGGCCCTTACATCTGCTAGCGAGACCTACGCACTACAGGTGGCAAGGTCATCAGCGGAAATACAGACCCTTTTGAATACTAACTTTCCGAGTCACTTTGGTGAACTTGTGGGACGTATATTTAATGCGTCCAGCACTGCTGGAATTGCACATTTTTTCAAAGCCGTTGGTGTTGGTTTTGCTCACACCTTCTCTTCCATATTCGGTTTAATACCTTCGGCTATACACTCTATTTTCGGAAGCATTTTTGGGGGTTTCCCAATTACTTTGGCTTTATTAGCTGGAGTCTTGCTATTGCTGCTGTTCTTCCGCAATGGCTGTCCCGCCACGATGAGATCCTATATTGCTGCTCCCGTCAGCGCAACTGTGTGGTGAACGCATGATGCAGCATTTTGGAGCTACACTCCTGGGACATTTGGAGTGTGACTGGTCTCTGTCATTCCGACCAGTTTTGGATTGTGTGCAACACGTGTTTCAGTGCCTTTGGTGCTCGTTTGAACATGCACTGGCTTTCTGTCTCTCACTGCAGCGCCCTCCAGTGGTCGAAACTGATCTGTTGATGTTCCCGATTAGGGCTCATTCCCAGACTTGTGCACTACGGTTGCGTTTGCTTCGTGAGGCAGTTTATGAGATTCCCTTCCTGGAGGAAGATGGTATTGTCTCATTCATAGGCCCTGCACGGGGTGCCGCCCTGAATGGTTTTGGGGCTTTGGAACACACCTGCTCCATGGTACTTTGTGGCGTGGATCTTCTGATATTGACATATATCGAAGTGGAGGAGCTCCTGCTTTCTATTGCTTCTGTCTGACAATTGGATTTTTTTTTTCCCCTCGAAAATTGACATTATATTGTGTTTGGCTTTATGTCACATGCTTCCCAAATTTATGACTTTGTTGTCCTCTGACCTTGTCGAAATATATATATTTTTAGGTGTTGTTTATATCTGGGGCATACTTTTATATTATTGGAACCACTTGCTACCGACAAGGGGAGGGTGTAGTGTGGTTAGTTTTACGTATCCTTTGCGCATTAGCTTCAGGCTTTAGGCCTTTGTGCACTTTGCCCTGGATGTATTTTATTCATTTGCTTGCAGCTTAGAGCCTCTGTGCACTTTGCTCTAAATGCTTTTTATTAGGCTTCGTACTGTTATTTTTCAAATAGCCAGTTCTACGGTCTTGTTTTTTATTCATATCACACTGTTTAGCCTACTTCAGCACTGGAGTTCTCCATAACACATTCCTGTTCACTCTGTGCTTCAGTCAAGGATACAGTCTGGTACATTGCCGATAGACGTGGTAGGAGTTTAGTCTTTGGCATTTCTGCGTAGGGACATTTTGTGATCACGCTGACATGTTAGTTATAAAAACACTTCCTTGTCCCAATACACGCGAGAGGGAGATTCCGAACAGGGAACCACAACTAGACTCTGACTGCCTCGTTGCAGATGCTGAACCAAGATCACAGGCCTTTGCTAAGGTATGAGGGCTGATGTCTCCCAGGGATTCAGAAAGGCAAGTTAGAAGCTTAACATGCTGTGCTCGAAATAGACCAAGCAGAAGGAGAGTAGAAACTATTAGACACCATGATAGCTTTGTTCTTATGTTTTACTCTCCTAGTGACTATTTCAATCCTACTGTGTTGTATGGTTCTGGTTATTGCGGCTCACGCCTTATTATCTAAAATGCAGTCGTTTTATTAAAACATTATATAAAACTTATACTGCCTTTGTCATTTGTATATGAGATCATACTGTAAATGAGAGAGTTGGTTTGGATCTGAGTGACCACGACTTCCCTGAGAAGTTCCAAAGATGTCATGCGCTCGGCTGCCCAATCATTTCTTCCCCTTGGGAGAAATGAGGCACTGCTAGTTAGCCGGAGCAAAACACGGATTTAGGGTAACAGAGTTCCTTAAACGTGGGTCCGACTCAGTCCCCCACACCGTGATCGATCCTGCTGCCTAGAAATCCAGTAGTCTCATTTAGGATAATGAAAGCCCACGCGACAAGTGGTCTACCTGGCTCAATACCAATTGACCTATCGGTATAAGTAGAAGGAACAGTGGACAGAACTCAGCAGGCTGGCAATTAAGAATCTTTAAAGTCCATGTTCACTGCAACTGGTGGTTCGCCTAAAACCTGTTGAGTTGGCCAATGAATAAGATGAATAAACATTTTCTTCCCATAAATTCTGAGGCTCCAGAAGACACAAGGGTGGATGATGAAAGGTTTTTGCACAGCACAATTGTGATGAGTGATTATCCTCCAGACAACCTCCTTGAATTTGATTATGAACTCTACCTTCCAGATAAAAAAAATGAAAATGTCTGCTTTATAAAAAAAATGGGAAAACTATTTTGTAGGCCGTAAATGTAAAGAATCCTAAATGGATCAGTGTATGAAGCACAGATAAATTCAAAAAGAACAAGTGATGGATGGAATGTTGAACAATGTCAAACATTCACCCCCAGTACAGAGATCTGGGCCTAAATCCATAGTTTTTTTGCCACCCATGCCGTTCCAATTTAGACCCAGCTATAAGCAAATCAATCTTGACCCTGATGGGAACAGTCCAGCCTGAACTGCCAAGCCAGGTCCTCCCTGGACTGGAAACAAGCATCCTAGGACCGGTTTCAGGGTATCACCCTTCATCAGCCAGGCTAGCTTGATTCCAGTGGCTTGGGGAGCACAGGACCCACGTCTGGGCATACCCTTCCCACTTAGGGCAATAAAGACAAAAAGAACAAGTGATGGACGGGATGCCGAACAATGTCAAACATTCACCCCCAGTACAGAGATCTGGGCCTAAATCCATTGTTTTTTTGCCCCCCATGCCGTTCTAGTTTTAAACAATCAGGGAAGATTCAGCCTTAGGGTGTGGTGACTGAGTGGTGACAAAAAAGAAAACAAATTCAACCTTACAAACAGCTGTAGACTTTGCAGTCTCCATGTCAGCACTGGACACCTTCACACCATAACCTGAAACAGGATACCTGCCTACCGTGCTAATATGGCTATTATAAAAAGCCCAATTAAAAATGAACCAAGCTGTGCACAGATTATCCTTGTCACTTCTATGGGAAAAAAGAGGCACAGAGACGGGTGCTGCACCACACTTGGAACAGGTAATGATGATTCATGCAAAGAATGTGATGGCTTTGCCTATGTAAACTTGTTAATTCATACATAATGGATTTTATGATTCAGAATGAATACTGGGTGTGTTACTTCATTAGCATTATGGTACTTTGCATGCCAGCATCTCTCAATTCTTCAGAACTTATTCAGTTTATCTAGACACACTAATACTAAAAGTATTTAACCTTTGTTTTTCGAAATGTCTGGGTCTTTGGGGAGAATTACAATCTGCAAGTCTCGACAACAACACTCGGAAGAAGAACCAATACCTAGCTACTTCTATTAGACACAAGAAGACTCAAAGAGACTGCTAAACCTGGCATCCTTGGTGTGGTTTCCCTGTATTTTTGCCTCTGTCTCCTGTATTTTCGACTGTGCTGGATTTTGTTTTTGCTGGTTTTGGTACTCTGGGCATTTTACCACTGCTGATAAGTGTTAAAGTGCAAGTCTTCCCTGTGTAAATTGTGTTTATGATTGGTAAATTTGATTTACTAGTAAGTCCCTAGTTTAGTGCACCATGTATGCCCAGGGCCTATAAAACAAATGCTACTAGTGGGCCTGCAGCACTGATTGTGCCACCCACATGAGCAGCCCTGTAAACATGTATCAGACCTGTGAATGCAGTTTCTGTGTTGCAGTTTTGAACTGGCATGTCGACCTGACAAGGGTACCAACTTCCCAGGCCCAAACCTTCCCTTTTAGTACATGTGAGGCACCCCTAAGTTAGGTCCCATGTAGCCCCATGGGCAGGGTGTAGTGTATTTAAAATGTATGACATGTACTAGTATGTTTTACATGCCCTGATAGTGAAATATTGCCCAATTCGTTTTTCACTAGTGCAAGGCGTATCTCTCCCATAGGTTAACATAGGGTTTGCCTTGAAATATCTCTCAAGCATAATTTCCCTTTCATTTGAAGTTTGCCTACTTCAAGGGCAGAAATGAGTTTAAGTATTGGACCTAAAACCCCAGACTTATTGAACACTTTTGGATCAAGAGGAGTCTCTGACAAGGAGAAGAGCTGTGAGGAGGAGTACTACCCCTTTGCGTGCTTTTCTGGGTTGGCCTGCAGTTGCTGCTTCTGCTTTGGAGAGGACAAAGACTGGACTTTGCTGTGTATCCTGCTTGTGACGTTTCTTCAAGGACTTGGACTGAGAGCTTCCCTCCTGTTAAGAATTCTCACGGACAGCAAAGACTTCATCTGCCAGTCCATGTTTTTTGTTTCAAGGACACTGACTTCCTAGGGGGTGCCCACTCCAGTTTGTGGGCCTTTGGGAGTGAAGTTTGGCATAAAACAAGAAGAGAAAGGCACATTGACTTCAGATGACTCCGGAACCGGCGCTGCTGCCCGACTCTGTGCCCCTGCATGCATCCAAAGGTGTGGACCCTGTTGAAGTGTGAAAATCGTGTCTGACACTGCTGGCCTGATGCTGCTGCAGCACCTCTGAATTCCCACAACATTGTGAGTACCAAGTGCCGTACCACTGACGTCCATGACACCCGACTCTGCCACGATGCCTGTGACTTTGTGGAGTGACAGTGACACTGAGAGGTCGCCCAATTTGTCTTGACCGGCTGGACTCGTCAACCCGCCAGATCAAAAGAATCCAATGCTGCCTTACCTCCCTTGCCTCCGTAAGTGATTGACGCCTCACCTCCCCTGCATAGCAGTAAGGAACCAATGCCTCACCTCCTGCACAGCATCAAAGAACCAATGCTGCACCTGCTCCAGTGACACCCCACCTCCCTGACTCCGTGCCATGTCTTTGACTCTCCTTCATTATTAACGCACTGCACCTGGGGTCCGTGTGATTCAGTGACCGGCGTGGCACTCCCTTGCGAGTGCTGTGCTACTATTTGGAACGGCTCTGACCAGACATTGTAATAGCACCAATTGGAACTAGTGTGTTTCTAAGTGCTTTATTGGGATATCATATTTTAAAATTCATATCTTTGCTCGTGTATGTTGGATTTTTGTCATTTTGGTCTTGTTTTACTAGATACATATTAGCTATTTTTCTAAACTGGTGTGGTGTCCATTTGTAGTGTTTTCACTGTGTTACTATGTGTGGGTACAAATACTTAACACATTGCCTCTAGGATGAGCCTGACTGCTCATACTAAGCCACCAAGGGGGTGAGCAGGGGTTATCCTAGCTGTGTGGCTCCCCTAGCCTGACTAGAGTCAGGATCCCTACTTGGACAGGATGCAAACCACTGTCAACTAGAAACCCAATTTTTCACAATGGTGATCAGCGGTGAGGATAGGACTTGTGCTTGTACCTGACCTACAGTGATTAGTGTACGCTACTGCATAGTGCAGACCATTACGTAAACTGCTTTTTGATTTTCCTTCTTTTTTTGACTACCCTTGGAGTTATCCGCAAACAATGCCTGTGTCCGGTGAACCAGAAAATTAAGTTGCAGAGGTTGTATTTGAGATTGAAAAGTTGAAATCCTACACAGTGCCTCAACTGAAACAGTTCTGCAAGGGTCTTAATTGCTTTGTGAAGAGTTCCGCTAGGAAGAGGAGCTGCAAATGGTGCTGAGAGCCTGGTGGGAAGCAAGAGAAGCTGGGAAGGCTGAGAATGAGGATGTGGAGGTACAGAACTGACAAGGAGACTTTGGAGCTCAGGATCTGCCAGTAGGGAACGTACCCTCCAGGAGTTGCAGCAGTGTGTCATCCAAAGGTTTGTCCCCAGAGGAGACGGAGTACACCAGGGAGGAGTTCTGTGAGGTGCAGAAGACATGCCCTTCTCTTGAGGGTCTGCCGCAGCAGGCTGCAGACTAGGTGGCTGGCAAGGAGTCTGGATCATATTGGATCTACTGGGAGAATGACCTCCTGTATAGTGAACCTAAGATTGCTGAGCCTGGGATAGCATGTGTGCTGGTGGTACCCGAGTGCTTTCAAACTTTCTTATCAGGTCTGGCTCAAGATGTGCCCTTGGCAGGACATTTGGGGCAGGTCAAAACATTTGAGAAGGGTGTCACCCACTTTTCCTGACCCGAATGCAAAGGCACTCTGATATGCTTGGTAGATCTTGTCAGACTTGACAGGCAAGTGGCAAGAGTGGGAGGAGATTCAAGGCTGCTCTCCAACCATTTCCCATTGTGAGCACCCCCTTTGAGTGGGTGGGGATCAACATTGTGGGGCCTCTGGACCGCAAGACAGCCATGGGCAACAGGTATATCCTGGTCTTGATGGCTTGATGGACAATGCTACCAGGTACCCGGAGGCTATCTTTCTGAGGTCAGTGGTAGCACCTGTGGTGGATGGGGTATTGATGGGGATCTTTTCCTGCATGGGGTTCCCCAAGGAGGTGATATCGGACTGAGGTACCAGCTTCATATCCACATATATGAATTCTATGTGGAAGGAGTGTGGACAGACCTACAAGTTAACCACTCCTTACCACCCCCCAAGGAAATGGGTTGGTTAAAAGGTTCAAACGTACCCTGAAAGGCATGATTATGGGTTGGTCAGACTCCATGATGCATAAGTGGGATGACCTCTGGCCATGCCTTCCCTTTGCATACAGGGAGTGTTAAAACGTTTCAAACACTCATCCTCAGTCACAGATCTGGGTTTAATCCATTGTTCTTTTGCTCACCATGCCACTCCAGTTTGGACCCAGCCACATGCACATCAGTCTTGACTCTACGTTTGACTTAACCTCTGGGTATTGGCAGATCACCTTGACTGAAGGGGCCAAAGAGAGGTCAGCATTTTCAATGCCAGAGGGGCACTGCGAATTCGTGCCCTTTGGGTTGAAAAACACCCCTGCCACCTTTCAGAGGTTGGTCAACCAGGTCTTGGCTGGGATGCCTACCTGGATGACATTGCAGTGTCCAGCTCCAGCTGCGAAGATCACTTGCATCGTCTCTGAGAAGTGCTGAAGGACCTGCAGAAGGGAGGCCTCACTATTAAGGTTAGTAAGTGCCAGATAGGACAGGGACCAGGCGGTAAGTGGCCAAGTGGCAACTCTACAACCCAAGATTGACAACATTTGGACTTGGGAACCCCCCTAGGACCCAGAGAGAGTGGAGAGCCCTTTTAGGTCGCACCGCTTATTACAGGAGATTGGTCAAGGGCTATGGCACCATTGTTGCCCCCTTGACAGAGTTCAATTCCAAGAAGCAGTTGAAAAAAGTGATCTGGACTCAGGCTTGTCAAACCACTTTTGATGCCCTGAAGGCAGCCATGTGAACGGCACCTTTGCTGAAAGTACCTGACGTCTCCAAGGAATTTGTTGTGCAGACCGACACTTCAGAGCATGGTGTGGGGACAGTTCTAGCACAGCTAAATAAAGAGGGCCTAGACTAACCTTAGCAGGAGGTTAATCCTCAGGGAACTGAGGTGGAGCATAATTGAGAGAGAAGCTTTTGCTGTAGTCTGGGTGTTGAAGAAGCTAAGGCCCTACTTGTTTGGGACTCGCTTCCGGGTTCAGACAGACCACAGGCCCCTCGGATGGTTGATGCAGATGAGGGGTGAGAACAAAAAACAATTGAAGTGGTCTATCTCCCTACAGGGAATGGACTTTACAGAGGAACACCCCCCTAGTACAGAACACGCCAATGATGATTCAGGGACCCAGCAGACCCCAGAGAAAATCCAGCACAAACAGAGGATAGTTCCTCCATACCCAATATTTCTAAAAAAAAGAAGGGCCTTATAAATGTACACTATTGATATGGCACAGTTATTCTGACTAGGAAAAGATCGGCCCCACAAACCAAGATCAGGACAAGAACACAACCCCCTCAGTAGCAATGTTAGATAAAGCACCTATCATCTTTAATGACACAAAAACATAGCATTTCCAGGATCCACTCCCCAAACTGCAACCAGTGATCAATATTCAACAGTAGACACTACATTTTCCACTTGTAATTGGTCAACCCACGTTTCTCCATTCTTTGCAAGGCCACAACATCTCTCACACCACTGCCTTAACAAGTCCACCAGTAAAGGCCAATTGCATTCGCCCGGCCAACCAATGTATGGCCACAAGGCCCCTTTTCTATCGAACCATACTGCAGTATCAAACTTTCTTATTTTACAACAAGAAGATGCAGCATGGCCATATGGCCACAGGGCCCCAGTCTAACCAAACCCTCCATTTTTGTAAAGGTACATAGCAGTGACAAACTTGTTGCTGGCAGGTCAAGAACTCCCAGCATGACCATTCATTCACTTTGATTATGGGGTTCTTCCACAAGCTCATGAAAAAATTACTGACAAGGACTTGGAAAAGCTTGAATTGATCTCATGGTATAAGACGAGAGGACAACACAACGTCCTAAATAGGCGGGCCATCATAAAACTGGCTTGTACTCTAGAAAACCTTAAACACCTTCAAATACACCACATAGAGTGAGTAAAATTTAAGCCAAATCCATCTATCCCAGGGAGTAAAATAACAGTAGTCACCTGGACCAATGCAACAATAGCCACTGAAGTATGGCAAAGTAGGGAGAGCTTTCCAAATGGGGCATTGAAATAAAAATGCCAGATCTAGGGTCATGCCCGAGCCCTGAGAGTTACATCTGGCAGCAGGGTATTAAGGGGAGCAATAGGCATCACTGACCAATCAGTTCATCCATTGCAGAAGTTGAGCATCAAGTAAATTTTCCATCCCAGCAGCTAACTCCCATGAGGCACGTCTCCTTCCAAATACAGCAGGACCCCCTTCCAGGAAGCACAAGGGAGGTATGAATGCAAAAACATGGAGAAATCTGCAACAACTTTCGGCCCCTAAAATTGTGCTCATGGAATGTGAACAGCCTCAGAAGCAAGGTGAGTGAGAATGATCTCACAGCTTACCTCCAAATTTTGTCATCTTCTTATTATAGGAAACCTGGTTGCAACACCCTACTCCAATTACCAGATTTAAAGAATTCCATCAAGAAGCATTGAAACCAAATAAGGCAGATGGAGCCAGGGATGGCCTTTCCATATAAATTGGAGCTCACCTTCAGTGGTCCCAAGAATACATCTACCTGGCTCTAACCTGGGCACAAACTGTCAAACTTGCAGTGCTATCAACATAACATAGTTACATTTGCCTTTTAATTTTCAAGGTACACATTCACCTCAATCTGAAGAGAAGCGTTGAAAAAAATAAAGTCTTTAATCTCATTACTTAAATCCCTGCAATTTACTTTACCTCAAGCTCGACTGGTCTTGAGAGTGGACTTTTCAATTCAATTCAATAGTTTATTCGGCCTAAATTTAGGCCATTTAAAAATTGGAAATAACCATACATAAAAAAAGATAGAAATCGTAAGCCATCACATAAAAAGGAAGCATTAACAGTTAGCACACTGTTTATCCAAAAAGGTTAAATGAGAATTCCACAGTTTGTACTTCCCAGAAAGTGCCATTTACCAGAACGGTTACAAGGAGAAACAAATGATATGCCAAATCCTTTCAAAGTGTGCTTAAAAAAAAACTGTTCTAGAGCAAATTATACTTAAAAAAATGGATCATAGTGCTTCATAAAAGATGTCATAAGTGGTTAAAACGAGACATTTAAAATGGTACATAAATCTTACCATTTGCAAAGTGCTATGTGCTAAGATAATTCAAATCAATTTAAAACAAAAGGTAGTATACCAATCTTTTCTGATAATACATATAAAACTATTCTAAAACAGATTTATGCATAAAATAGATCATAAAACTTCATGGAATAGTTCCTATTTACAAAAGTAAAAAACCAAACAGTGTAAAGGGGTGCCCTAGGTTGGCCTCTGTGAGTCACTTTGGTTGGGTTAACCCGCTGGAAAGAAAGCACGGAGATACAATCTGATATCCTCAATAGATCAGCACTAATAGTTATATTTAAAATCCCTTTCTATTATAGCAGTCCACATCCGCTAACTTCTAGACCGTTCCTCAACCAGTGGATTGAGATCTGAAATAATCCTACTACGGATTGTCCATGCTGCTGACAAATATTTAGAAACAGAGCTTACTATCAGCATGGAAGTGTCATATTTACATAATCTGTAGACACTGGTTCGGTTTTGTAGTGGCAGTGTTTTACACAGAGGAATGATCCACTTTCCTATAGGGTGTTTATACAAGGGACAAAAAAATAGGACATGCTCAGGAGTTTCCTTGCATAGATGACAGTTTATACATTTATCAGACATAGGACTATTGGACGACCAACGAGCCGTGAAGCTGTTGACCGCCAGTGTTCCGTATCTGAACTGAAGTAGTAAAGTACGGGCACGGGCTGGTATAGGGAGATCCAGGAAACTTTCAGGCAAAGGTTCGTGCTTGACCAGCAGGAACTCTGCTGTCAGCCGACCTGACCCATTTGAGCTGAGAAGTTCCTCATAGATTTTCCCCCAATATCGATCTTTGATCAACAGTCTGGCGTTAGCAGCAATCATCTCAGGATTCTCCCAATAATGGGCTAAGCCCAATTTGACCCAAGCTGCTTTCATCTCCCTTAACCAGCGAACTTTTTCCCATCCATGGCAAGGTGCTATTAGATCTTTAACTGCTGTCCTAAAGGGTTCGAGTTCTTCCGTTTTCCATAATCGAACCCAGTATAGAAGTGGCCTTAAGTATGCTGTATCTTTGATGCTATTTAAACCCAAGTCTAGTCTTAGGGGGAGCATCGGCGTGCCCTTCCCTAGTCTAGATATGTGTCTAAGGAAATTGTTTTCTTTGGTTTGAAGTGTGTCCAGTTGTCTATGTGATCCCCAGAGTTCCGCTCCATATAGGGCAGCGGCACGGATTTTGACTTTGTAAATTTCAGAGATAAGAGTCAAAGGGGGGCTTGCTGCAGTACTAGCCTTCCGTTCTAGCACTCCGCATCTTTGGCTGATGGTAAGTGCCCCTTTCATTATAGCTGCATCCCAGTTGCCCTTATCAGATAATCTAATGCCCAGGTAATCATATTCCATTACCCTCTCCAAGCGGGCTGAATCCATTTTTATATTTACTCTAAGCTTCTTGTTCGAGGCGCTATATATCATGAGTTTGGTTTTCTTAACATTGATATCTAACCCGTAATCTCTGCAAAATGCACAGAACTGGTTGACCAGATTTTGGATTCCCATGGATGTTTTGGCCAACAGGATAGTATCATCCGCATAGAGTAAACATGGCACTTTAGTCCTGGCCAACTTTGGGGAGTCATTAGTACAATTTACTAAATAATTAATACAATTATTTATATATAAAATGAAAAGGGTAGGGGCCAGGACACAGCCCTGTCTGACTCCTCTCTCAATGGTCACTAGATCTGTTAAGTCACCATCCTTACCGCTCCTAATTTGTGCGTAGGTGTTCTCGTGTAATCGGACGATAAGTTTCAAAAGACCATATGGAACGCCCATGTTGGCTAATGTCAGCCATAACTGGTTTCTGGAGACCAGATCAAATGCGGCTCTAAGATCAATAAAAACTACAAAAAAGTTGTCCCCTAAAACTTCCACAGTCTTCCATTTGATTGTTAAAAATCTTAAGACTTGATCTATGGTACTGACTGCTGGCCTAAACCCTGCTTGCAAGTTGGAAATAACATTAGTTTCCAGAATCCATTCTTCTAGGCGGGACAAAATTTGCTTTGCTAAAAGTTTTTGGAAGTTATCAAGTAAGGAGATTGGACGGTAGTTGGCAGGGTCGGAGGGGCTGCCTTTCCTAAAGATGGGGACTATCTCCACTCCCATCCAGGAGCTCGGGACAGGCGCTCCTGCAGCTACTGTATTGGAAATCAGGTTCAGGTATGGGGCCCATATATCTGGGCTTGTCTTGTACAAATCGCCTGGAATTTTATCAAGGCCAGGGGCCTTACCCCATTTTAGTGAAACAATCGCAGCCTTGGTTTCTGCCAGGGTAAATTCAATTGGGGGAGTCTCAAAGGTCATAATATGGTTCAGTTCCCTGATAGTGACACCTGAGGTCCCAGAATATAATCGGAGAAAGTGATCTGTCCATTCTACTGTGAGTATTGAAGCACCAGGCGAGCGGTTGGGTTCACCACTGACATCAGCCACCAATTTCCAAAATTTTGAGGTGTCATTCATTTTAGCATACTCCAGGAGGGAGACCCATCTAAATTCATCCCAACTCCTACGGGCTCTACTTAATTCCTGTTTGTAGTCTTTCCAAGCTTTCCTTATATGGTCTGACTGGCCCCCTCCTAAAACTCTCCATAGTTTGTGCTGTGCTTCCCTGCATGCAACATCGAACCACATTGCATTGCACTTCTTTTTGACTTTTTTGGCAGTCTCTTTAGTAAAAAGATGTTTTAGAGAATTAAATAATTGTGTGTGGGCTATTATAAGCCCTTCACTATCTTCTATAAAATGGGGTATGTGTTCCATGTGATCAGCCAACTGTCTGTACACAGATGCCATTATGGCTGTGTCAGTACTCATAGATTCCCATTTAACGTTTCGTCTGTTATTGGTCAGTACGAGCTGTTGCTCATGAATCTTGGGGCAAGGCACTTCAAGAAGGGGTAATAAACTCCTGAGAGATAAAATCAATGGCTCGTGATCACTTTCCTCATGTTCTACAATATTCATGTCAACCAAATGACCCCACAACCGGACATCAAGCAAAATATAGTCTATCTGGCTCTTCTGTGTCCCACGCCTAAATGTAGGGTGAAGGTCAGGGTCCGAGCGGGAACAACCGTTACAGGCCCGGAGGCCGTGTGCCAGTGTAATATCCACAACCTGATGTGTTAATCTATTCATTTTCGGTCTTTTGCTTGACACCAGTTGAGGAATACCCCAATAGGCGTCCTCATCTTTATATAGTTCCTGAGCCAGCAACTAGGGTTCAAAAGTGACATTAAAATCCCCTGCGATAAAAATAAAATAGGAAGGTGATTTGCAAGAGAGGAGGCTATCCAAGATAGTCAGTGTATCCGACTCATATTTGCTACCCAAGCTCCTGTTATAAATGTTAATTATTAGGAGCGGTTTCTCACTAAGGGATGGTATTGATAAACCCATCAGATCGGGACAGCCCAAGTCAATGAGTGGACTTTAACATGCACCTGTTACCGAGCAGTACTCAACCACTTCAAAAGTGCCTAACCACTCTGGCCGCAACATTACCACCAGTAATTTCAATCCACCACAGAACCGATCAAAACCAAAAAACGTGCATCATCCAAGAGAAGATTGGCCTTTTAACTCTCAACAACTGCTTCACCCAGAAGCAACTGGCAGCTTTCACCAGGCTATCGTTTAAAACCAATGCCACTTTTGAATACACTCTAGCAGACACAGAGCTGTTTCCAGTAGCCACCCATTATCACATAACAGCTAGGGTGGGGAGCGACCATTATCCTCAGCATGTGGAGCTATTGCCATGTAGACCAAGAGCCCCTCCTACACATGACTTGCTTACATCACGAAGCTCCCAAAATCTGAAACGGTTCACATGGAAAAATTCTGTTGCTCAGACAATTATGGCCTCCATAGCCACATCACTAGTACGACTGAGTCCTATACAACGGATAACGCCCCTTCAAAACTGGGAGTCCCTTACCACCTCGCTTATCCCTAACTTCCACCAAATTCCACTCAACAAACCAATAGTGTTTGGAAAGGGGCAGCCTGGTTCACCAGATCACTCTTATAGAGAAAATGGAGCTAACTAGGGAGACTCAAAGACTTTGGAACTCAGACCCTAAGTTCTGTCAAGACACGAGGAAACAACTTGCAACTCTGAGGCTCGCCAATAGAAAGGCTATCTGGACAGCCAAATATTCATGTCAGACAAATGTATGGTCAAAACTGTTTCACACAAGCAAACTTTAAAAAAACGAACAATTTTGGGCTGAAATTAACACACTCACAAATGGATGATTTTGCCATCATAATGCTGACGTTTCTGAGGTTGATTGGGTAGCCCATATCTCAGCTGTATATTCTTTAGATCCCCCAGACCTCCTGATGCATACTGTCACAACAAATGCGAAAGACATTCCTCCGGAAGCACCGCGACCAAAACCATCAGAAGGACCCTGCTAAACATCCAGCAAGTCTGGCTCACCATCAAGCGATTGCGAACAGATGTGGCTCTGGGCCCTAATATCCTTTCAAACACCTTGTTCAAACATGATCAACAACTTCGTACCATGTATCGCACTCTTCTGTACAACTACACTTTCCTTATCAACCTTATACCAGCTTTCTGGAGAGACAGCATTCTGCATCCAATCTTTAAATCAGGTACGAGGACTGACCTTGCAAATTTCAGACTGATCACCCTCATTTACTTTGAAGCTAAGCGTTTTGCCTCTAATCTATTAATTGTCTTGGAAGCCTGGGTCTCCTCTTAATATTACTCCGAAAATGCAGTCTGGCTTTGAGGCTGTCTTGAACACGATGATCAACCTAGCAGTCACCCTTCTGTCAAAAAAGTAAAACTTTACACTTGCTTTGTGGACTTGAAAGCAGCATTCAACAGAGTACCAAGAGACCACTGGCCAGCTGGGGTTTACCATCCAATCTATTGTAAGCTGTGATCAAACAGTGCCGAGGCACCTGGGTACAAGTTAAAATTGGCAATGGCGACAGAACCAACCATCCCAGCCCCCTGCCTATTTGACATCAATGTGGCAGATTTAGACACATGATTAATGGAAGTAGAAGGTGACCCTCCTAGACTAGTGAACAAACCACTTAGATGTTTACAATATGCTGACGACATTGTCTTACTTAGTCAAACCCTGATCAGCCTTCAGCCTCCAATCTCCTACCTGGTTCAATGCATCCAAACGTTAGGGCTGGAAATCAACTAAAAAAAAAAAAAAAGTAATCTGCTTTTCAACGAAACCCAGTTGCATCCTTCCCACGTTCAAGTTGAAAGTGAATGGAATGAACCTAGAGTTGGCCAAAACATACAAATACTTTGGAGTGGTAATGGATGCCAGACTGCCTTTAAACCGAAGGAATGCCCTTGCCAACAAACTGTGGTTTGCTGTCAGTATGCTCTAAAAAAAGATCGGAAGCACTTCACAGTATCACCTACTCCAGGTTATTGGGGCAAAGGGGAGTGAAACAAACACACTGAACCAACTCAAGTTTGGTTTGTTTAATCAAGCACCAGTCAGGATGGGAGCAGTCATCAAGCTATGTTGGAAGTTCAGAGCAGTCCCACCAGCCTCCTAAGCTGCCTTTTGTTGATCAGAAATGGGAAGGTAGCCCAACTACAAAATGGCCCTCCATCAAGCTTTAAGCAGCCTAAATGTGGCCAATGCTTGGAAAGCAAACCTTAATTTCACTGCCATAAAACAAATCACCAATAAGGCCATGAAAATCCAATCTTGGACCACTGATAAAGCAGAGCTTACTCATATGAAAGGCATGGATGGGCAGTCTCACACTCCTACACTGCTTGAAGCCCACAGCCGTATCTGATAGCCCAAATGGCAGTGCCTGTACAACTGTACTTCTCCTATTTCATATGGGTGCTTTTTAAATGACCAGGTTCCCCTCTGGAAGCAGTCCTGGATGGAACCCAATGTTGAATATGTGGCTACACAGAAGAAAGTGTACTACACTTTTGTGTGTTGTCCAGCTGTTCCACACCCCAGAGAGAAATTGCTATGTCCCACTTTGAGAGACCTTCAAATGAGGTCCTGCCACCCTGCAGTGATGGTGCTCGTAACTATCATAACATTCAGCTTTCTAGCAGGGCTACCATGTTTCTGCTTAAAAAAAAAAGGGTGCTTCTGCAGTAGTCTTGAGCCCATTAAATACACTGTTGATTGTGATCCACTGGCTTCGTCTCTGGCCATCCCATAACCCCACGATCTTGTTGAAGTGAGACTCATTGCATCAGTTTGTACCTTACACTACATTCCTCCACGTGACTATCTCTTCTAATAATGATTTAAATGCAGACAATGCTAAGCATTGGATTTTAACCAAATGGCAAACTTCATACTATAAATGTTATTGCACCAATTACTGTCTTTTATCCATTGTTGTGCATTGCGATGATTTTTTGTAATCAGCAATGAACATGTTTTACTACTCCTCCAGTTGGAGTTCACCTCATTTGGAATAGATGGGAGTGGGACCTTGCTTTGTGATATCATTTCTGTTAGCAAAAGAACACTAATACCAGCGAACCATTAAAAAGTCCCCTTTGGGGAACCCCACATTAAGATTTGGAAAGATTGTCAGAGGTACCATCACTTAATATATTCAAGCAAGAACTTGAAGGATAAGTTAATAACTTACTAGTGAAGTTGTCCTTTGGAAGGAGAGCTAATATTACGTGTGTATGTATGTTTTTGGCAGACCCCATTAATTATCAATAATAGTTGCTGAGGGTAGGACAACAGGAGTGACTACACTAACTAGTATACTATACAGTATATTTGATAGGGCTGGGTGGTGTGAAACCTCGTCAAGTGCATATTTAACCAGTTGTCTGTTCCTAGACAGCAACACTCTGGTAGTGCGCATTTAATTAATAACTAGACTGTCGGAATAGGTAAGTAACCAACTGAAAAATATATACATGGCAAGGGACTTCAGGTAGAGAAAGTCAAGGAGGGAAAGTCAATGTACAATGTGTGCCAATTTCAGAGGGCAGCTTTTTGTCACACTATAGTGTCAAAACCACAATGCTGTACTATGCCAACTAAGTTGAAAAGACTGATAATAATAAAGGAAAAAAAAAGTAAAGTCCATATATTTCTTACAATTTTATAACCCACCCTCTCCACCTACAATAGGCCCTCCCTAAGCAAAAAAAATCCCTTCTGAACTTTCTCCAGCGTCCATTTGTTCCCACCCTCTCCACCCCCAAATAAGGGTGGGCAGAATTTACAGAGTTTCACTCCACAAAATTCAGCAGAGTTACATGAAAACTCCGAGATTACGCAGAGTTCTGTGATGAGCGGAAATCAGCAAGTCGTGTTGATTTTGAATGCCTGGAGTTCATTCTGTGCTGAAAATTCAGTGCAAACTGCACCAAAGGGGATACCAGGGGTAGAGAAACATCTCTCGGGGTGCCCTCCCAGCACATGCAAATTATGCTAGGGGGTGTCAACCCTTGGTCGTGCTTGCTAACTTACCGGTGGTGAGCTGCATGTGAGCAAAAACCTCTGGTACACAGTGGTTGGCGGAATTTATCCAGAACTCTACATTACAAGTGTAACACAGAGTAACCGAAAGTCTGCCAAATCTACTTGCAGGGCAGAATTTATGGCCCAATCCTACCCACAACATGCCCTCCCACCAAAACAAAAAAATCTATGAAAAAGTGCTTGGAGGGCACCCAGTTCAGTGGCGATGTTGACCATCTCCTGGGCCAATTCTGCTGCCTGCGCTGAAGCAGTGCCTTCTTTTGCTTCATATGCACCAGATCTCATAGGACGCAGTGGAGGAGGTGTGATGATGACGAGGTGAACCTGGTGCTACAGGCAGCAGTGGACCCTGATTGCAATTGGTGGTGGCATGGCCGAGGTAAAGGCAGGCCTGGCTGGTGGAACAAGGAACTTGAGGCAAGTCTCTCTTCCCCTTCTTCCCCCTGGGGCTACCAGACAGCAATATTCTACAGCCACTGCCTCCAACTTATGCTGTCGCAGCCAGGCAACTTTCTCCTGCCATGATGGCACTGGCCGGTAGGTCCTCGTTTATTTTGGAAAGGCATTTTCTGTTTTGCTAATATCTTTGGCATAATTTCTACACAACCTTTTCAAAACTAGTTTGCCACTCACTTCAGCTGTTATCTGGAATGTTTTGGGGTGATCCGTCTAGCAGGGGCCGAGAATAAGAGGAGGTCCCAAAGTGTGTTTTCATTATGCAATTTCCTATAGGGATTTTAGACACAATTACAGCCCAAACCACTGTACAGAATAATACTAAATTTGGCAGAAAACTAGAAATTTCCCTCTTTGTAATTTGGTGTAAATCTGTTTAGTAGTTCTGAATTATTGAAGAAAAAATGTTTATGTATATCTAGAGACGCAGATCCTAGCACCAACAGCAATGCCATGATTGGCTGACAGCAACCTGAGAGAAAAGTTGCAGCCGCCATTCTGTGAAACAGAACTCGATCTTGTAGGAAACAAAAAACTGAAAAGCAATATAAGTGGTCAGGGTAGATGTACCCCCGGTAACTTTCAGAAAGAGTTCTAAAACATTCCCTGTGCTAATTATTTTAAATTCAACATTGGCAAGTTGATGGATTTATTATAACATTTAGTTTGGAACCAAACTTGATATATTTAGCTAAACTCTATTGAAAATAAGACTTTGTTATTTTAAAATCAAGTCTCCAATGTTAGCCTATGGAGCCAATATACTACAATGGGGAAAAATGAATTTGGCTGTTTTTCCCTTAGCAGGGCTTATAAAACATCTCTGCTTATATTTATACGGCACCTACCCCTGTGGACACTTTGGGCAGTCCTTAGGGGTGACTTATATTTAAAAATAGGTTAGCTTAGGACTTTGGAGTACTTTTTAGTTCAAAGTTGGAATTTGGGGTTTACTTTAACTGAAAAACAGCCAGCGATGTAGGCCTGCCTTTAAAATGACTTAAGCCACCACGGTAGTGAACTCAGGGGTGCACTATCTATACTCGGGCTCCCAAACCTGTATGTCCTACCATATAGTAGGGGCTTGCTACTATTGTCAGAGACAATTCTAATTAGGTCTCATTTGTTTATACCATTTTACACATAGCATTGGCTCTGGGACTGGTTAGCAGTGTCTTGGGCCCAGTTAGAGTCAGTAACCTCCAGTAACAGTCCAAAGGGTTGGGTGGTGATCAGGGCAAAAAGGATGACTTTCCCACACAGCCATTTACAGACCCACTGACACAACCACTCACATACCCATACAGCCCCACAAACACTGCCTCACAGACCCATATAGCTACTCATAAAACCACTCACACACCAACTCACACACCCACAAAACCACTGCCACACCCGGTCACAGACCCACACAGCCACTCACATACCCACTCATACACCCACTCATACACTCACACACCCGCTTACACACCCGAACAACTGCTCAGACGCCCACTCACACACCCATACAGTCATTTACAGAACCACTAATAGATCCACAAAACCACAGGCACACCTGATCACAGACCCAAATAGCTACTCATACACCAACTCACACAGCCATGCACACACACCTTCATACAATCATACACCCACTTAAATCCCCAAACAACCACTCACATGCCCACTCACACACCCATACACAGACACATTAAAGCACTTACACACTGTTAGAAATGGGGTCTTTGGTTGGCAATCAGGTTACCCCCTATCTAAGCAAGGACCCTCACTCTAGTCAGGGTAAAAGAGTATCACCCTCAGCTAAAACCTGCTTACCCCCTTGGTAGTTTGGCACAAGCAGTAGGCTTAACTTCAGAGTGCTAGGTGTAAAGTATTTGTATCAACACACACAGTAACTTAATGAAAACACTACAAAATGACACAACACAGGTTTAGAAAAATAGAAAATATGTATCTAAACAAAACAAGACCAAAACAACAAATATCCACAATACACAAGTCAAGTTATCACTCAAAATGCAAAAAGAGTCTTCATGTAATTTTAAACACACACTAATGCTGTTAGCGTGAAAATGTACCTTGGGCGCATCAAAAATATCCCCACAAGAGTGAGTGTGCGTCACAAAGGGCTTACGATGCGTTGATTGCACTCACGAGCAAGACCTTGCGTCGTTTCTCCTTTAGTCGGGCAGACCGTGCACCATTTTTACATGCCCAGCGGTGTTTGCATTGGAAATCCAGTCGCCGGATGATACAAAAACCATGCAGCGCGGGTTTCGATCTCACCAGCCTCTGTCAGCGATGCTGTGCATCATTTCTCCAGCCCCAACGTCGATCTTCAGGTCGCGTTGCAGGCGAGTGTTGATTTTTAGCCACGAAGCCGACGGCACGTCAATTTTTCAGCTGTAGATCAGAGTTCTGTCGACCTTTTCCCCGCACAGCGGTCTGTGCGTGGATTTTTCACTCTTGGGCTGCCAGCTTCTCCTTTCAGGGTCCCAGGAACTGGATGGACACCACTTGGTAGGGTAGGTGTCTCTCCAGAGTCTCCAGGTGCTGGCAGAGAGAAGTATTTGCTGTCCCTGAGACTTCAAACAACAGGAGGCAAGCTTTAAGTCAAGCCCTTGGTTATCTTCACAAGAAGGAAGGCAACACAAAGTCCAGTCTTTGTCCTCTTAGCACAGGCAGAAGCAGCAACTGCAGCATAGCTCCACAAAGCACAGTCACAGGCAGGGCTGCTCTTCTTCCTCAGCTCTTATCCAGGCAGAGGTTCCTCTAAGTTTTCCAGAAGTGATCTAATGTCTGTGGTTTTGGGTGCCCTTCTTATACCCATTTTGCCCTTTGAAGTAGGCTTACTTCAAAGAAAAGTCTTGCTTGTTTGTGTAATCATGCCTTGCCCAGGCCAAGCCTCAGACTCACACCAGTGGGTTGAAGACTGCATTGTGTGAGAGCAGGCATAGCCCTTTCAGGTGTGAGTGACATTCCTCCCCTCCCTCCTAGCACAGATGGTTCATCAGGAAAAGCAGACTACATCCCAGCTCCCTTTGTGTCACTGTCTAGTGAGAGGTGCAACCAGCCCAACTGTCAAACTGACCCAGACAGGGAATCCACAAACAGGTAGAGTCACAGAAATGGTTTAAGCAAGGAAATGCTCACTTTCTTAAAGTGGCATTTTCAAACACACAATCTTAAAAGCAACTTTACTAAAAGATGTACTTTTAAATTGTGAGCTCAGAGGCCCCAAACTCCACATGTCTATCCGCTCCCAAAGGGAGTCTACACTTTAATCATATTTAAAGGTAGCCCCCTATGAGAGGGACAGGCCTTGCAACAGTGAAAAACGAATTTAGCAATATTTCATTGTCAGGACATATAAAACACATTGCTATGTGTCCTACCTTAACCATACACTGCACCCTGCCCTTAGGGGTAACTAGGGCCTAGCTTAAGGGTGCCTCACATGTAAGAAAAGGGAAGGCTTAGGCCTGGCAAGTGGATACACTTGTCAAGTCGAATTTACAGTTTAAAACTGCACACACAGACACTACAGTGGCAGGTCTGAGACATGATTACAGAGCTACTTATGTGGGTGGAACAACCAGTGCTGCAAGCCAACTAGTAGCATTTGATTTACCGACCCTGGGCACCTCTAGTGCACTGTACTAGGGACTTACTAGTAAATCAAATATGCCAATCATGGATGAACCAATTACATACACATTTTGTATAGGAGCACTTGCACTTTAGCACTAGTTAGCAGTGGTAAAGTGTCCATAGTAACAAAAACAGCAAAAACAGAGTCCAGCACACATCAACAACCTGGGAAACAGAGGCAAAAAGTTAAGGGAGACCACGCCAAGGATGAAAAGTCTAACACACACCCACTCACAGACCTACATAGCCACTAATACATTCATGCACACACCTACTTGCAAAATAACACACCCACTTACACACCCAAACAAACACTCAAACACCTATACATACTTGCACACCCACTCACAGACCCACAAAACCACACACCCACTCACACAATCATTCACACACCCACTCACACAGTCACACTCCCACTTACACACCCATACAACCTCACATGCCCAGCCAAACACCCATACAGCCACTCACACACAAACCCACAGACCCACAGCTTTGTATTTGCTACATTTGGGTGGGTTGGATGAAGGGCCCTATGGCAAGGCCTTGCAGCCGGCCTCCCGCTGTGCATGGCTGAAGGCCATGACCTGTGTGGGGTTGGCCACAGGGATTGGCCAAAGACCATGAGCAGTGCAAGGTTGGCTGCATGCAGGGGTTTCACCGCAGCTCCTGTGGCCACCCCTCATCTGCATATGGGAAAAGGCCATGCGTGGGGTGGTAGGGTTAACACATATATATATATCCCTCTGACATCCTGTTTTCAGACTTGATTTTTACTGGATTGTAGGATCCTGGGGACTTTATAATGGCTGACCAGTGCTAAAGTGCACACAAGCTTATCCACAATTGTCATATTTAATTTACATGAAAGTTCCTAGTAAAGTGAACTATATGTGCCCAGGGTCTGCAAATTAAATGCTACTAGTGGGGCTGTATCACTGATTGTGCCACCCACTTTAGTTGCCCTGCAAACATGCCTCAGACCTGCCACTGCAGAGCCTGGGTGTGCAGTTTAGATAGATAGATGGATAGATAGATAGATTCACTAAAGAAAATAAATGTATGATGTGTTTTTCTAGTTTGTATGATCTTGCAGGACTCTTGTGAATGGTAAAAAGGGGTAAATGAATTTTAAACACACTCCAATAGCAGGAATGCATATCGTGGTCATTGTTTTGAGAGGACGTCTGTAATAGTTAAGTACTGTGATGAGTAGATGGTTAATTCTTTTTTTTTTTGTAAGTTATGATCTCATGAGGCTCTCACGGGATCGTTAACAGTAGAAAGAAATAGGTGATCATTGAATAGACTGTAGGGTGCTCACTTGCTACTATTGGAAGCAGTGTGAAGAGAGATGGTGTTTGTCAGAGTGTCGTATTTACGCCCATCAGCTTTGTAAGAGTTTTGAGTAGGGTAAAGTCTCTTTCCACACCTTACCATGCGTACCAAATATCAGACAGAGGGGTGTTAGCAGGGAGGACAGTCCATCTCCACTCACTCCTACTTGCATCTATCGTCTTAGAGAGAGCTCTCAGCAGAGAGGGCAGTCTCTCTCCACACACCCTACTCTGCTCACCCATCATCTGAGAAAGAGTTCCGATAGGAGAGGCTAGTCCAAGTACATCCAAATACACCAGAGAGAGAGAGGTCTGATAAGATCGATAGTCCATCTACATACCTTACGACGCACAGCCATCAATGAAGACTGCAGACTGACAGATAAGTCCAGTGCATGTATACACCCTAATACATACACCTGTCATCTGACAGATAGCATTTAGTGGAGAGGCCATTTTTTATTACCACACCCTATTATGCACACCCGTCATCTGAGACAGGTCTGGGTGGAGAGGTTAGTCAATGTACATACCCTACCAAGCACAGCCATCACCGAAGACAAAAGTCTGATCACTAATTATCTGAGTGAGAGAAATCTCACAGAATAGGTCAGTTAATGCACATACCTTAATACGCACACCTGACATCTGAAGGAGAGGTCTGGAAGGAGAGGCTCGTCCATGTACACACCCTACTACGCACAGCCATCACCGAAGACAAAAGTCTGACAAATGAGGCCAGTCCATGTGCATACTCTAATATGTACACTAGTCATCTGAGAGAGAGGACTTAGTGGAGAGGCAGCCTCTTCCTATAGACCCTAACATGCACATTCACCATCTGAGAGAGAAATAGAGAGATCTGGAAGGAGAGGGTGGTCCCTGTACACACCTTACTATCCACATCCATCATCTGAGAAAAAAATCTGGAAGAGAAAGTAATCCATGTTCATGCCCTACTACATACACCCATCATCCCAGAGAGAGGTCTGACAGGAGAGGCCAGTCCATGTACACACCCTAATACGCACACGCCATCTGACAGGCAAGGCCAATCCATGCACACATTCTAATACACCCACCCGTCATCTCAGAGAGATGTCTCAGCATAGAGGCCTGCTTATCTTCCCACACTCCACTACATTCACCCATCATCCAAGAGAAATTTTTCAGTGGAAAGTGCAGTCTCTCTTCACACACCCCACTATGCACACCCATCATCTGAGAGAAAGAGGTCTAAAAGAAGAGGCAAATCCATGCCCACACCTTACTACACTGACTCTTCATCTGAGAGAGTCCTGATAGGAGAAGCTAGTCCAAGTACACAGCCCATTACACCCCAATGCACCAGAGAGAAAGGTCTGACTAGAGAGATAGTCCATCTACACACCTCATTACGCACAGCCATCATGGAAGACTGAGGTCTGACAGAAGAGGCCAGTGCATGTATACACCCTAATACATACTCTACCATGGACACTAATTATCTGAGAGAGAGGTCTCACAGAATAGGTCAGTTAATGCACATACCTTTATACGCACACCTGCCATCTGAGGGAGAGCTCTGGAAGAAGAGGCTCATCAATTTTCACACCCTACTGTGCACAGCCATCACCTGAGACAAAAGTCTGACAGAAGAGGCCAGTCCAAGTACACACTCTAATACTCACACCAGTCATCTGAGTCACCTTACTATCCACATCCATCATCTGAGAAAGACATCTGGAAGGAGAAAGTAGCCCATGTTCATGTCCTACTATGTACACCCATCATCCAAAGCAAAGTCTGACAGAAGAGGCCAGTCCATGTACATATCCTAATACACACACCATCTGACAGGAAGATTAGACAGGAGAGGCCAGTCCATTCACACATTGTATTACACACACCCATCATCTCAGAGAGATGTCTTAGTATAAAGGCCAGTTTATCTTCCAACACTCCACAACGTTCACCCGTCAGCCAAGAGAGATTTCTCAGTTGATAGGAAACTCACCCATCATCTCAGAGAGATGTTTTAGCATAAAAGGACAGTTTATCTTCAAAAACTCCACAACATTCACCCATCATCCGAGAGAGATTTCTCAGTGGAGAGGCCAGTCTCCCTCCACACACCCTACTGTGCACATCCCTCATCTGAGAGAGAGGTCCGAAAGGAGAAGCTAGTCCATGTACACATCCTACTATGGGCACTAATTATTTCAGAGAGAGGTCTCACAGAAGAAGTTAGTCCATGTACACACTCAAATAAGCACATCTGCCATCTGAGAGACAAATTTGGAAGAAGAGGCTAGTCCATGTACACACCGAACTATGCATGGCCATCATATCAGACAGAGGTCCAACAGAAGAGGTCAGTCCTGATACAAACCCAAATATGTTCACTTGTCACCTGAGAGAGAGTACTTAGTGGAGAGGCAGTCTCTCTCCATACATTAATGACATCTTCTATGGCAACTTTTATATTATCCCTGCAACATTTGCAATGAAATTATTGATGAAAAAACTGTGCATGGTGAAGGCGTGAGTTATATTTATCTTAGGGTGCAGTTATAGTTATTTGTAATAGCTCGAACTGCTGAATTTCTATGGTTGCGTGGGAGTAAATTCAAAACCGAACTATAATGTCCAACATTCAGAACTATAAGTATAACGTCCCTCTAACCTTTGTTTTTCTTAGTGCATGCATATATATTTTTTTTTCACAAAAATAACAAAAGTGACAGGATGTTATAGTTAGGAAATAGAATTGAAAAAACAGAAATTCACTTAAAAAAAACAACGATTACAGGGAAGTTATATTTAGGTTCACATTTTAAACATACAAAACTATAGAAATTCAGCAGTTATAGTTAGTTATCTCAAGTAACTATACCTCGTGCCCCTGCCATAAACAGTTATCTCATCAATGATTTTACTGCAGATGTTCCAGTGACATTATCAATGATGTTATCAAAGATGTCATGAGTGCTGAAATTTGTGGGGTAATTAACAGTGCTCTCACAAGCAGGGAGCTGCTTTAAATAGTGGCTTCCTGCTTGTGGGAGCAATGTTTTCATCCCTTTCCCTGCACACATATTTGCATGCAAGGAAACAGATGAAAACTCTGCTTTTTGCTAGCAGGAGCTGTTTGACACCTTCCTCTTGCAGAAAGCAGAGTTAGGTTTGCTTTTGCTTGGTGGGAGCTGTCAGCTATCACCAAGCAAAAGCAAACAGCCACCTCCCTCGGGTTGGCCTGGGGTTGGCGGTCCCCAGGCCATCTCTGGCCACACAAAGTGGGCCTCATGGCCCTACTGCATCTTTGAATTGATGGCTATCCCCGGGGGTGTCAAGAGGAACCCTCTATTTTTTATTTTCTGTTGTTGCCCAAGGAGGTAGGGGTACCCACAATGTGGAGTGCTGCACAACCCCCCACATATTTAAAATTCACTGCCCTGGCGAGGTGGTAGTTCCCAGGACCGGGGGGTCCTCGAGACCCCCCCTTTACATTTTGATGTTGCCCCAGGTAGGTGGTGGTCCCCAGGGTTTGGGAGGCCGCATGGCCTCCCTCCGTACTATAATAAGATAGCCCTGGGGAGGTGGCAGTCCCTGAGGCTGCAGAGAAGCTGCACAGGTCCCCCTCACTTTCATTAAAGTATATCTGCGCCGGAGAGGTGGCATTCCACGGTGCTGCATGGGGCCACGTGGGCCCCCCTGCATTTATTTCAGTTAATTTGCCATGGACAGGTAGTGGTCCCTGGGACTGCGTTAGGTCACACGGGCTATCCACAATAATTTAACAACTTTCGCCCTGGTGAGGTGGCAGTCCCCGAGCCTTTCATTAGCCCAAGAAGGAGGGCCCCATATACCCCCTTCCTAGTTCCTTGCTATGCCCCAGGGACTTGGCCCACCCGGGTGCAAAATGAAAAACATTGTTAAATCACGGCGAAACTCATCAATTTGCTGTGATTTACACTGTGATTTGAAAAAAACACTCTTAAGCTCTGGGGGGAGGGCGGGGTCTCTGGAATACCTCTGCACCAAGGCTTGGGAAAGTAGGGCAACAGTATCCTGCCCCCTTTTCTTTTCTTTTTTGCTTCTTTTGGGACTCAGTTGAAGCTGAGTCTGAAAATAGCTGCCAACACTTACTGGTTGAAGTGTTGGCAGCCAATCAAATCTCGACATGAAATCGAGAGTATTCGAAAATCATTTGCGCCTCCACATATACAAATGTGTTATTCTTTTAATATTTAAAAAAACTAATGAACGGATTTACACCAAATAGCAAAAAGGCTTCTTTCTGGACCAAAAGCTACCTTTTTGCCAAATGTGGTGTAGTTCCGTTCAGAGGTTCGGTCTGTGACCGTGTTCAAAATCCCTATGAGAATAAAAATGGGAATTGCAATTTCTTTTTACCCTGCCTTATTTGTCGCCCCCTCCCTTGACTGATCACCCCAAAACTTCCCATGCGTCCCCGCTATGCACAGTTTTTTTTGTGAAACATTTTACTTCAAATATTACATTGAAATTATTAATGATGTTATCAAAAATGTCATGAGTGCTGTAACTTGTGGGGTAATTAGCAGTGCATGACAAGGGTGTGAATTATAATTACCTTAGGGCATGAGCTATATTTATTTGAGATAACTCTAACTATGACAGGTGAATTTCTATGGCTTTGTATGTTTAAAATGTGAGCTGAACTATAACGTCCCTGTAATCTTTGTTTTTTTAATTTCAATGTTTTAAAAAAATTCTATTTCCTAACTATTATGTCCCTGTTTTTCGATGAATTCCAATGTTTTTTTAACATAAAGTGATTTTAATTACTAAATGTTAATTCAACCACCTGTGGCCAACCCCCTATAATCTTGCGCTGTGCATGGTGGGAGTTGGTAGCAGAGCCTGGCTGCCAGTCCCCTATAACCACCCAAACCCACATCAAGGTTGGGTCTCAGTATGGGTTGACAAGAAAGAACCCACTTATCACAGTAACTAGATTAAATATTTTGCTTAAAAAAGGCAAGGATGCAAACACCTCCATCAAAGTTTACAGACAACTTTCAAAGTGGAAATGTAGAAAAAACACCCTTGCTTAGCCTTGGCCACGCACATGAAATTAGGCTGATCAGTACTTTACAGGAGTGGAGTTTCCATGCGGGCACCTGCTTTGCTTGTATGTGTAAGTGCTTGCTGCTGGGGTTTAATTTCTGTAAAATGAGCATTGTCCCAAAACTAAATCGTGCTGTGTATATTTATCCAAGAAAAGCTCACCATTTTCTTCAAAATGTCTACCCTACTGGAATCTTTTCTATTGGCTATTTAGTGAGTGATACTTCCGTGGGTAAATGTATAGTGCATCTCCTACACTACAGCTGTGTAAAGGACAGCGAAGAAATGTCTCCACTGACCTTGTGTATTTGTAACTTTGTCAAAGTGATTGCTCCTCGAGAGTCTTGGTTAGATAATGTTCAAGGTGGAGACCTGTAAGTCTGCATCACTGCCCCCGCTAATGTCCCCCATAAGGGGGCAAAGCTAACATCTCACCTTTGACAACCATGGTAAAACACTGGCCACAAGATCAGGCTGCCTGTGCTCATCCCTGGCATCACCCCAATTGCGAAGCAGCTATTGCCACTTTGCACAATGCTATTACTTGCCACAGGTACTTTTACTTCTGGTGAGCCATGATACGCATCTATTGTACCTATCCCTCCAACAGGGACAATGCCTGGGGCAGTGCACCATGGCCACTTTCTCCACTTGCAATCTGCCTCTTACCCTGCTTTTTTATTGGATGGAATGCTGCTCTTGGAGAAAACGCTGGCCTCCTGGTACTCTCCGCTGGCAATGCTGGCTCAGGTGCCTGCCCCAGCCCCTCGCGTGCCCAGTGGGCAGATAAGCACTAAAAATGTATCCATTGTGTCCTTTCTGTGCATCAATACCTCCATGGCCACTCCTGAGTATGCGTGCTTATTGCCCTTCTTGGACCCACCAGGCATGTTAACAAAAGTATACAATACGCTGCAAAACAAAATCTCAGTGAAACAAGGGACCCCTTCAAAAGAAGTGTTCAGCAAGCGGAAGCAATTTGTACTTTCAGAATAACAGCCAGCCACCATACCGATGCCAGTTCTCAACTCTTCCTCTGTCAAAATGAAGCTCTTACCACCACTGCTGGGACTTGAACCCTTACCTTAGAGGGAACCGTGACATCAAATGCAAAAGACATTGCATCTCAGCTGCAGATCCTGACAAAGTACCAGCACCTGGGTGCCCTGTTTAAGAAATTGTCTTTGCTACCACTACTGACAGTTGAAAACTTTGTCCTAGGGGAGCCTTATGGCACCACATTATATGCAACCCTGCCACAGATCTAGCTCCTGTCCTTTCCCATGTGTGTGGCCCATTGTCACAACATTGAAGCTTTATACCAAATGCAAGCACCCTTCTGGTGCTGACAAAACAAACTTTGTGGCCAAAAACCCGCTTTAGAGCTATTCACTGAAACAAGGAGTCAACCACCCAGTGCCAATCCTCTCAGCTGCTGCTGCAGGGGCCTCTCAACTCCCTTCAGAGCCACTACCAAGAGCAAAAGCTCAATGGGTCTCCTGGGAAACAACTACCATGCCCATGCAGCTCCTGGAGGGGAGGTGATTGTGAGGACGGCAGCTGGCATCCAGTGCTAGTCTTTGGGGATCACAGCAGCAAGATATGTCTGTGATGGGACATATGCGACAGAGGCCCACTTTCTTCCTTGCCGCACTTTTTGAAGGTTGGGCCTGCATGCTGCCGACCCCGAGAGGAAACTGCTTCTAAATCCAGAAAGTAATGTCCTCCCAGGGATGATGTAGTAGTGTCCATACCCCCAGGCTGGTAGCACCATCCCGGGGGCTTGACCACCACCACCTGCTTTGCAATCCTAGCACCTCCTCCATAGCTTGCGGCTCCCCCAAGTTAGGATAGCCTTGTCCAGGTCTTCAGTTTCTTGCACAATTTAAGAACTAAGTTGGAGATTCTGATGTGCAGGTGCAGATCATTTCAGGCTATAGGAGTGATGTAGGAGAAGACACTACCCTCAATTTGATGCTGCTTATATGGAGTTTATGTGTGAATAGGAGTCCAGCTGAGTGCAGGTGTCGTGTAGGTTTGTGGGAGTTTATATGGTTATTGAACTATGTGGGGCCAATGTTGTGTAAAGCTTTGTATGTGTGAGTGAGGAGTTTAAGAAATGCTAGTTTGTGGCTTGGGAGCCACTGGGGCTCTTTGAAGTACACATTAGCTAAACTTACAGCTCCAATGCCCGTTGCAAAGTGACAAAAAGATTAAAACTTTCTATTCATCACTTACCTGTCCAAGCTGCCTCCTCAAACCCCAGCAGGTCCTGCCTGTGATCTATGATGTCAGCCCAGGTGAGTGCCACAATTGCACCAGTTTCTCTCCCTCTCAGGGCTTTTTTCCAAAAGTAGAAGGTAGTGATGCACCAAAAACACAAACATCCTCCTCTGAAGAAATGTTGCACATGATTACTCCCTTGTGCTGATGTTGAGAGAGAGAGAGAGAGAGAAAGAGAGACAGACAGAGAGCGAGAGAGAGAGAGAGAGAGAGAGAAAGAGAGAGAGTGTGTGTGTCAGTTTCTGTGTGTGTGTGTGTATATACTGTATATACCCTGGGGATTATGGCCTGCCTCTGCCATAGCTAGCAGGGTGGGGGTGAAAAAAATAACTAAGCAGTCAAGGTGATAACAATGAAAAAACTGTGGCAGCGAAAGAAGACAAAGTGTAAAGAAAATGTCAAAAATGGAAAGGATAGACAGGAGTGAAATGGATATAGTAGGATTAATCCATCCTTCTATGCAGTTAGCAACTAGAGAGAAGTATTAAGGCCTGATTTTGAACTGAGCAAACAGGTTACTCCGTCGCAGTGGTGTGGGATATCCCATCCGTCCAAATCTAAATCCCCTTCTATTCCCGTATGCTGAGTTCTAAATCAGGTCTTTAGTGTTCATCCTGTCTTTCCATGTATTTTGATGACAATATATATATATTTTTTTAAACGCTTTGAATTAATATGAATTTTGATCAAATCAAAAGTCATCAACATTATTAGTTGGGATGAATTCATATGTTCATTGCTTTTAATATTATTTGACTATAAAGTCCACCTTTTGTATACTGTGAACAGAGAACTGTGTTTCCCACCATGTATGAGAAAATACGAACATATTAAAGTCAATCTTCTTTTTACTGTGCTAGCCATGTATGGGAGAGTATGAGTAATAAATATTCTCTAAGACCCTACATCAATTTAAATTAATTTTTGGTGTTCATGTAATAATCCGTGTTACCCAATATATATGAAGATAAACTGTACTAGAGCAGCTGCTCACGGAAGAGCTTTATTAGATAATACTTGGGGAATTGTCTGAAATTGAATATAACCTCCTGTTTTTCTAAGGTGACAAGAAGCAGAAGATCAGACTCTGTGCTTCATTTCCTTTCAGATTGTTTTGCATTTGTACCTTCATGTAGATTTTTGGAATCATTAAAAGACGAAATAAACAAACACATACATGCTTTCTCCTTCTCTGTTGTAAAAATACTGACTGACCTCACTCTATACACAGGGTATAGTGCTTATCTCTACGGACTGACATTAGTGTTCCTTAAATGAAAATCAGTTGTAAGCGTCCTCAGATGTACAATCATCAGACAATGTGTCTCCATACAGCCCTGCGCAAACGTTATTAATTCGAATTTCATTGTTTTTTATTTAAGGGGAAGATTTATGGAAAGAGGTGATTTTGCCATTTTCGTTAATTCAGTGTTTGGTTTCTAAATTATTTAATTCACTAGATTTTTCCAACATGACTGCTGCTGCCCTGCCTTGAGTGTTCTAATAGAGCAGGCAGTATGAATCAATAACTCTCAACAGGATTGCCTGGTCGTAAACTGTCAAAGGAGGGCTCCATAAAAAGTCTGGAAAGTCAGTGTAAATTTTACAGGGATTATAAAAGGCATACATAGGAGAGTTTCAGTCAATGCAGTCCTATAATATGGAACAGGTTAAGTCAGTCATTTCTCACAGCCTCTTCTAATGTTAAAAGCTCTAAGCCAGTGGTTCCCAACCTGTGGTCCGGGGACACGGGGAGGGGTCCGCAAAGCCTACTCAGGGGGTCCGCGACTGCTTAGAAAATTAAATAATATGAACAGATTATGTTCCAGCTTTCAGTAATGTTTCAGTAGGGGGTCCCCAGATTAAAATAAAGATCCAGTGGGGGTCCCCGGAATCCAGTAATGATAAACTGGGGGTCCACAGATGGCAAAAGGTTGGGAACCACTGCTCAAAGGAATGGATCCCGCAACAGCATATATTCGCAACTGCCTGGACAAAAACAGATTTTAAGGATCATGTGACTCTTGCAAGTAGCAACATCCATTGTGCCTGAGCCTCCATGTGGCCATTCTTGAAAATTCACTGGGGAGCTTCATGCCTTTTCTCCATTCGGTGGGGGGCCACTGTGAGGCTGTTGGCTAGACGGATGTGCATGATAGGCAAACCTTCCTTCCTGTCTCAGGGACCGATGTTCTTTAGAAATTCTAACACAACCCAAGACACACGTTTACAAAAAACTATTTAGCAATTGAGTTTTCTGCTGTTTAGTAAAATGTAATCTGCTAGACCAGTCAGAAACTTTTCACATGCTGTAGTCCAGGTTTTTGGAAACAGCTTTCTTTTTACCTATGCTGTCACTCTTATGATATGGTGCCTACTGTAGGCAGGAGAAGGGACATGTTCAATGAGGATGGACCCCCGAGAAACCTTTAGTGGGTGCCTGAGAAGTCTAAATGCAAGAGTAGGCTTCATAAGCAAGTAATGCATTAAAAATCCTTGCCTCCACTCTTTGTAGTAATTAGTATGAGCTAACAAGGACAATCAAGTCCACCCCTTCTATGAAAAAACTATAACTACTCTTTCTGTCTATGCAAACCCACAATCTACAGTCCCTAATCTAAGGATTCACAGCTCCCTTTCTCAGGAAAAGGCATGGGATAGGATAGCTCTACAGTGATGCACCAGATTCACCAAATTTTGACAAGAAAATATCAAGGGACTTCCCACTCTACAGAGCTTTTAAACAGAATCAAGACTAAGCCGCTGATTTATAAGTAAGCGGGCAGCCAGTCATTCTGACACATTTATAAGTAACCACCAAACAGGAGTTCATTTATAATGCATTGGCAGGAATCCCCACCACAGCAGTTCCTGCTAAAGAATGTTGTTGCTTAGCGCAAGGCTGCTCCATGCTGCTGCTGCCTGGCATCAAACAGTTTTTATTTTTTATTTTCAGAAACAAAATCCTGAAACAGGATTTTCTTTTTGAAAATAATATATGTAATGCTCCGCTCATCATGGGACTAATTTTCCATGGGAAGGGGAGCATTATTACCATTTTACTGTCCTTTACGGAAAGTAAACACGTGGCTATATGTCTGACTGCCCTAATTGGGTGGGGGGCATATAGCCATTTCTCCGACTGCCCTTAGTCGTTTTGACATAGAGTTGGCTATGGCTGTAATGAAGTAGTCACCGTTTAGCCAAACCTTTGGTCCTCCTGCATTTAAATTGGGTGGGCAGACCACTAGTTTGGAGCTATGTATGCTCTGTCACTGTAGGGATGGAGTGTACATACAAATAACATATAAATTAGCCCCAAAGTCTTCTAATGACTTAATTGGTTAAGTTTCATTTTTCCTTCTTATCACTCATTGCAGGGTCTTCACAGATTTTTGTAAAAACAGATAAACATAGTTCCCACCCAAATAGATGTTTCCCATATAGGAGAACAAGAACAAAAATAAAGCAAATTGTCGCTTAAAATCCGATCTCAGTAGCAGCAGTATTTAAATTGCCCTTTTAACTGAAACCAACCTCTGGTGTCATAAAAAGGATGTGATTTCAGTTGATGTACTAACTCTCAACTGAACAGTCAGTGTTTCAGACTCCTGTCACACTAGGTTCAGGACAAAAGATGCCCTCTCACATCAATAGCAGAAAAGTATGATGAATCCTTCAAGCAGAGATATTACAACCTGAAATATGATACCTTATTGTGAGCATCGACTGTTGCTATGGGACTATGGGTCTTATTTAAAATTTGACTATTGAAAAACATGTAACAGGTAATCCTAATCATGGACGTTGACATAGCGGCGATTTAAATTACGCTGTTATTTTTCAAAGGACCTGGGTCTTTCCAGGATCATTGTTGGTGAAAAGGGCGAATAAACTGTCTCCAATAAGATATCTAGTATGATCTCTGATTGGGAGCAAGATCATGGTGGCCCTACACGAGTCACAACATTGTGACTCTGTAATGAAAATAGAGGCTTCACTGAGACATATTTTGAAATTTGACAGTAAAAGAAGCCTCCCATTCCCTGACATTGGGATGAATGCACAAAAAAGGGAGGTATAAGTAATGGCTGTCGCCAACTAACTTTTGACATGGGACCCTTAGAAACTTTCTGGTTCCAACTAAGCTGATGGTGTCCTGTGGCAAAAAATCATATCCTTTTTCGTTATTAACAGAGGCTCGATCAGTGGTAGACGTTATCATGATGGACTATTTAAAGTACTGAATTTTGATGATAGTGACATGTGATGACACGCTGACTCCTTCTATCAGTGTGATGTCATATTCTGGTGAATGTCACAACAGATGTTACTTGCAGGGAGGATACTTTGCCATTGTTCTTTATTATATTGTCTACATGCATTCCTTTTCAGCTCACCACTCCTCTTCTGTTCTCTCTCTTTTCCATAGTTGTTCCTACCCCAAAACGTTCCGGTAATTTTCTGCTGCTATTCCATTCCTCATCTTCCTTTTAAGTGTACAATGAAGAACCCAACTATGGTGACATTTAAGTGGGGAAGACATGTAAGGTCAACATTTCTGATTATTCATGATAAATGCATGAACTATGTTTACACAGGCGTAGTTTGTGCAGAATTGTTTTTTCTTTTTTCTTTATTTCTCCTAGGACGTGTTATTGCTTGACATTCAGTTGTTGGGTTACTACTTATTTAAAGAAAATGTAGTAAAAGATTTAACAATATCAGTGCATACTGAAGAGACTGTATTTTTGCTAAAAGTGATTCTGCTGTGCTTGTCTTGTGAACTTCCCTGACAACAGGTCAGGGAACACGTAATTGGACGTGTCAGCTGCTGCAGGGATATTTGAAGCCACGCCTGCAATGCCCCAGTGATTTTGTACACAATTACGTGTGATGCTAAACAAATTCGGTGCCTTATGTACTAACATATAACTTATCGATTTATGTGAAATGCTGAATCAAAAAGGTAGAACTGTTAAATCATACCTCCATCATGCATTTCCAATATGGTAAAAGTTTAAACATGGATTACTTGCATTATTTCTAATAGCTATATTCGTAAAGTAAGAGAGTAAAACGTACAATGTAATTTTTCTTCATAAATCACTGTGCAACAGGAACGTTGTGGTGAGAAAGGTGGTACTGGTGACCATATTGTAGATTTTGAAATGAGTGAAATAAGAACAACCTTCAGAATCTAGGTCTGAAATGTGTTAACCTATACATACTTTTAGATGTTCACCTGTGCACACTGCTATAATTACTTCTCCTTTAAGCAGCCGCCTTATGCGAAGTAGATGGGACATAAGCCCTAGGTCAATGCGTTACAAAATTTACATGCAGAATTACAATCTGCTATGACGTTTTAAAATGTAGGAAAGTCCATGTTGGAAGGAGAGAAACTGTAGGTAAGGCCAATATTTGTTTGGGACATAGAAAGAGATAGAGGAAGCCATGACATCAGGTTTTTATCACATTTTGAATTCACATGTGGCAATTTGTACTGTAATCAATGTCTTAACAGAGACAGGAACCTTACTATGTTGATTAATGAATTTGGCTAGATGTGATGTCTACCGCCGTCACAGCTTTTAAGCAATACATTTATTGTGAGAGGTTGGAAGATTGCATTGTGGGACGAAATTTCAGAGACCAGCTGGACGAATGTCCCTAACACCTTCAACCCCACTGCTGCCACCAACCTCAAACTGGGAATTAAGAACTTTAAAATGTGGATCACCAATTGCACTGACAGCATCGTCCCCACCAAGAAAAAACCTCCATAAAGTCCAGCTGGTCCACCCAAGTACTCAAAACAGTGAAACGAGACAGCAAGCAGCTATAGAGCAGATGGCACACCAGAAATGACACCTCCAACAGAGCACCCTTCAAGACCTCCCTTAAACTCTATCATCCCCTGCTGAGGGCAACAAAGAAGACAGCCCTAGCCACACTCATGGAAGCCAGTGCCAACAACACCAAGGGACTTGTAAGCATCACTATAGAATTCTCCAACCCGGCTGCCCACGAAAACAACATTACACCCTCACAAGAGCTGTGCAACAACCTCGCCAACTTCTTCAATGACAAGATTTCAACCATATACAGAATATTCAAATCCCAACCTACACCCATGGACTTCCTCAAAAGATATGCCACAACAGCAACCAATAGACACCCCAGACTGACCACCTGGATCCCCCTCTTCACCCAGGACACCACCTCCACCATGAAATCCATCCACTCTGGAGCTTCCTCAGATCTATGTTTGTACCACATCTTCCATCTCAGAAACCAAAGGATTGGCCAGGAACTCACCACCCTGCTCCACACCTCTCTCACCAATGCAACATTTCGCAATGCCTGGACACATGCCAAAGTCAGACCACTTCTAAAAAAAGCCCTCCACTGACTTCAGTGAACTCAAAACCTGCAGTTCAATTGCCTGCTCTCATTCCCAACAAAGGTACTGGAAAAGATCATCACCATGCCACTCATGACACACCTTGAGCAGAACCAGCTACTCAATGTTTCCCACCAGGCTTCTACAGCAATTAAAATACCAAGACTGCCCTGATCTTTGCTACCAATGATATTGTAACCTTCCTCAACTGCAAACAATTAGCAGCTCTGATCCTCCTAGATCTTCCTGCAGCCTCCAACATCATATTCCACCACACGCTGGTCAAAAGACTCGATCACATTGGCATCCAAGGGGACACACTCAGATGGATCGCCTTCTTCCTCACCAGAAGAACTCAGAGGATCCACCTCCCACATGCCACCACCAAACCCAAGGATATTGCCTGCGGTGTCCCCTAAGGCTCACCCCAGCCCCATCCATAATCTTCAATGCATATATAACCCCACTGGCCAAAGTAGTCAAATCCCACGATCTAACCGTAATTTCCTACACCCAACTCGTCTTCTCACTCACAGACGACACTATCATCACCAGGAAGAACTTCCACAGATGCTTGTCAAGCTTTGCCAAGTGGATGAAGAACAGCTGCCTACAGGTACACACCGACAAGATGGAAGTACTGATCTTCGGCAACAACAGCAACACATGGACTGACTCCTGGCGGTCATCAGATCTAGGACACACACCCACTCCCTCTGACCACACCAGGAACCTTGGAATTATCATTGACAACAAGCTTAACATAAAATTACAAATCACTGCCATCTCCTCTGCCTGCTTTCTCACTCTGTAAATGCTAGGTAAGATTTTCAAGTGGCTGCTCCTGCACACAAGATGCACTTTTGACACAAGTCCTACTCACTAGCCGACTGAACTATGTCAATATTCTTGATGTAGGAATCGTGGCACACCTCCTGCAGAGGCTGCAAACTATTCAGAATGCTGCAACCAGAGTCATCCTCGACATTCCCCGATGAACCCACATTACACCCCATATCAGGCAAGTCAACTGGCTCCCCATACAGAAGAAATGCCAATTCAAGCGGCTAACCAACGCACACAGGTCTCGAAGCAACCAGGGACCCTCATACAATAACCACTGCCTGAACTTCCACCAACCAATGAGAAGTCTATGCTCTGCCTCCCTATCATTTACCCCCACTCCTCACATCTTCTGAAGCAGAAATGGAGGACTCTCCTTCTCCCCCATAACAGCAAGGACCTGAAACAGCCTCCCCAAACAACTTTGGACCATCACCTCACTTTTACAGTTCTGAAGGGTCCTATAGGCCTGACTGTTAGAATGAGCCTTTGGGACTTGCAAATGCCTAGAAACCCCATCAGTTAATTACCCACACTTTATAAATGCTGATTGATTGACCAACAAATTGAACTTCATCCTTTTAGCTTTGATATTGCTGAAGGGCTGGGAAAAATTATAATTGTTTTGGGTGAGAAGAAAACTAAACAGGCTAGAAGAGTGAGAGAGGTGCTGTGGAAGAGTAGGAAGAAACATCAAGCAAGAGCACTTTAACTGTGCAAATGCAGAATAGTTTGAAACACAGTGCAAGACAAATCACTGAAGAAAGGGCCCTTCAACTCCTACATAAAGAGTAACAATGATTATGTTGAAAGGCAGAAAAAGAAGAGGATAGTAATGCTAACACTCTTTTATCTATGTGTGCCAATTCTTTTGTAAATGAATGTTTTTTCTTTCTGACCAAATGCTTGCTGCTATTTGATTTTTTTTAAATATTGTAGGACATACTTCTTCTTTTCTTCTATGGCCTGTGAATGAGAAGGAACATGGTTTGGTATTTATGAGAGATCCTTTGAAAAGTTAAGAATAAGCAGTGAATATTGAAATTCCACCCCCAAAAGTAGTTGTTGGTGATTTTTGCTTTGAGTGTCCTTCCTTCAAATGCTCTCGTTGCATCTTCATCTTTTTTGGGGGGATGGGGGGTTGGTATGTTTTCCACATCACTATTGTCTTCCATTGGTTCTAACTAAAGAGTCTTTCTTGTTGCTATATTATGCAACAGAGCATAATGTGCTACTATTTTACAAGATACGTTTGGTGTATACTGCAATACCCTTCGACTTTTATGTAATCACCCGAAATTATTTTCAGCAATCCAAATGACCACTCAATCACACACCTTATTTGTCTGCGTGCTATACTATGGGGGTCATAACGACCCCAGTGGTCGGTGCTATAGTGGAGGTATTACCGCCAACCGGTTAACGGTACCTACCTCCACTATTATGACATTGGCAGTTTAGCCAAAGCCCAACCACCAAGTTAACACACCGACCGCCACGGCGGTAACGATCGCCGGGCTGGAGACTTCAGTCTCCAACCCGGCAGCCGTCACTAGGCCGCCCATGGCATTTTGACCCCACCCACCGCCATAGTTTCTGTGGTTTCTGTACCACCACGGAAACCATGGCGGTGTGCACTATCAGTGCCAGGGAATTCTCTCCCTGGCACTGATAGAGGTCTCACCTGCCCCCTTCCCACATCTCAACATACACACACCTACACGCACATACATACACACTCATCGACACACGCATACACACATTCACCCACGCATGCACACATACATACACACCCACTGCAAAACTCACAAACATACATCCAGGCACACTCACAAGCACACAACACAACATTCACATGCACACACACACTCATGCACACATGCATTACACAGCAATGCATTCATTCACACACAGTCACCCCCACACCCCCCCACACACACACACACACAACACCCCCCACGCCCCTCTCCTGTCGGAGAGAACCCAACTTACCTGCTTGCAGGGGATCCTCAGGCAGGAGAGGGGATGCTGCATTGCTGCCAGCAGCAGCTCCACCTTACCGCCTGCTGCCATGACCGTTGCTGGAATTCTGCCAGCCTTCTGGCGGAATTTTGGCTACGGTCATAATGGCATGGACGGTCGGTAGCCACGGCGACGGTGTGTTGGAGGCCGGCGCCGTGGCGGTAGGCGGCATTTGCCGCCAATCTCATAATGAGGGCCTATATCTTCTCTCTCTGCCTGAGTATGGAGTTATATATGGTTGAATTCTCCATGGTCGAATACTCGAACTGCATATGCACTGTCAATTAATATAAGAAAATGTGTGTAAATCAACGTGCACAAATTATACTGATATATTTGCATATCTAAAAGAAAGTCATCTCCAATCTGTTTGTATGTCTACCAGCTGTAAACACCACAGTCATGGAACATAAAGAAATCATGGGTGCTGCCTCAATAGAGTGAAATACGATTGTCGTAGTTGGACACGTGCTCTAGGCAAGACTGCTGGTTTAAAGAAGCAGCACTTATGTTTGTAGGTGACTAGGCCAATTCTACAACAAGTTGCAACTGTTGCCCCAACCCTCCCGGCTCACAAGCAATACCTCACAAAAATCCCAAACAGGAAAAAAAAATTTGTGGCAGCCTTCACTTATGGACAACTCAGGGAGGTCGTGGTTAAAGGGAGATTACCCTTTTCTCACATGAGGAACAGTATCAGGCACACACAGGCAATGAAAGAGATGTAGTGAAGTCTTCAATAGGTTTTATTAACATGACTGCAATCTACGATAAATTGCATGGGCTGCAATTGTTAGGATAATGAACAATGCAAGAAAAAGAATGGTAAAAATGAAAGTCATGAATACAAAGACCCCCGCCATCTTGCAATAACATGTAATGTGAAATAGATGTGAAGTAGGCCGTACTACCCTAGCATGATGAACGTATCTCTAACCTAAAGAGAGCTTGGTGTGTTAAACCGAATCGCCTGTACTTGTACCATGTTCATGAGAAGAGCCCCCATCCCTTGTTACCTTGGAATGAGGTCTCTAGATCAGACTCCGTGGTGTCACAAAGACTGGGTCAGCATCAAGGTGACGTGTAGCATAGATAGCATTGATGAAATCTGGTAGGAATCCCTCTAATTATCTTGTCTGTGTAAGATGTATTTATACAGATCTTGTAGGACCCCTGACGCAGGTATGTTCCCAAACAATAGATAAGAAGGCATGCTTGGGGCGGCAATTATATAAACAATTCCCTTAAAAGGCACATTATGTTTCTGTCACATGAAAGTGGAAAAGTGCATAATGTGAATACCTACGTATCTCGTTTATCTTTGACGCTTATAGTGACACCTTTACAGAGTGGCACTGATAACGTGAAACTAAAACATCTTCCTAACTATAAACATGGCAGCCATCTTGGAAGAAATAATTAAATAAATGTGCTAAAGAAGAGCAAGCTAAGTAGGTCTGCAAGCCAAAGGCTAAGGTAAATTCCTGATTCCCATTAAAACTAAATAGGATCCACTACAAGATTTGCAATGACTCACTCACTTCTACAGACGGAGGCCCATATTTATACTTTTTGACGCAAAACTGCGCCAACGCAGTTTTGCGTCAAAAAAATTAGCGCCGGCTAATGCCATTCTGAAGCGCCATGCGGGCGCCGTATTTATTGAATGACGTTAGCCGCCGTTAGCCGCCGGCGCCGTCTGGTGTGCGTTAAAAAAAACGACGTACACCAGGCAGCGCCGGCGTAGGGGGATATGGGGCTTGGGCGTCAAGAAATGGGCAAGTCAGGTTGAGGCAATTTTTTCGCCTCAACCCGATTTGGCCATTTTTTTTCACTCCCAACCCCCATAGAAATGACTCCTGTCTTAGCAAAGACAGGAGTCATGCCCCCTTGCTCAATGGCCATGCCCAGGGGACTTCTGTCCCCTGGGCATGGTCATTGGGCATAGTGGCATGTAGGGGGGCACAAATCAGGCCCCCCTATGCCACAAAAAAATAAATAAAAAAACACTTACCTGAACTTACCTAAATGTCCCTGGGATGGGTCCCTCCAGCCTTGGGTGTCCTCCTGGGGTGGGCAAGGGTGACAGGGGGTGTCCCTGGGGGCATGGGAGGGCACCTCTGGGCTCCTTCAGAGCCCACAGGTCCCTTAACGCCTGCCTTTTGCAGGCGCTAAAAAACGGCGCAAAAGCGGCCGTACGTCATTTTTTTTGACCCGCCCACTCCCGGGCGTGATTTTTGCCCGGGAGTATAAATCCGACGCACATGCCTCGGAGTCGATTTTTTAGACGGGAACGCCTACCTTGCATATAATTAACGCAAAGTAGGTGTCCACGCTAAAAAATGACGCTAACTCCATGGACTTTGGCGCTAGACGCGTCTAACGCCAAAGTATAAATATGGAGCTAGTTTTGCGTCGAAATTACGTCAAAAAAAACGACGCAATTCCGGCGCAAACGGAGTATAAATATGCCCCTGAATATTTTAGGATGCAGTAACTTTTCCTAGTTCTATACACGCATTCTGTTCTAGATGGTAGACAGATTGCAATGTGCATACCACTAATACAGCCAACAACCTGGGGAAACTGTGTAAAATGAAAAAAAACAAGCTTGGACTCCTGAGGCCTGCCAAAGTGCATTTGAAAATATCATACATATTAATTTTGGACAACATTACTTCAATATAATTCCAAAATATCGTAGAGTTAGTTCTCTGACAAAATCCTTCTGCCACAATAGCCTGCTGCCAATATGAGTTGGATTTGCCTGGCTTCTAGGTGTGTTTCTTAGCAGTAATGGCTGCACCTCATCTATTAAATCTAAAATTATTCTATTTCCGAGCCTGTATTTGGTCTAATTACCCGCTGTTTGGCCAAGGAGTGTAACTCTGATCCTATATATCGTCTCTTACCGGCTTCTTTTATGCCTAAGCAGCACCACAGTATATAAAGCAATCATTCTGGAAAAAAAATTGAAACATTATGGATCCCTGTTTACATGTTGTACTTAGTTACCATCAGCATCCATTGGATGGTAAATTTGGAAGGCAACAAACTTTCTGTGAATATTCGCTAACTGATTTTTTTTTATTTTACGAACAACGATTTGCCGTTAGCGGATTGCAATTCCATAACAGCGAGTCATTAAATGGTAATGTCACTCGGTAATAATGTGATTTTCAGTGCCACTTTATGAAGTCCTTAAAATGTTAGCCTTCATCCATATTGAGGCACCATTTTAGCAGATGCAAGACAATTTGCCACTGGTATGCGAGTTTCTTTTTTTTAATATAAGGCCCTCAGTTATTTTCCTACACCATTACCACAGATTTATCATTACCAAAGGTGCTGGAGATTTCAGAGGCAGAAAAATAACCGGGATAATGCGTTTCTGCCAAACAACATGTGAAAGTCGAACTTTCTGTGCTGATTTCCGCATGTCGCTCCTCTGTATTTTATTAGGGGGCTTCGCCTGCTTGAAGCATATGAGATCTCTCATAGTAATGCACTCATCAGTGGTATTTTTTTGCTGATTTTATTTATAATTTCAATGGTTCCAGTGACTCCCTTTATGGAGTTCATCAGAATTAAAGGGGCACTCACAATAAGGTACTAAATTTGCTCCGATGTAGAGCCCGCGCTTGATTGAAGATATTATTATTAGCAGTAGTATATTATTATTAGCACTATCATTATCAGTAGTACTAGTAGTCGTAATAGTAGTAGTTACAGTATCAGTGTTAATATCTTTATCAAGCACATATTCACTGTGGCATCTTGGCGCTAGGAGCAACCTATTAGCAGATAATCCTGTGATATAGAAAACAAATCTCCCCATACCATGAACATATAAAAACAGCAAAGAAACATACCAGACAACAAGGAGAATAAACTTATAACAGACGTATAACAATTTATCAAGGACAATAACGAATGACTTTTTAAAGAATTAGGCAGTCAAAATTGAGTGAACCACCAGAGTACCTGTCTGGACATCAGTGGATCGAATGGGCCTGGTGACATTTAATTTCTCTCAGATTCGGCCCTCTCTTGTACAAAACAGTTTGCAACAGCTCGAGCTGAAAACTAAGGGGCATATTTATACTCCGTCTGCGCCGAATTTGCGTCGTTTTTTTCGACGCAAATTCGACGCAAAACTAACTCCATATTTATACTTTGGCGTTAGACGCGTCTAGCGCCAAAGTTCATGGAGTTAGCGTCATTTTTTTGCGTGAACACCTTCCTTGCGTTAATGATATGCAATGTAGGCGTTCCCGTCTTAAAAAATGACTCCCAGGCATGTGCGTGGTATTTATACTCCCGGGCAGAAATGACGCCCGGGAGTGGGCGGGGCAAAAAACCCCGCATTTGCGCCTGAATTTAACGCCTGGGTCATGGCAGGCGTTAAGGGACCTGTGGGCTCAGAATGAGCCCAGAGGTGCCCTCCCATGCCCCCAGGGACACCCCCTGCCACCCTTGCCCACCCCAGGAGGACACCCAAGGATGGAGGGACCCACCCCAGGGACATTAAGGTAAGTTCCGGTAAGTATTTTTTTTTTTTTTTTTTTGTGGCATAGGGGGGCCTGATTTGTGACCCCCTACATGCCACTATGCCCAATGACCATGCCCAGGGGACAGAAGTCCCCTGGGCATGGCCATTGGGCAAGGGGGCATGACTCCTGTCTTTGCTAAGACAGGAGTCATTTCAATGGGGGATGGGCGTCGTAAAAAAATGGCGCAAATCGGGTTAAGGCGATTTTTTTGCCTCAACCTGACTTGCCCCATTTTGAGACGCCCATACGCCATTTTCCCCTACGCCGGCGCTGCCTGGTGTACGTGGTTTTTTTTCACGCACACAAGGCAGCGCCGGTCGGCTAACGCCGGCTAACGCCATTCTATAAATACGGCGCCCGCATGGCGCTTCAGAATGGCGTTAGACGGCGCTAATTTTTTTGACGCTAAACTGCGTTAGCGCAGTTTAGCGTCAAAAAGTATAAATACGGGCCTAGGTGCTTAATTTAGCAAATGTTACTGCATCATAGACACCTGAAAATACATCTACCCGTGGAAGACTTTATAACATGAGCAGCGAATAGGGAACTTTGTTAACTGAGGTGATCTATTAGATATTACGTTTCATGATAAATAATGTTCTGTTAGTGTTAAGATTTGCTTCCATTTCTCACATAATCTTTTTTGCTAAATTTAGTGATTGCACAATTTGAAAGCGATCATTACAATGGGTTATAAATTATAAAAATCTACAGTGCAGTGAAGTGTATAATGTTAGTAAACTGCCATTGCATGAGCAGTGTCAGCTATTATTGGATTTATTGTTGCCAACTCTCAATGAACAGAGATAAAAGAATAAAACAAATGCACATTAAATGAAAACTTAATGCAAAAGGCAGTTTTCTACCGGTTTGTTTTTATAAAAAACTGCATGCGCTTTAGCTGTGGTAACAAGCTCCGAACCTAGGGCCAGATGTAGCAAACTTTTGCGAGTCGCTAATGGCCCAATTCGCAATTTGCGACCCCTCAAAATCGGAAATGGGATGCAAAAATCCCATTTCCGACTCGCAAAATGCGACGCAAGCAGTTACAGACTCGCAAAATTTGCGACCCCATTTTGCGACCCGCAAATAGGAAGTCGCAATTTGCGAGTCGCAAACCATATGCAATAGCAACTCGCAAATTGCGACTAGTCGCAAAAAGCCCATTTTGCCCTTCCAATTTACCACTAACTCAGAGCAGGTGGTAACCATTACCAAAGTATAAAAGGAGACCCAGAAGGCATCTGGGTTACTCAAGATGGCAGAGATATACCTGATAGCAGTGAGGAGGAGAGCCCACGCTGCCCAGCAGAGGAGGAGGAGGAGCCAGAGACAGGAGAAGATATACAGAACAAGGCAGACACTCTTCCAGCAAACTGAGGAGAAAATATATGATAAATATAGACTTAGCAGCGCAGCTATACTAGATTTAATAGAATTACTCAAACCACAGCTAGAACGCCAGACTGTGCGCGGCTGCGCCATCCCTACGCATGTGCAAGTGCTATGCTCACTGCACCTCTTGACCTCGGGTAGCTATCAGGGGGTCATTGCTGTGGCAGGTGGGGTATCCCAAAATGCACTATCACGATTCTTTAGGGCATTCCTAGACGCCTTACTCACACATATGTCCCGATACATATACCTACCAAGGAATGAGGCAGAAATCAACAGCACCAAGTTGGAATTTTACAGGATTGCCAACTTCCCCCATGTCATAGGGTGTGTAGACGGGACACATATACAAATATGCCCTCCTGCAAACCTGGAATATCTGTTCCACAATAGGAAGTGTACCCACTCACTGAACGTGGGGAGTTTGGAGACCGATACCTCCTAGGTAGAGCTGAATACACCTTGAAGACATGCACACAGGTCAATGTGCAAACCACCCATGGCTTGCTAACATTGTACTTTTTGTGCCAAACAGGTGACAGTGCATATGCACTACGTCCATGGATACTAACTCCGTACTTAACACCCAGCAATGATTGCGAGAGGCGATACAACAGTGCACATAAGAGGACCAGGAAAATAACCGAACGTACCTTTGGACTGCTGAAAGCAAGGTTCAGATGCCTCCACCGAAGTGGAGGTGCCCTCCAGTATACCCCAATAACAGCTTTCAAAATAGTTGTTGCATGCGCTATACTGCACAACATTGCCACCAGACGTGGGCTACCTCTCACCCCTGAAGGCCCAGATTCTAAGGATGAAGAGCAAGAGCTACCACATCGCCATCATGGAGATAGGAGCATCGCAAATCAAGGCAGACTGAGACGGGAACACATTGCAAACCAATACTTTGGAAGGTACGTGCTAACTTTTACCATACTCACCAATGTATCACACAAAGAGTCCATGTGTTAAGTGGAAAGAACAAGTGATTTAATAAGTTCAAATAACAAAACTATATACAATAGGAACAGTTCAGGGGCTTCAATAGTCCACCTGGCATGGGACACATTGACGTCATGTGCCCCAACCCCAGGACTGTGTGGAGCTCAAACCCTACGGCGGGCTCGGCCAGCCTGGCTGGTACTAGGGGGGTCAGCAGTGCCCTGCCTTGTGCTTCCACTGCGAAGCACCCTGGTGTCACCGGCAGAGACACTGCTCACAGTGTAGCCCTCCTCACTGTCCTGTGGCGTGTCGCCTGTGCCCCTGGCCACCTGGCGTGCCTCCATGAGGTCTATAGCATGGCTGAGACGGCCCAGTCCCCGTGCCATGTCACCAGCAAAGTGGCCCATGTCCACCTGGAGGCTGACTGTGCACCTAGACAGCCCTGTTGTGTTCACAGCCAGCCTTACTATTGAAGAGGACATCCTGTCCAGGCGGTGCAGCAGCTGGCGGTCCCTGCGCTGTGCACTCTCAGTCTGCGTTAGCAGTCCTGCCACTAGTTGGCGCATGGAGAGTGCAAGGTCACCCATGTTGGTACTGATCACCTGCAACTCCGAATGTACCTGCTGCATACTGTTGTCATGATTGCGTTCAAAGCGCTGCAATGCCCCACTAATCCTCCTTAATTCTTGGGTTTGCAGGAGCTGACCCCGTAGAAGTGCCACCTCGGTTGGTGATGTGGAGGCATGCCCTGATTCTGCCTGCTGCTCTGATGTTGATGTTCCACGTCGCCTGCGAAGCGGTGGAGGCCCTGTGTTGTCTCCTGTGGCACTCTGACTCGTACCTGGTGCAGGCTCACACACCACTACTGCAACAGGTGTTTCCTGAGGGGACATGGTGTCGGTGGTGCAGGTAGCAGTGGTGGCTGGTCCTGTTCCCTCATGTGCCTGCTGGCTGACCAGTGGCCCCTGGCTGCTTGGGCTGGTGGGGGTGTCTTGTGGGTGACCTGTGGGTCATAGGGAACACACTGTCAGTGTCTACTATCTGTTATCAACTTCCTAATAAACTATTGCCTATGAACTGCCTACTTGACTACATTGCCCATGATGCATCATTCTGGTGTTTGCTACTCTGAAATGGAGCTATTTTGGTTGTGCATGCTCCTTTGTACAAGGTGGGTGGGGGTATGGCATTATTGAGGGTACATGCATGTCACAGGGTACTCACTGGTTGATGGTCCTGCCTCAGAGGTGTCCAGATCTCCCATCCCGCTTACAGCCTCAGGCTCTAGGGTCTCTTCTACCCTTTCCTCCAGGGGTGTGGGTGGTGGTACTGTCGATGGTCCCCCTCCTGTGCCTCTCATCTCCCGGAGCCTCTCTGCCACCCCCTCCTTGGTCCGGGAGCGCAGGTCATACCACCTTTTTTTTAATTCTTCCACACTCCGGTGGCTGACCACCAGGGAGTTGACTTTGTCCTGGATCTCCTGCCAGAGTCTTCTCTTCTCTGTCTCTGGCACGGTGAGGGCTGACCTGCCAAACAACTGGTCATGGTGCTGACAGAACACCTCTGTCAGCACCTCCAATTCATTTTCAGCAAACGTAAGTTTCCTCTTCCTTGGGTTTTCAGCCGTGGTTGCAGGAGCTCTGTTTGTTTGCTGTGCTGAAGTAGAAATGGGTGTGGTCCTCCCTCCTCCCAGGTGTATTTGTAAACTTCCTGGCTGTGATGTCATCATCATGTGCCAGGAAGTGTTTTCCAGAGTGTTCTGCAGCACCTGCATTCAATTTTCAGCACAGTCGCAATTTGCAACACCCACTCGCAAATAGCATGCCCGTTTTTTGCGCGGTAGCAAAAAGCGACTTCGCAAACAGCGGACTCGCTATCTGCGGTGCGACTCCTTGTGCGAGTCGCAAAGTGTCCTCGCATTTTCTACCTGCATTGCAGTTAGCGAGTCGGAAATTGCGAGTGCAAAGAATCGCAATTTGCAAGTCGCTAATTTTTCCCTACCTACATCTGGCCCTTAGTCTTGAACGCAGGAGGCTGCAGGTCCCTAGCCCAAACAAAAATGTCTTATTTCACATGTCAACAATACGACCATCCGGACATAGAAATAAATGAACCCCAATATCTTTCTGGTACCACAAGTATAAAGCAGCAAGGAGAAGATATTGTCGATAAGGACCTTGGGACAGTCACAGCTCCCCAGCCGCTCCACAGCCCTTCAGCCTGCCACTGACAGCTTTGTCTTCATTCCGGAACTTGATCACAACAACTCTGCCCACATTCCTGAGCCTGATTGCGTCTGCTGATGCCCTTGCTGAGGCCTCCTTCGTACCACTGCTGCTCCCACTCTCCCACCTTCCTGCCTCCACTCCAGCCCCTCCCACCTCCCAGGACATATAATGGAGCCTGCAGCATGGCTGCGCAGCGGACATGTGCAGCAGACCAATGGCCAGCACGCAAAAGGCAAGCCCGTCTGCGCCCATCCACATCTGGACCGTGCCCAATGCCAGGACTCCTGGTCCTCCCACCCTCCACCACTACATCAATAAGAAGCTCCAGGCCCTGAACGTAGGACATCCCATCAAAAGCTGCTTCTTGGCCTCCCCATGCTCAACCAAAGGACCCTTCATACGCCTACACTGCTGTTTCTCCTGCAATGCACACCCCACCTGCACACACTAACATCCGCACTGCACCCATAGAGAAGACTATGAACAACCAAGCACTGCTCTAGTGCATACTGTTAAACACCCTCTCCTTATGCAAATATGCCATGGAAATCTGGGACACCATCACCACCCATGACCCAGACTTCACCTTCATCACCAAAACATGGCTAACACCCTCCTCAAACCCTAATATCACCACAGACACCCCTGGCGGCTACATGATAATACACCTAGACCGCACCAACAAACACGGCTGGGGCATCGCAATCATCTTTAAGGAAACCATCCAATGCACCATCACCGACGATGACCCAATGCCCCTCATGGAACACCTCAACTTCTGACTTCAGACCGATGCCAACACCATGATGTGAGGCACCCTTGCATACAGACCCCTGGGACCACGCCCTGCCCTCTGCAATGCCATCGCCAACCTTATCGCCACCTCACCATCGACTCCCTCCACTACGTCCTACTCAGCGTTCTCAATTTCCTCCTTAATGACCTCAACAACACCAACTCCACTTCCCTCATAAAGAACCTCAGCAACATTGGCCTCACCCAACTGGTCACCAAATTCATGCACAAAGCCAAACATACATTGGATGCCATCTTCACTTTTAGTGACAGAATCAATTTCACCCATGTGACTGAACTCACCTGGACCAACCATGTCATCCTCAACTTTAACATCTCCAATTCCCAGCACACCAACTCCAAGTGCCTCAGGACCCCCTACCAAAGCTGGGGCAAGGTAACCTTGACCCTATGGGCACAGGCCCTAGGCACCACACAACCTGAGCCCACGGCAGACCTCAACCTCAACCATCACTCCAAAACCTCACCACCTGGATCACCAAATCAGCCAACAGAGTCCCCCTGCTGAAACCAGCTAAAACAAACATCACAGTGAAGCCAGCGTGGTACATTCCGTAGCTCAGTAACTCTGAACCCGACTCGCACTAACTCGAGAAACAATGGCACGTAACCAAGGACCCTCTGACAGACCCACTTACAAGGCATGCCTCAACAACTACCACCACCACATCAAAGCAGCAAAAAGAGCAGCAAACACTGCCCACACCAACCCTGCAGCCAACTACATGAAAGGATGCTTCAGAATCACCAAGGAATTCTCTGAACCAATAGCCACAAAGACACTCTTCAACCCATCTTGGAAACTCTGCAATAGCCTCTCAGATTACATCCGCAGCATGATCACCACCATATACAATTTCAACCCCAACCCTTCAACTTCAGCCTAGAAAACATTTTTCAGGCCGCGAACACCAGCTATATGTTAACCTTCTGTCTCCGATTACCACACAGACCACTGAAGCATCATGTCATCCATCAACTCCGGGGCACCCATCAACCCCTGCATCCCACCAGCTTTTCAACCTTGGAACTAACACTATTAGCAGAGAACTAACCCTCATTCTCAACACCTCCATCTCTATGGCAACCTTCCCAGACTAATGGAAGCATGCAGAGCTCAGACCCCCTCCTAAAGAAACCCTCGCTGACCCCAGTGACCTAAAAAAATACAGACTGATCTCCCTGCTCCCGTTCCTGGCCAAAGTGCTTGAGAAAGTCATGCACAAACAGCTCACTGACTACCTCAAACCAAACCACCTACTTAACACTTCTCAGTCAGGATTACAGACCAACCACAGCACGGAGACTGCACTGATCGCCTCCACATACGACACCAGGACCCTCCTGGACTGAGGAGAGTTGATGGCTTTGTTTCCTTCTGGACCTCCCCGCAGTGTTGGATATAGTCTCCCCCCACACCGTCCTCCACAGACTCCACAACATAGGCATTTCCACAAAATGCCCTTAAGGGGGTTGCCTTTTTCTGCTCAGGCTACACACTAGGCATTCACCTTCCTCCCTTCACTTCTACACCCAAGACTATCACCTGTGGTGTACACCAAGGATCCTCCCTCATCCCAAACCAGTTCAACACCTACATCACCGCTCTCGCAGACATTGTCAGATCCTGTGGGCTCAATATAATCTCCTATGCCAACAACACTTAAGTACTCATCGAAGACCCCCCACAACGCCAAAGCAATGGTCTGCAATGGAATGACAAATGTAGCAACATGGATGAAAAACAGCTGCCTCAAGCCAAACTCTCAGAACACGAAAGTCCTGATCTTCAGCAAGAACACCTCCGTATGGGACCACAGCTGGTGGCCAGCAGAACTTGGACCAATGCCCTGTCCATCAAACCACGCACAAAACCTTGGCATCATCCCGACTACTAACTATCCATGAATCTACGAGTGAACTCAGTTGCTTCCTCCGCCTCCTGCTTCTCCATTCTCCATATGCTCTGCCCAATCTTCAAATGGACCCCTGCAAACACCAGAAAGACAGGTGTGCACGCCCTGGTCACCAGCTGCCTCAACTATTGCAACAAGTCTTCGCCAGAGTGCCCTCCCAGCTACTTAAAAGACTCCAGGCTCTACAGAATACCGCAGCCAGTCTCATCCTCAACCTCCCCAAGTTCTCAAGCATCACCGCACACCTCAGGAACCTCCACTCGCTCCCCGTCCAGAAGGGATGGCAATTCAAATTCTTCACACTTGCATACAAGGCTTTCCAAAACCTAGGGCTGTCCTACATCAACCATCAAATGAGTTTCTATGCCCCCGCAAGACAACTATGCTCCACCTTGCTAAACCTCGCACATCCCCCCGCATCCATCACAGCCACAGAGAAGGCCACTCCTTCACCTTCACAGCAGTCAAATCCTGGAACAGCCTGCCCCTCCACCTCCGAACAGCCCCTCCCGGGTGGACTTCAGAAGTAGACTCAAGTCTCAAATGTGGCTTTTCAATGGAGACACAGCATCCTCAGCATCCAAATACACTTAGGGGTGATAGTGGGGGCTTTATATACAATCTTGGGTTGTTTGAACTGGCCTCAAAAGCACATAGTTTGGACAGTGGCTGACTCTGAATCTGTCAGCAGTTGATGGTGCACTGAGATCCACCTCAGTGTGCATGCTGGATGAGTGACATTGTGAATGCGTTGTGCATGGTCTGAGAACCAATGAACAACTTTTGGATCATTGCATAGGCTTTCCAAGCTAGCATTATATTGCCTGTGTAACTCCTGTAGTAAACCATAAGAGGTGTTTCTGCTTTGTCCACAGCATACAGGAGCATGAGCCAGGATAAGAATGTAATGAGAAGACTTAAGAGATTGGCCTTCCTGACCTTCAGTGTAACCTATAGTCGTTCTACTTTTCATGGTGCTAGATGGTTGTTACGTAATGTTATGTCATGTTATGTAATAAATTATGGCTTGCCTTCGCGTGTCATCTCATGTCATGTCATGACTGTGTGCTGATCATGCATCTCACCCAGCAGGGTATCCAGCCAGGCACTATATAAAGGAGGATTGTGTTGGTCAAATCTGAAATGTAGTTAAAGGGCCATTTCTTCAGTTTCTTGTAAAACTCAAGGACTGAGGAGGAGGCTTGAATGTGCAGGAGGAGGTGGTTTCACTGATGGGGCTCAAAGTAAGGGAAAGTGCGGTTGCCAGCTTTGGGCCTGTGGATGCGGGGGATGTATGTGACCAAGAGGTTGGTAGAGTAGACTTTGCTGATCATGCTGTGGAGATTGGTGCAGCTATTGAGGTAAGAGGGACCTAGATTGCCCAATGCTTTGAAGACATGAGTGAGTCTTATATGAACTGAAGCCTTTTGGTAAGTTGGCCGATGCTGCTAACATAGAGTGTGTTGTCGGAATCCAATTTGCTGGTGATGAGGACCTTGGTGACAGTTTATGTGTGCTGGTTGAGAGCCATTTGGATATATTTTTAGAATATTTAGGGGCATATTTATGAAAAGCGGCGCTGCACCTACTGCAGCGTCACTTTCCTTGAGCCACTTAGCACCCTCCTACCGCCACCATGTGTGCACCGTATCTAAGAGACGGTGCACCATGGTGCAGGGTAGGGGGCAATTGTGTCATTTTTATTGACGCTATTGATGTACTCTGCAGGAGTAGTGCCAAAATATTGGTGCTACTCCTGCAGAGCACCTAGGGGCCCATTATAAATAATGGAAGCCCCCTGTTAACGCCTGCTCTGAGCACGCATTAAAAGTGCCGTAACAAATGGAAATCTGTAATGGAAACGCCCCCTTTGCATTCATTATGCCTTTGCAGGCATAATGTATGCAAAGGGTTACAAAGTGGCATAATGCATGCATTGCGACTCTTTGTAAATATAGTGTGAGGATATTGGCCTCGTTGGGCCACATTACCGTAAAATAAATTACAGTAATATGGCACAAGGTGGCGCTAGGGGCTTATAAATATGCCTCTTAGGGTGTAGAAACAAGACGATTCATCCACATTGACTGGTTGGTCATGTTGTGGTTGAGGCTATTGGATATGGGTGCGGAGATAACCCTGTTGAATGTTTTGTATAACTTTACACCGATCTGGAAGCCAAATTGATTCTCACTCCAATTGGTGAAATGTTTTTGCAATTCAGTTTGAAACACAGGTCGTGTCAAGGTTGTTTTTTGGCCTCCCTACTTTTTATATTAATGAGCTTTGCCCTTATCTGATTTCTACTCAGGGAGACACTCCCAGAGCCGTCAACATCCAGGTGCCCACATTGTTATATGTGGACGACACAGTTGTATTGGCCTGGACTCCCAATGCCTTGCGGGTGCTGATGGTTGGTTTTGTACAATTCATGGGTTGTCTTGACCTGCTTACGAATGATAGTAAATCTCAGGTTATGGCTTGTAGACCAGGAAGCACTGACATCAGTGGGCTTGTCATTCAGGGTCAATTACTGCCCAGCATAAAAGATTTAACTTGTCTGGGTGTAGTTTTTAATCGTTCAGACTCTGCAGTCTCAGCTGACCAGCTCAGACCTTAAGCTCAGTAGGACAGCCGGAGCAATTTGTTATCTTCCCTGAGCCCTTGGTAAAAGTATAGTGCACAATGTGTCCCTGCTATCACATATTGGTCAGAAATCTGGGGTTATCACAACAGCTCCTCTCTCCACGAAAACCGCATATGCCTGAGGCTTTTGTAGCCACCGCTGCCAGCCTCCAGCTACATCACCCATACAGTGTTAAATCAGCATTATGTTGAGGATAGAGTCCAACTGGCCCCATTATTATTGTGGATTATGTATGGGTTAATCAAAGAGAACAACTATATAGAATTATTATCTCAGACTATTTTAGTCTGGACAGAGGGTGTACCATTCCTTGGCTTAGTTACATCTTTAAAACATTCAAGGCATTGGGGCTGTCTTCTTTGTATACACATCCCCTTTGAGTATAGAGAAAGAAGATAAACCCAGGGTGAAGAGCCTTTTCTGGGAATTTTGTGAGAAAAGAAGGATACAAACTGAGTTGGCGAAAAGCACTGTGCAGGTTTATTACAGTTTTTTTGCCACTGCAGAACCTGCTCTTTGTCTCTCCTTAGAACTCACACAATGGAAGAGGTCACTACTTCTTTGTCTTAGAGCCAGAGTGATCTGGCAGCTCTTGAGCTCTGAAAGTCAACTTGGAGCTTTTGCAAGACCCGTGCTGTCCTGTTCTTGTGACAAGGCTTATGTGCAGTCACTTTTGCATTATATGTTTTTCTGCACTCATTTTAGCTATCCCCATAGTGCATTTCTCAAACCCTTTTTAAAATCACTGGGTCTCAGTAGATGTCGGGAGGCCCTGTTTTATATGCAATTGTTAAATACTGCAGATATTTGTTTCAGGGTTGCTCCTTCTCAAAGCAGCAAGTCGAGTCAAGAAAAGCATGGCGAGGTAATCATCTTGGTGCGATTTTTCTAATATTGATCCAATGTGTCTCCTTGTTCATGGTGTGTTTTTGTATCTTAATAATTGTTGTTCTATATTTTATTTTTTCACACTATGCACTTTGTATGGTTGCTGCTGATTCTTTGTATTCAAATTTGTCCTTTAACACATTGTTAATTGGTAATTGTCAACACATTGTTGAGCGGTTTTATTATTTAAGGGATCCATTCTCGAAGTACTTATGTCATAGTTGAACTTGGCTGTTTTTAAATCTATATTGTGTAATAATCCTAGAACATGGCTGAATTTTATTGAATTGTGCCTTTTATGGCCTGATATGGCTGAATAAAGATTTTGAATGACCCGAATGGTTGGTCATCGAGCCTTGGTTGTCCACAACTCTACCCATATTTTTGGGCATGGTGTTGGACCAAGAGCTGCTGGCCAACAGGGAGAGGTTCATATGGTAGTGTTCTTGCTGTGAAGGACCACTTCCTTATTTATTGTGTTGAGTTTCAGATAGTTGGTCTTCGTCGAGCTGGTGACTTTGGACGTGCAGGAGGCAAAGTTGATTTGGGTGGTGGATGTTTCTTCGGAGAGGGAAAGGATGAGCTGGATGTTGTCAGCATAGGAGATGATGTGGATTCTATGAAATCAGATGATGCTGGTGAGCAATATCATGTAGACTTTGCCCCAGTTAGTCACAGAAATAAGCAACTTAATAATGTATTTAAGTAGGAATTGGGTAACACCCAAGCTAAACTTCACCACAGATGCAAGTATCAATAATCAATTTGGAAAACAGTACAGGGGTTTATTACTTTAAGTCCAATTACTGTAGATATGAAAATTGTAAAAATACTCTAAATGAAAAATACAAAAAAATCTATGGGAAAATGTGGAGCTGTCAAGACTTGCCAGTTGAGTGGGATTAGAAACAGGCATCTGATGATATTTCACCAAACACCGCTGTGACACCATATGTCCTGGGTTTAGGTCTTGAAAGGCTATTGGGATATTGCTTGCAGTAGAAGGACGGAATCCTGAGAAAACAGAATATACGTCAGTCACTGAAATTAAGGCAATCTGAACAAAACACACTGTATAAAACTTCTCCCTTGGTCCAGGAAACAGACCATTGACAAACCCAGGGAGTAAAATACAGAACTACACGGGGCAGCAGTGTGAACGGTAAGATGTAATTGCCAGTCAATTAATGAATGAAAGAAACATCACTAAACCTACAGATAGGAAACACGAAGAGGGAAAGAGAAATACAATAAAGATGCACGTATTCTAATGATGAACTGAGTGGAGCTGGAAATGTAACCCTTTGGCAGCCAAGGACGTAACCGTTACGTCCTTGGCTGCGGCGCTGAGGCGCCAAGGACATAACAGTTACGTCCTTGAACTGGCTTACGGGGAGCGCTAGCGCTCCCCCCATGATCCCTGCCTCGGTGCCCCCACTATCCCCTGCCCCCCGGGGCATCTGATAACGTCAGCGTGTGATCGCGTGCTGACCTCATCAGAGGCCTGCCCCTTCCAGCGCGGATGGGAGGAGAAATGCTTTTGCATTTCTCCTCCGATCACGTTGAGGGACCGAGAAAGGCATCAAAGGAAAGAAAAGGCCTTTCCTTTCCTTTGATGTCTTTCTCAGCATTTCTGCTGCCTGTTCGCGATGCGATCGGGCAGCAGAAATGCCCACTAGACACAAGGGAGTTTTTCTTTCTACAGGTAATTGTCATAAGGGGAGCGGCCTCTTGGGCAAGAGCCGCTCCCCAGGGGGCCAAATTATTTTTAGGCCATTTCTACCCTCCCGGGTGCAGAAACCCCCGAACACCAGGGATAATTTTTATATTTTTTTTTTTTCTATGTGGGGAGTGACCCCTGAGGCAAGGGTCGCTCCCCGGGGGCAACAGTACTTTTAGGCCATTTCTGCCCCCCCCCTCCCGGGGAGATTGGCCTATTATAATTAGGCCAATCTGCCCCCAGGGGGGACAGAAACCCCTAGACACCAGGGATATATTCTTTTAATGTTTACTTTTGTTTTTTTTATATTTGGGAGCAACCCCTTAGACAAGGGTATCCCCCCTGGAGGGCAAATTCCATTTAGGCCATTTCTGCCCCCTTTGGGTGCAGATCAGCCTATTTTATTAGGCCAATCTGCCCCCCCCCCCCCCCCACTAGACACCAGGGATTCTTTTTTTTTGCATCAATTTCACGCAAGGGGAGCGACCCTTTAGGGAAGGTTTGTTCTCCTGGGGGGGGGATTTATTTTAGGCCATTTCTGCCCCCCTTGGGGGCAGATCAGTCTATTTTTATTAGGCACACCTGCCCCAAAGGGGGTAAGAAGCCACTAGGCACCCAAATAAATGGGGCCAAAGTTGATCTGTCCACTAGTGTGCAGATGGTACAATTACCCCGATCCACAACTGGGGGGGCAGAAAGTATGCTAGATGTAAGGGAATTAAAACAAAAAAAAAATAGTGGGGTGGTGGTTACCAACCAGTATGGGCCTGGTTATGCCCCAACCCCAGTCTTTGAGCTCTCCCTCTGCACATTAAACATCTTATCCAACGGCAAGAAAGAGGAAATTTGATTATTTTGGATTTTGGTTTTACATTTGGGCCCTGAGAGCTTGGCTAACTCTCAAAATCATCCCACTTGGAATGGTGAGGGCTGCACTTTTTGGACTTTGGGACGCTGCTATGTAGAAAAATCCACAAGGCCTAGATACATCTGAAAACTAAACATCTGGGTGATTCCAGGGTGGTGTGCTTCACATGCACCTGCACCATTTTCTTACCCACAATGCCCTGCAAAACTCCAACTTTGCTGGAAATCACACATTTTTCACACATTTTTGTGCTGTATCCTTCCGGAATCTACAGGAATCCATAAAATTCCTACCATCCGGCATTGTTGCATCTATGCCGATAAAAAGTCTGCTGCTCTTGTCAGCCTAAAAATGTTTTTCTGCAAACTGCCCTTTTGGACCCGCTTCCGTTCCCCCTCAATTTCAACATGTTTTTGGCTCTTCCCTGTCACAGGCACTTGGTCCACCTACATAAGTCAGGTATCATTTTTACCGGGAGACTGAGGGGAACGGTGGGTGTCCCGGTGCCTTGATCCCACACAGAAATGTGGAAAAAATGTGATTATTAGCTAAATTTGAGGTTTTGCTGAGGATTCTGGGTAAGAAAACATTGGGGGATCCAAGCAAGTCACACCTCCCTGGACTCCCTTGGGTGTCTAGTTTTCAGAAATATCTGGCTTTGGTAGGTTTCCCTAGATGGCTGCTGAGCCCAGGACCAAAACACAGGTGCCCTCTGCCCCCCTGCAAACAGGTAGTTTTGTATTTGATAATTTTGATGTGTCCAGATAGTGTTTTGAGGCATTTCCTTTTGCAGGCATTAGGCCTACCCACACAAGTGAGGTACCATTTTTATTGGGAAACTTGGGGGAATGTTGTGTATAAGGAAATTTGTGGCTCCTCTCAGATTCCAGAACTTTCCGTCACCAAAATGTGAGGAAAAAGTGGGTTTTTTTGGTCAAATTTTGAGGTTTGTAAAGGATTCTGGGTAACAGAACCTGATCAGAGGTCCAAAAGTTTCCCCATCTTGGATTCCCTTAGGTGTCTAGTTTTAAATAATGCACAGGTTTGGTAGGTTTCCTTAATCCACAGCTAGGCACTTTCCTAAAAACAGCTCTGTTTTCTTTTGGAAAATGTGATGTTTCCATGACGTGTTTTGGGGCTTTTCCTATTGCGGGCGCTTGGCCTACCCTCACAAGTAAGGTACCATTTTTATCGGGAGACTTGGGGGGACGCTGGGTGGAATTAAATTTGTGGCTCCTCTCAGATTCCAGAACTTTCTGTAATCGGAATGTGAGGAAAAGTGTTTTTTTGGCCACATTTTGAGGTTTGCAAAGGATTCTGGGTAACAGAACCTGGTGAGAGCCCGACAAGTCATCCCATCTTGGATTCTGCTAGGTGTCTAGTTTTAAAAAATGTGCATGTTTGGTAGGTTTCCCTAGTTGCTTGCTGAGCAAGAGGCCAAAATCTACATCTAGGCACTTTGCAAAAAACACGTCAGATTTCAGTGTAAAAATGTAATGTGTCCATGTTGCGTTTCTTGTTGCGAGCATTATGCCTACCCACACAAGTGAGGTACCATTTTTATCGGGAGACTTGGGGGAACACAGAAGAGCAAAACAAGTGTTATTGCCCCTTGTCTTTTCGTACATTTTTTCTTCCAAATGTAAGACAGTGTGTAAAAAAGACGTCTATTTGAGAAATTCCCTGTAATTCACATGCCAGCATGGGCACCCCAGAATTCAGAGATGTGCAAATAACCACTGCTCCTCAACACCTTATCTTGTTTCCATTTTGGAAATACAAAAGTTTTCTTGATACCTATTTTTCACTCTCTATATTTCAGCCATTTAATTGCTGTATACCCGGTATAGAATGAAAACACACAAGCCCTATATATCCCTGCAACCAGAAGAGTCCAGCAGACATAATGAAATATTGCTTTAAAAAATCTGACATCCCAAGAAAAATGTTACAGAGTAAAACGTGGAGAAAAATTGCAATTTTTTTCACTTCAATTTCAATATTTTTTTATTTCAGCTGTTATTTTCTGTAGGAAACCCCTGTAGGATCTACACAAATTATCCCTTGATGAATCCAGAATGTTGTCTACTTTTCAGAAATGTTTAGCTTTCTGGGATCCAGCATTGGTTTCACACCCATTTCTGTTACTAATTGGAAGGAGGCTGAAAGCACAAAAAATAGTGAAAATGGGGTTTCTCCCAGTAAAATGGCAAAATTGTGATGAAAAATTGGGTTTTCTGATTCAAGTCTGCCTGTTCCTGAAAGCTGGAAAATTGTGATTTTAGCACCACAAACCCTTTGTTGATTTCCAGGTAAAAAATCACAAGCCTTCTTCTGCAGCCCTTTTTTCCCCATTTGTTTTACAAAAACGAAATATTTGCTGTATTTTGGCTAATTTCTTGGTCTCCTTCAAGGGAACCCACAAAGTCTAGGGGGCATATTTATACTCCGTTTGCGCCGAATTTGCGTTGTTTTTTTCGACGCAAATTCGGCGCAAAACTAACGCCATATTTATACTTTGGCGTTAGACGCGTCTAGCGCCAAAGTATGAGGAATGGGCGTCATTTTTTTGCGTGAACGCCTTCCTTGCGTTAATGAGATGCAAGGTAGGCGTTCCCGTCTAAAAAAATGACTGCGACGCAAATGCGTTGTATTTATACTCCCGGGCAAAAATCACGCCCGGGAGTGGGCGGGGCAAAAAAACCCGCATTTGCGCCTCTTTTTAACGCCTGGGTCAGGGCAGGCGTTAAGGGACCTCCCATGCCCCCAGGGACCCCCCCTGCCACCCTTGCCCACCCCAGGAGGACACCCAAGGATGGAGGGACCCATCCCAGGGACATTCAGGTAAGTTCAGGTAAGTATAATTAATTTATTTTTTTATATATTTTTTTGGCATATGGGGGCCTGATTTGTGCCCCCCTACATGCCACAATGCCCAATGACCATGCCCAGGGGACATATGTCCCCTGGGCATGGCCATTGGGCAAGGGGGCATGACTCCTGTCTTTACTAAGACAGGAGTCATGTAAATGGCGTCTGGACGTCGTTAAAAATGGCGCAAATCGGGTTGAGGCGATTTTTTTGCCTCAACCTGACTTGCCCCATTTTAAGACGCCCTAACGCCATTTTCCCCAACGCCGGCGCTGCCTGGTGTACGTGGTTTTTTTCCACGCACACCAGGCAGCGCCGGTCTGCTAGCGCCGGCTAACGCCATTCAATAAATACGGCACCCGCATGGCGCTTCAGAAAGGCGTTAGCCGGCGCTAAACTTTTTGACGCTAAACTGCGTTAGCGCAGTTTAGCGTCAAAAAGTATAAATACGGGCCTAGGTACCTCTAGAATCCCAGCATGTTGGAAAAAAAAGGACGCAAATTTTGCATGTGTAGCTGACGTGGAAAAAAAGTTACGAGAGCCTAAGCGCGAGCTGCCCCAAACAGCCAAAAAAAGGCCTGGCATCTGAGGGGGAAAAGACCTAGCAGCAAAGGGGTTAAATTGGAGCAAGTTGCAAGGCACAGATTAACACCTGCCACTAAGTAAGGTCAACTGGCACCACTCATCCTATTCTTTGACCTGGGTGAGTGACCCTGATCGGCTTTGTTTTCTTCCCAGCTTTCCAGTCTCTCCTTCTCAACTCCAGCCTCCAAAGCCCTATCCTCCACCGTCTCCTAACTCACCGCATTCTGTAGTGCCTCAGTGTTTATTTTTCTCTTCTGAATGAATCATGCCCTTGCATTGCTAACAGTGGATACCATAGCTATTTATCTCGGGATAGCAGAAACAATATGGAAATAATACACATTTTATATTTAAAGTATACAAAATCATTGTAATGGAAATTAGGCAAGGGCCTAGAATAGATAAAAATAAGAAGCTTAGAAATCAGTCGGAGGCCCTGGTGACAATTGGATGTGAAATTTCAGACCACGGTGCAACTGGGGTCTATTAGAATTATGAATTGTGCGGAGTTTACTATGCCTGATAATACTGCATGCCACAAAATTGCATCCCGAGATAGATTTTGGCAGGTGAAGCCTGCCAATTACGAAAAAAAAGACATCGTTATTGAAGTGAGATGTGGCATTTTGTTGCGGTAAGCATTAAAATCTGCATGTTATTCTCCATTACTGCAACTCAGATGTATTATATTAAGAAAAGCCTAAACCCAAGAGTATCAGACTCTAACAGGTGCAAAAATATCCTGAGCCCGCCTGAGACTTTTCAATGGGGCAGAGATTAATTGGAAGGTCAAGCTCAGAGGTTTACAAGCTCTCTTCTGGATAGAAGGTTGCCCGAGTGGCAAAAATCACCTTCTGGCTCATGTCCTTATTTAGAGGATAACAATATTTTTTTGAGGGGGTCGTTATGTTGTGGTGAACTGTTTTTGCACATTTCTGCTTTAATGGACATTTAGGATAATGTGGAACAATTGCATGTGTGTTACCAGATATGACTGCTGTAATATGCCAAATATTGTGGTTTTGTTTAACTCTTGTTTCATTCGATCAAATCAATCAATCAATCAGAGGTTTGTAAAGTGCAGCTAGTCACCTGTAGGGTCTCAAGGCGCTGTTTGTGGACATGCTGCCCTGCTGAAGAGCCAGGTCTTTAGGTCCTTCCTGAACTGCTTCAGTAATGTGGTCTGCCTGTGCTTGAGAGGTAGCGTGTTTCATGTCAGGGCTGCTAGGTAGAAGGATCTTCCTCCTGCTATGCTTTTCTAGATCTTGCGGACAGCTACAAGGGCAAGCTGGGAAAAATGGAGTATTTTGGGTACGTAGAAGGTGAGGCAGTGGTTGAGGTATGCCGGACCTATGTTGGGCAGTGCTTTCTAGGTGTGGATCAGGAGTTTGTATGTGATGCGCTTGTTGATTGGGAGCCAGGTCTCTGAGGTGGGAGGAGATGTGGCTGTGTCGGGGATGTCCAGGATGAGCCTGACTGCTGCATTCTGGATTCTTTGTAGTCTTGATTGAAGTTTTTTGGTGATGCCCGCATAGAGTGCATTGCCATAGTCCAGTTTGCTATTGACAAATGTTTGGGTGACTGCCTTCCTCGTGTTGGAGGGAATGCACTTGAAAATATTTTGCAGGAGTCGGAGGGTGAGGAAGCATGATGATGAGGTGGCATTGACTTGACAGGTCATGCACAGAGAGGAGTCCAGGATGATGCTAAGGTTGCGTGCGTGGTCCATGGGGGCAGTGGCCTTTCCCAGTGTAGTGAACCACTATAAGTAATTCCAGGCAGAAGTGGTGGAACCGATTACAAGGATCTCATTCTTGTCCAAGTTGAGTTTGAAGCAGCTGGCTTCCATCAAGGCCACGACTGCTCTCATCCCGTTGTGGAAATCTTTTTTTGGCCTTTGCAGAGTCTTCGGACAGGGAGAGGATCAGTTGGGCATTATCAGCAGAGGAGACTATATTTAGTCCGTGTTGTTTAATGATCTTGACAAGCGGGGTCATGTAGATGTTGAAAAGTGTCAGGCTGAGTGAGGATCCTCGGGGCACTCTGCAGCATGTGTCTTTGGGTTCTGGCATGAACAGTGGTAGTCTAACACTCTGTGTTCTTCCGGTGAGGAAGGACCTGATTGAATCCAGTGCTTTATCTCAGATGCCGGCGCCGTGTAGTCTGGTGCAGAGGGTGGAGTGTGAGATGGTGTCAAACGTAGCGGAGAGGTCGAGGAGGATAAGTGAGGACGCGCCACCATGGTCTAGTATGATGCGTATGTCGTCGGTGGCTGCTAGGAGTGCGGTTTAAGTGCTGTGTTTGCTTCGGAATCCGGATTGGGATGGGTCTGAAATTCAGTGGGTTGCTTGTTGACAGCCTTTTCTCTTACCTTGGCTGGGAAAGGGAGCAGAGAGATGGGTCTGTAGTTTTTCAGCTCCCTTGGGTCGGCAGTGAGTTTCTTGAGCAGAGGGTTGATCTTGGCATGCTTCTAGTCTGATGGGATGGTGGCGGTCTCGAAGGAGTGGTTGATAGTTTGGCCTAGCTCCGGTACTCTGGGGGCTCTGGCCAGATTGAAGGTATGATGGGTGCACGGATCCGAGGATGCTCCCAAGTGGATGAAGTTCATGAGTCTTTGGGTGTCCTCTTTTGTGATGGGGACCAGGAGTTCAGGATCTGGTGAGGTGCTGGGTCCATTTTGGTGGGCGGTGCAGGCAGGTTTTGGCTCCTGAACCCTTCGTAAATGTCCTGGATTTTTCAGTGAAAGAAGGTGATGAGGTCGTTGCAGAGGTCTTGGGAGGGAGGGATGGATGAGATGTCTGTCCTGATGATGGTGAAAGTGCTCTTTGCTGTTGTGAGTGGTGGTGCTGAGGTATTCTTGGATGGCAGCTTTTTTGGCGGCTCTGATGTTCTGGTGGTGCATGATGACTGTCTTTTTGTAGGCTGTGCGGTCATCGGTTGATTTGGAGTTTCCGTTCCAGTCATCTGCACAAGCATTTGGATTCATGTAGGTCTGTTGCAAACCATTTAGGTGTCTTTCTACGTTGGTTTCTTGATGATTTCCTCCGGGGGGCTACGTTGTTGGCATATTCCAATAACCAGTGGTGTCGGTTGCATGCAACTTCATTTGCATCCGCTGCGTCTGGTTGGAGGGAGTGGTTGAGATCATTAGAGAGTTGTGCTTCTATAACTTTGCCCCAGCGTCTGCCAAGGGGGCTGGGGCATAGTGGCGTGCAGTGTTCTTTGTGAAGGTAAAGTGGACATACTTATGGTCGGTCCAATGGTGTTTGTAGGTGTTAGAGAAGGTGATCTTGTTCCCTGCTGAGAAGACTGGGTCAAGAATGTGTCCGGCTCTGTGGGTGGAGACATTGACAAGTTGTTTGAGACCGAGTATTGTGAAGCTGTCCAGGAGCTTTGTGATGTTGGGGTCATTGTGGGTGTCAAGGTGGAAGTTGAGGCCGTCGAGTAGGATATTGTTGGAGGAGGTGAGTGCTTAAGGGGCAACATGGTCGGCAATGACTTTGCAGTATTGGGGTCTGTAGATGAGGGTGCAACAGAGGGAGGCATTGGGGTTGGTCTGAATCTGGAAGTGTAGGTGTTCAAGGGTTAACTGAGACTGTGACTTGTTGGTGGTTGTCAGGCGGAGATTGTTCTTGTAGACTATGGCAATGTCTCCTCCAGGCCGGTTGGCTCTGTCCTTGTGGATGATTTTGTAATTGTCCAGGATGGCCGTGGTGATGTCTGGGGCAGAGGTGGGGATGACCCATGTCTCCGTGAAGAAGGCGACGTCCGGGGCTGACAAGTCAAGGAGGTCCAAGACATCTACTGTGTGCTTGACAAGGGAGCCTGTATTTAGGAGAATGCACTTGTGGTGGTCGTCTGTGCTTGGTGTGAGATTGTGAGGTGGTCCATGGAGGGTGCGGGAGCATGCGCAGCATTTAAAAGGTCCATGAGTGTTGTTGGGGTCGGCTAGGTGGCAGGCTGAGGATCTTCCTGGGTTGAGGGTGCATAGAGTGCTGACATTGAATCGGCGGATGGGGCGAGAACCGACGGGAGCAGAAGGGCTTGCCTTTGATGTGCCTGCGGCATGCCTGCTGCATCCAGCCACACAGCAGCAGCTATTAAGATTGGGAGGGAGGTGGGGGCCCGGTCAGCAGGGATGTGGGAAGGGGAAAGCAAGTCATGGGGAGAGGGGGCAGCAGCGGTGCAGGGAAAACACAGGAGAGTGAAGGGAAAGAGAAGAGACAAGAAGAAAAAAATGGAATAAAAGACAGAAAATGAATACAGAAATAAAAAACATATGTAAAGGCAGATGTAAAAGGCAGGAGTAAAGAGAGACAGAAGATACTTACTTGCAGATGGCCACTGGGCTACCAGGGATGAGGCAAAGGCAAGAGCCTGCAGGTGGAGGTGGGCCTCGAACTGAGAGTCAGGCAGGCTCTCAGTTTGCACAAGATAGAGGCAGCAGCAACAGGTGGAGCTGCACAGTGGAGGGCAACAGACACTGACCAGGAGGTCAGAGGAGTTGCCCTCTCAATGCACAGGGGCCGCTATTAAGAAAGAGAGGGAGGCAGGGGTGTCTGGTCAGCTGGGAGATGGGAGGGTGGGAAAAGTGATTCACAGGGGAAGGGGGTCGGGCTGCAGGGGATGAGGGGCCGCAGTGGTGCATGGAGCAACCCGGAAAGAGTGAAGAGAGAGAGAAAGAGACAAGAGGGAGAAAAATTGAATAAAAGACAGAAAATTAATACAGAAGTAAAAAACTAAAGTAAAGGCAGAAGTAACAAGAGACAGAAGAGACTTACTTGATGATGGCCACTAGGCCACCAGGGATGAGGTGCAGGAGGGAGCCTGCGACTGGAGGTGGGCCCCGAACCGAGAGTCAGACAGGCTGTCCATTCGCTCAAGGCAGAGGCGGCAGCAACTGGTGGAGCTGCATGGGGGAGGACAACAGACGCTGACCAAGAGTTTTGATAAAACATGTGCATAACTTTAAAAGTAGTCATCTTGCAAAAACAAGCTTTGTTTTTTTGAGAAATGCCAAACAAAATAGCTTTACAAACCATACACTGTAAAAAATATGAAACAGTAGCCAATTAAATATTAGAGGCTTAAAACATGCTCTTTAAAATACACTCCAAAACAATAAAATGTAAAGATTTTCTAAATCTATAATAACACGTCCAATTTAAATGGGTTGATCCTTGGTGACCGCTGCACAACATACCAAGATATGTTGATAGTTCTGGCCAGTGAACATACTCAGAGGGCATACCCTTTCCCCATAAGAATATTTGACCAACCTCATGTAAGTTCTCCTGGGGTATTTGCCCCGATTTTAGCATTAACACTCAACCCCTAGCTTCTCAAGATTGTAATGTTCATAATAACTTTGAGCCCACCACGTAGAAAAGATAATTTTAGGTGCCTAAATGTTTCATATTTATCATAGTACATGAAACTAACTTCTTTGTTATGACATTTCAATGTCTGTCAACTTCGCATACCCTGAACAGTGCTTACTAATCAGTCCAAACGTCCATTTAATTTGAATTATTGAGCTAGCTAAAAATAATTCAGGCAAGGTGGTTCCTCTTCAATATCTTCCTCGGCCAAATCAATTTTATGCAGATAAGACAATAGCATTATTATTAATAGTAGTATATGTTCTTTATGCCCACTCTGAATTTTAATGCTAGGTTGGATATGCTTTTATGCAATGTTAATCAATTCTTTAAATGCGCAATCCTGCAATCGCTAGTGATTTTATCTGCCTCAATGACAGACCGCCAAAGCCATAGCACTGTATAAATGAAGTAACATTTCAATGGAGCTTTTACCAATGTGCATTTCAACAATATAGAGAGCCCCAGCCACCACTTTTCTGCGGAGAACCATCCCTTTATCAAGCTCATTCGTGGATAAATTGCTTGAAAACTTTACCCCTAAATAGCTATTAATAGTTATAACATCTACTTTTTCCATTCAATATTAATTGCAATATAGAGGCATATGCAATATATATTGAAAATAACAGTGGGACTAAGATGCATCCCTGATAAAGCCCATTTGAAATTGTTTTTTTAGGCTATGGCTGGAGACAGCTTTAGCTCTCTCTCCAGGCGTATGTAATCAGTAACATATTAATAAAAGACACCATTGCATACATGGAAAGGGACCGTAATTCTGCCTCTTACAGCCATTGCTCTATAAAAAGTCACTCGTTTATTGGACCAGCCCACAGGATACATTCTTCTGATGAGCATTGGGCTCACCCTCTTCAATGATTGGCTGAGTCACTAGCATCATTCACATATTGGATCATCCCCAAGATAGCCATTGGTGTTGGAACTGTCTCTAACCCTGTGTGGCAGCATTTGGAATTACTGCTGCAGAAGTCTGCAACCGGAAGGCACGAGAGGCAAAGGAGGAATGAAATGGAAAGTTGCCCCCACTGAAGACACTGCAAGGTCAACACTGTGAAGAGCCGATCAGTTTTGAGGGCTAGATTAGGCTGCATGTTTTCTTCCCTGCTGCCCCTCTAACTCTTGACTTGATGTAGATCTATCTGAGCATTTCTCACTGTCATTTCCCTTTTTCAGCTCAGTTTCTTCATGCCCACTCACATATTCAAGGGAATTAAGAGACAGAACCACTTTCAGAGAATATTAGAGCCTCATTTACGAGGAAGTGGTGCAGCGCGGTGCTGTGCCAAAATTGGCAGCACCATGCTGCGTCACTTAGTAATGCAGGGATGCAATGTATCTACAAAAATACAGCGCATCCCTGTGTTTCCCCTAGCGCTGGTGCTAAGTTTAGCCGCCTAGTGCCAACTCAGGCACCCTTGCACAACAGTGCAAGGGTGCCAGCGTTGCAGGCAATGATTGTTTATGTGCAGGAGGGGACAGCTTCCTGCACATAAACAATCATTCATGGTGTTTTGCTATTTCTATGTATGCTGCAGAGTGCAGCACACCAAGAAAAAGCAAAAAATTAGGAGAAATAAAAGTATTTCTCCTCACTGTGCCGTGCTAATGCCACCCTTGGGGTGGCATCAGTTTCTGGTGCTGCCTCAGGTTTAGGATTCCTTGTAATTGTGGATCAGCAGGAAAATGCACTAGGTGTTGCAGTGGAACACCCACAGCAACAACCATTGCACGCCCCTTTCACGCTAAGTGATGCGTGTGAAGGGACTGTATTTACAATGGCGATGTCAAGCTACAGAAAGTGACTTAATGCCACCTTGTAAATATAGTGAAGGGCATTACTCCACAGGAGCATCACTGACAGTGATGCTCCTGTGGCGCTAGGGGCTTGTAAGCAAGCCCTTTAGGGGCATCTTTACAAGAAATTATACATAACTGAGCTAGCGCAGTTGTGCATCAACATTTTTAACACCGCACTGTCATTTTTTACCACCATGTGTGCTCCATATTTACAAAACGGCGCACCATGGCGGTAAGAAAAGGCTAATGTAAAATGAAAATGATGCTCAACTTTGCAACATGGTGCAAAAAACTGACGCTTGTACTGCAAAAGTGGCACTAGGCTGATTAACAGAGCGTATTTTGATGGTAGTCATGCTAGCATCATTTAGGGCTGAAAAGCATCCAAAAAAAGCCAGGAAAATCACCAAACAGAAGCAACGAGGTGATACAATGGAGAATCCATGACAGGAGAGACCCCAAAGAGAACCCCAATGAGCCCAGTACAAGCCTGGATGTCCAGACAGGCTCACAGGAGAAGGAGAAAAGGAAGAGGGAGAGTTGGTTTAGTGAGGAGAAGAACATCTTGATCACAGAGGTGTCGGAGCACCAACACCAGCTCTTCGTCACCTCTAAATTGCCAATAGGTAGGAAAGAGGCCATATGGCAGTCTATAGTTGATAAAGTCAACAGTGTAGCAGAGGTGAAGAGGACTGTGATGGACTGTAAGAAGCGCTGGCACGATTTCAAGCGTAGAACAAAAGAGAAACTGGCCAGCAACCAAAAGACAGCACTGCAGTCCAGAGGTGGAAGTCCTGCACCCCAGTAGCAGCTGGATAAGCTGGAGGAGATGGTGTAGGTGGTCATCCCTGAAGAGTTGGTGGTAGGAGTCCAGGGACAGGACGCTGCAGCACATGATGACTAACAACAAACACAGGGTGTGTTGTAGTGGGGGGCAGTGTTGTAACTAACAAATGACATAATGCGGAGGAGACATAGGAGGCACTGTATGCATGCGAAAGGGAACAATAATGGCTAAACACCAAACACAGTTGTTAGAACTAGCAGTGTCCAGGGCCTGTAAATCAAATACTACTAGTGGGCCAGCAGCACTGATTGCTCCACCCTCATGAGTAGCCCTGTAATCATTGCTCAGACCTGCCACTGCAGTGTCTGTGTGTGCAGTTTTAGTGTACCCAGTTCTCAGGCCCAAACCTTCCCTTTTTATACATTTAAGGCACCCCTAAGGTATGCCCTAGGTAGTCCTATGGGTAGGGTACAGTGTGTGTTTTACATGTCCTGACAGTGAAATACTGCCAAATTCATTTTTTACTGTTGCAAGGCCTATCTCTCTCATAGGTTAACATGGGGCTGCCTTTAAACATCTTTTAAGTGCAGTTTCCCTTTGGGAGAAGAGAGAGATGTGGAGTTTGGGGTCTCTGACCTCACAACCTAAAAATACATATTTTGGTAAAGTTGTTTTTTAGATTGTCAGTTTGAAAATGCCGCTTTTAGAAAGTGGGCATTCTCTTGCTTAAACCATTCTGTGACTCTGCCTGCTTGTGTATTCCCTGTCTGGATCAGACTAACAGTTGGATTGTTTTGGAATCTCCACTAGACAGTGACACAAAGCAAATTGGGGTGTAGCCTGCATATCCTGATGGGTCATTTAGGCTAGAGTAGAGGGAGGAACTGACACACCTGAAAGGGTTGTGCCTGCCCTCAGACAATGCAGTCTCCAACCTCCTGATGTGAGTCTGGAGCCGGGCTTGGGCGCAGCAGGATCTTGTGAACAACAGAGACTTTTCTTTGAAGACTGCCAACTTCAAAGGCAGAAAGGGGTATAACTAGTGGACCCAAAACCCCAGATTTTTAGAATACTCCTGAATCAAGAAGAATCTCTGCCAGGGAGAAAAGTTGAAGAACTGGAGGAGACATACTGCCCCTTTGCCTGTGACTCTGCTTTGCTGGGTTAGCCTGCAGTTGAAAGAGGACTGGACTTTGTGGTATATTCCTGCTTGTGAAGTGCCTCCAGGGACTTGCATTGAGCGTACCTCCTGTTTTGAAGTCTGAGGACCATCAAAGACTTCCTCTGCCAGCACCAGGACTCTCTACTCAGACTCCTACCCTGCCAAGTGGTGCCCACTCCTGTTCCTGGGCCCTTAAAAGGTGAAGCTGGGGGAACCAATGCCGAAACCTACACACAGGACCCCAAAAAAGGGAAAAATTATACTCGCCACCTGCAACACAGCTGCAAAAATTATGCACCACCTGCATCGCAGCTGAAAAATCAACGCACTGTCTGCATAGTGGCTGTGAAATCGACACATCACCTGCATCGCTGCTCGATAAGCAAAGCAGAAGCTACTAGTGGCTGTTGAAACAACGCAACCAACATGCATCGCAGTTCCTCATCACCGTGCGACTGGATTTCGCATGCATCGTTGCTGGGCGCCAGAATCAACGTGAACATGCCCGGATCCAAGGTGCCCATCCGGAAATGGACGCTTCGCTCTCTTGTGGGACAGAAGAACAACCCATCACCACCCGACCAGAGAAGAAACGATGCAAGTCCTCACTTGCGAGTAAGGAATCGATGCATCACTGACTTTTCTGACGCATTCTCACCAGTGTGGCTTTATTTTTGATGCAAAACCAGTACTTTGTGTAACATCAACACATTGTTTTCCATGGAGTAAGGCTCTTTTTAATTTAAAAATTCATAACTTTAATTGTGTATGTTGGATTTTTGTTGTTTTGGTCTTGTTTCATTTAGATACATATTAGCTATTTTTCTGAACCTGCATGTTGACCATTTTGTAGTGTTTTCACTGTATTACTGTGTGTTTACTTTACACATTGCCTCTGAGATAAGCCTAACTGCTTGTGCCAATCTACCAAGGGGGTGAGAAAGGGTTTTTCCAGGTGTGTCTCCATTACCATGACTAGAGTGAGGGTCCCTGCTTGGACAGAGTGCAAACTGACTGCCAGACAGAGACCCCATTTCTAACACTTGTTATGTGCATTGGGTGGTGCAGGACACAGCACAGAGAGCAAGAGGTCACAATGAGGAGGAATATGAACAGTTCTCCCCATACATCACTCTTACAACACTTGTGGGCTCACAGAGGAATGTGACAGATGCTCAAACTGTAGATCTGGGAATGCAACAGATTCCATACTCTTCAATGGGTGTTGCATGGGAGCACCCCAAGCAACATCCATGGCATGCAACTGCCACGCAGTGTAATGCATGAAACGGGTCCTTTTGCAGAAGCCATGAAAAACCATGCAAGATGACATTGACTGTTCTTGTAAATGTGGACTGGCATAATAAGTCAACGGAGCATTCCAAAAAATTATGCCCTGATGACCACAATGTGCTGCTAAGGGCCCATAAATGAGGAGCTTGATGCGTGGCTCTGTGTCATGTAAATAAGGCACCATGAATAACAACCTGATGACTCATGTGAATAGCTAGTACAGATCAACATTGAAATATCTCTGTCATTGTAGAGGATGATGCCATACCTCCTGTACAGCTGCCTGTCCTGGACTTCATATGATGACAATGACCAGCTGCAAAACATCAATCCAAACACTCTCCAGCAGATCCTAGGTGCCGTCTAGACACCATCCCCAGTCGCAGGGAGGACACACAGCGTTGCAGGGTCTCCAGCTGTGCTACCAACAGAGAGCTCACACCCCCTGCCATCTCACCCAGAGCCCTGGACTCCCAGGACTCCCAAGACCCTGACATCATTTTCCAAACTGCAGTGGTACAGGGAGGACACACATCGTTGCAGGGTCTCCACATGAACCACCCAACTACCAACACACAGCACTGACCAGTCCTGGACTCCAAGGACCCAGACATTACATTTTAGAGGATAGTGGTAGGAGTCCAGCCGGAGCTGGCACAGCAGGTGTAGGTGGAAATGGAGACCATGGTGCGCAGCCTAGCAGGAGTCCATTGGTGCTTCAGTCTGAATAAGAACAACTCTGCTGCTATCAGAGGCACCTACTGCTTCCTGGACTTCAGGAGACCCTGGCCAACATGACTGGTGTCATGAGGCAGAGGCACAAACAAATGCCCTGCCAAAGTGGCACCAGCGAGGTTGCCTGCAGGCTAGGGGCTACCCAAACTGTCCTAGAGTTCATGGATCGGAAGCAGGACTCCCTCAATGACAACCTGGCTGCCTACCACAGTGATGTTGTTGTTGTGTTGCGAAACCAGCAGTACCTCCTTCCTGCAGTGATGCCTTTCATCTTTCCACAGATGACATGTCAGGTCCTTGGAATACACAACACCAGCACCACCCCTGGCACAGGACGCACTGCACAAATAAGAGGATAAAGATGTGAAAGGAACATCTTTCACCCGTAAAACCATCTGGTAGCTTGGGTCTGTGGCACATTGACAGTTTCTCTTTTGCTCTGTGCTTAAGATCATGCCAGTGTGGCAAAAACTACCAACGTCCTCCCATCATCACCCTCCCACTGTTGACCAATCACAAATGCGGACTGTCATTGTGGCCAATCCTACCTAATGGCAATGAGATCACCTCCTCACTGATGCACTCCTCTCCTACACATGTCCCATGACATGTACCCCCGTTAATCTGTCTGAACATCCAATGGCGTGGGATTTATTATGGGGTCATTCTCCTGTGTACTGTAGAGAACTACATATTTAATTATTGCACATGTAAATAACTTCACTCAATATATCATTTGTGTTGGATACATGTCTGAGGCAGTAAGTGTGTCAACTCCATTCATTGTGTGAAGCCAATACACTGAGGGCCTATTTACAAGGAAATGGTGCAGCAAGCAATGTTTTTGCGGTGAGCTGCATCATTTTCAAACTGCAGGGTTTTGCCATATGTAAAAGAATACTGCACACCCATGTGTTTTCTCTAGCATTGGTGCTGAATCAGCTGTCTAGTGCCAATGTCATCTGCATCATCTGATCAGCCCTATGTTCAAGTCTGGCAATCCTGTATTTCTGGTATGCAAGCTCTGTGCAAAATTTCTGCACATAGGGTGGCTCAGCAAATGTATGTACAGCATGTGAACCAGTTGGGGCACTCCTTGTTGCAGCTGGTGATGATGGTCCTGCCCCTGTAGAGCATGCCTTGTCTGTGGCCACAGACCTGCCTGCTGTGTGGGTGCTGGAGGTGGATGGTTCCTTGGGTGGTCCACCTTGAGGGAATGCCTTCTATGATCCTGATGCACGCTCCCACTCATAGAGCCAACCCATCCTCCGGTAGCCCTTCATGACCAGACGTATGTGGTTGTTGCATTCTGCATGCTTCTCAAACCTACTTTTCTGGGATAGGGTCATGGTTGCAGCTGCAACATGATAGGGGTATGTCAGTCAAATGTATATTAGGCAAATGAACAACAGTTATGCAATGAAAACACCATCAGCAGTTGTTACACGTTGGCCAGCACAAATCACAATGCCATCCAGAAGGGGAAGGGTAATACACATCTGCACACCAACCATCATCTCCACATTGCTCATGCCCAAGGTATGAAGTCTATCTATTTTTGCACAATAACATTAAACCATCTTGGAAAATTTTCAAAGGACCATGTCACCATTGACTAAGATGATCATACACATCAGACATGTGACCATGGTAGGTCACACTCATCATGTTGGATTGCTCATCAATGTCCCTCCTGCTTGAGTAAGTGACCTTCGATCCCTTGGCATGCACCAAATTCATCTGAGCAAGGACTGCAAGTTAAATGTGGTCTCACAATGGTTTGTGCCTCATTTGGCAAGGACAGATATCTTGACACATTGCTACATGCAAAATGGATGTTACATGTATCATATGTGAAAATGGAGGGTAGAACAGTCACCCATGTCACACAGAGGAACATGACACTGCTCTCATATCCACACAGATCAGTACCTAGTGAGCTGTGCCATGACTTGATATGCATAGTACTAGTTATTTGATGTGTCCCACTATGCTGCCCATGGCCTGTATATGTGACCAAAACTCTGGCCAGGGTGTTGCACAACAGCTCTCAGCCGCACCATCTCAAATGTGGGTGCATGCATGCCCTGCAGTCTTATCTGCACAGGGATCTGGGAACAGCACTGGCTAGTTCTGTACATTGTGGAAAGTTGTTTGCATCACATCATGGACACTATCTTGACCACCACAATCCGTTGATGTTGTGAGTGATGGCATGCCATATGACAATGTTGTATGGACATCCCTCTGGTCAAAAACACATGTCAAGATCTGTGAGGATGTCAAGGGTTGGCAATGTGGCAACACACAACACAAATTATGGGGCATTAAACACAATTGTAGCCCAAACCTTGGCATTTTCAAGCTTTGTATGTTGACTACTGTCCTGCTAATCTTAGGGAACTCTTACGAGCCAGGGACAATGCTGTAGCCTGTTTCCCTCCAGGCAAGCGGGCTAAAACTTAGGTTTTCGCCCTTGACCTAGCAGGAAACTCTTAAGGACTCCGGTGGGGAGGTCGCCACATAGGCGGCGGTCGCCCTGTCCGGAGTTTGGAAGATGGAATTTTCTGTCAGCCAAACTCTTAATGAGGCTCTTTGTTTGTACTCATATGCCATGCCCAACATTTACATGGCCCTTGCTGCACTTGTTGCCCCCAGTGCATTTTTTTCTTGGGATGCACATCCTGCACACAACGTCAACCATGTAGCCCATATCCATGTATAGCATACAATGTCTGTAGTAGCATAGATGTACTTAGTACATGGCTTTGCACACAACATACAATAGCACACACAAAACTTGCTCTACATATTACACATACAGATTGACACTCATTGGTAGCTTTGGGGTCTGCAAAGCTTGCCACCTCTCTAGTGGTGTACCACTCGGGTCGACCTGCAAGAGAGAACATGAGACATAGCACTGTGAATGTAGCACAATGAACACTATCTACAACTATAGCACATCAGACATGATTTGCTAATGGACATAGAAGGCTTAGATTAGTTAATACTCAAATAGCCCTTTATACAAGACTCAGTGACATACCTTGGTAGGCCAGCCTGACATGTAGACATATGTGTTGGAACCATACATACATGCCTTAGCTACATTGTTCACATTTTGCAGATTACTTCCTATTGCAACATTTTCCAAGCATAGCTAATTGTTATGGCATTCTCCACATACATGACACACTCAACCATGACTCCCTTTACTCCTGCATCATTTTTATCATCACATGTACATGACTATGCAACATACAACAGTAGCCAGGCCCTTAGTGGACATGGAAGTGGATTCCTGGTGACCATGTAACCTTCCACCATGACACAGTTGTGTCGCCATTGTTGCACATCAGAATTTAATGGCTACACCCAGGGGACAAGGACAGGAATATGCCATTTGTTTTCTTAATGGTGCATTGCTGCCCTTGTCATGGATGCTATTTTTCACAGACACACTACTAACAGCCCTGCCCTTTGTCTTAACCTGGTACAGGAGGACCTATGGCCAAAAGACATGTATTTGAAATTGTAAAACAGGAGTCTGCCACCTTGATTGTGTACTTACCCCCAGTTTCACTGACCTTGATTCCCCAGTGGTCCTGAAGGCCCAGTTCCCTGGTGATGATGTCTGCTCATTGATGTTTTAATGGGAGGGCAGTGCACTCTACCTTAAAGACACAGGCCATGTAGGACAGGACCTTCTCCCACCGCAGCTGACGTGCCTTCTTCCGGTATCCCTGTATTACTTTTCCCCCATGGCCACCATATTAGGGAAGTAATGAGTGACTACCTATATGAAGCCTCTCACCTCATCAGCACTTAGGTGATGGGCCCTTCCCTTCCCTGACACGTCCCTAAACAAACCCAAGGTATCATTCACAAAGAAAATATAACCCAACAGACAAAACTATCCCAAAGACAAATCCCAACAATACAATCACAAAACAATACAGTACACACATGTGTATAACAAAACAGACATCAGGGACACTATGGAGATAGAAGAGAGCACAAAAGACACCTTTAACAGCACTGTTAAACACAGCTCACAAAACACACCTCCTCGCTCCAACAAAGACAAAAAGGCTACGACTGTAATAGAAAGTGAAAGTAACTTTGTAGTTTCTGAAGTGCAGCATGGCAGATCCATTATCTCTCTTCCTGTGATAATGATGATGCACATTTTTGACAATGCATAGTTTTTATTGACGCTACGCACCAGAGCATGTTATTTCATGTTGCACGACAATGCAACATGAGGCCATTCCGACGGGCCACATTGGATGCGTCATTTTTTGTAGATGCAATGGATTCCTAAAACATGCAGTGGGACAATTCGTCAATTTTTTTGACGCAATGACTAGTATGGATAAAGATGTATGGTGTCCTGTGGAAAGCATTTTTACATTTTATCAGTCATGTGGATTGTTGTGTTGCCTGAATAGTTGTGTTCCACATACTCCTCTATTTCCATGTGTTCAAGGTCTGTCTTGAAAGTCCACGTGGGTGATGGTACATTCTTTATAAGGATCAGACAATGCATAGGCCACATTTCCTATGATTCATAGACATACCAAATTCAGAGGGTCGCCTCATGTGGCAACTATCTGTTGGCAACTCAGTCCATTGCTTAGTTTACCCAGAGGGATGACATGGACTAGCCATGAAATATGGCCCATACACCCACATGTAGGACTGCACACATGTCAGACATGTGCTGCGTCCCAAGGTACAGACAGCAGGCTGTCACACAAGGGGGGGGTTAGAATGTGTGGTGCAGGCAAGTGTTGTGATGCTTAGGGTCTCATTTACAAGCCGCTAGCGCCACAGGAGCTTCACTATTAACCACCTTCCTGTCTTCCCTTGAGTACAATATGTTTAGTCTGAGTGTACATATGTGAGTGTACATTCATTATTGGAATCACACTAAACAGATTGCACATTCCTCAGTTTGTGAAGCCACACAGCTTAGGATGTGTGACCCATCTGCTCAAAACATTCATGCATGTAATACCCTTGCTAAGTTGATATCTAGGAATGCTGTTGACTTTCCCCTGGAATGTGTCCAGCTAACCCACCCCTATGACAGTGCATTTGTGTGACAATATAATGTGTGCCCCAAGGGGCAGACATCAGGCTGTCATGCAACATGGGTAACTTACAGATCCCCATGCAGGCAAGTGTTGGGATGTGCTGGAAAGAGATGTGCCATGGATGTATTTGTCATGGCATGCATGTGGGTGGTTTGTGTCTTTATGTGTGATTTCTTCTGCCTACTACAGTGGTGTATTTTGGGATATCACTTCTACAATCTTGATAATCCATTCATGGGTCATTGTGCTCCTCCAGAGCAATATCTTTACTCACATGAGTGAAAAACATGTTACCCTCGGTAGGTACATCTCTACTGTATATAAGTGTTAAGAGGTGGTTTACCCAAACACAGGCGCAATGATACATCTTTGTATTTATTCATGCTCAAAGTTATGGGCCACACAAAGCCTGGGGCACTAAGGGGGGACTTTAAGGTTGCATTTTGTGGCAATGTTCTTTTCACATTCACTTTGACTCTACATTTCTTCGTCATGTAGTTTTGCACAGACCTCTTTTAGCACACAGTCTACATGGCAGGGCTGCCATCAGCTAGAGATGGTAGGCTGCACATCAATGCACACTCAAGTGCAGGAATCCAACTGTACAACTACACTCCCCTGCCCTATTATCTACTAGGGACTTACAGGTGATTTATGTTAGACTTGCCCTATTATCTACTAAGAACTTACAGGTTATTAATGTCAGCCTTGCCCTATGGTCTACTAGGGACTTACAGGTGATTTATGTCAGCCTTTCCCTATTATCCACTAGGGACTTACAGATGATTAATGTCAGCCTTGGCCTATTATTTACTAGGGACACGCAGGTGATTTGTGTCAGTCTTGGACTATTACCTACTAGGAACTTACAGGTGATTTATGTCAGCCATCCCTATTATCTATTAGGGACTTACAGGTTGCTGATGTCAGCCTTGTTCTATTATCTACTAGGGACTTACATGAGTCTGTGAATTGGGATGGTATTTGGGCCTTTATTGCATTGGCACTTCATTGGTCATTATTCATACTTAGTTGTACTGAGCAAGCACACAGGTGGACCTGCTGACAGTGTGACTGGGATGTTAAGTAGCCTACACAATGTGTGTGCTTATCTGTATCGTCATATCTACAATGTTGTTTTGTGGAGTGATTTTTTTAACATTGGGTAGTCATTCCCACATGTTGAAACCAGATTGTTTACTGTAGGTCTTAAGTGCCACGTTGCTGGCACTGCTTGGACAATTTGTACTTGCTCCTCATCTTCCTCATCCTCACTGTCCAATCCTTCATGAATGACACAGTATTTTTTCCATGTAATATTTGCTAATTGTTAGAAATGGGGTCTTTGGTTGGCAGTCAGGTTACCCCCTGTCCAAGCAAGGCCCCTCACTCTAGTCAGGGTAAAGGAGAATCACACTCAGCTAACCACTGCTCACCCCCTTGGTAGCTTGGCACAAGCAGGCAGGCTGAACTTCAGAGTGCCAGGTGTAAAGTATTTGTACCAACACAAAAAGCAATCTAATGAAATCACTACAAAATGAGTGACACAACACAGGTTTAGAAAAATAGAAAATGTTTATCTAAACAAAGCAAGACCAACACGACAAAAATCCACCATACACAAGTCAAGTTATCACTTAAAAAGCAAAAAGAGTCTTCAATCCTTTGGTAAACAGATAAAACACTGTTAGCATTGAAAAGTACCTGGGTTGCATTAAAATAACACACACGGGCGAGGATGTGTCGAAAAAGGTAAGCAGTGCGCCGATTTCTCACCCGCAAGTGAGCTCGTGCGTCGTTTCTCCTTCTCCGGTCTGACCAGCGTGCATCGTTTTTCCTCCCCACAGGGGAGCGATGTGTCGATCCGGGCATGACTCAGGTCTGGACAGTCATTGCGTGTTTCTTCCGTGCCCAGCAATGTTTGTGTAGAAAATCCTGCCGCACAGTGAAACCACTCTGTGTGGGTTGCAACGATACCAGCCTCTGTCAGCGATGCGGCATGTCGTTTCTCCAGCCATGTGCGTCGATCTCCCAGCTGCGCTGCAAGCCCTGCATCAATTTCAGCTGCAGAGCTGGCAGTGCGTCGTTTCTTCAGCCGCTCTCGGAGGTTGCATCGGAAATTTCCCCGCACGACGGTCTGAGTGTGGATTTTCAGGCTTGGTCTGCCAGCTTCACCTGTCAAGGCCCCAGGAACTGGACGGGGCACCACCTGGCAGGGCAGGAGTCGCAGCAGAGAGACCAGGTGCTGGCAGGGGAAGTCTTTGATGGCCCTGAGACTTCAAGCTCAGGACAAGCCCTTGGAGATTTCTTCTCAAGCAGGAATGCACAACAAAAGTCCAGTCTTTGTCCCCTCGCACAGGCAGAAGCGGCAACAGCAGGATAGCTCCACAAAGCACAGTCACAGGAAGGGCAGCTCTTCTTCCTCAGCTCTTCAGCTGTTCTCCAGGCAGAGATTGCTTTTGGTTTCCAGAAGTGATCTAATGTCTGTGGTTTTGGGTGCCCTTCTTATACCCATTTTGCCCTTTGAAGTAGGCTTACTTCAAAGAAAAGTCTCTCTTGTTTGCCCGGCCCCAGACACACACTGGGGGGTTGGAGACTGCATTGTGTGAGGGCAGGCACAGCCCTTTCAGGTGTGAGTGACCACTCCTCCCCTCCCTCCTAGCACACATGGCTCATCAGCATATGCAGGCTACACTCTAGTTCCCTTTGTGTCACTGTCTAGCGAAAGGTGCAAACAACCCAACTGTCAAACGGACCCAGACAGGGAATCCACAAACAGGCAGAGTAACAGAATGGTTTACGTAAGAAAATGTCCAATTTCTAAAAGTGGGATTTTCAAACACACAATCTTAAAATCAACTTTACTAAAAGATGTATTTTTAAATTGTGAGCTCAGAGAACCCAAGCTCCAAAAGGGAATCTACACTTTCATCATTTTTAAAGGCAGCCACCCTGTTACCCTGTGAGAGCCTTGCAACAGTGAAAAACGACTTTAACAGTATTTCACTGTTAGGACATATAAAACACATTTGTATATGTCCTACCTTAAACATACACTGCACCCTGCCCATTGGGCTACCTAGGGCCTACCTTAGAGGTGTTTTACATGTAAGAAAAGGGAGGTGTAGGCCTGGCAAGTGGCTACACTTGCCAAGTTGAATTGGCAGTTTAAAACTGCACACACAGACACTGCAGTGGCAGGTCTGAGCCATGGTTACAGAGCTGCTAAGGTGGGTGGCATAACCAGTGCTTCAGGCCCACTAGTAGCATTAGACGTACAGGCCCTGGGCACCTGTAGTGCACTGTACTAGGGACTTTCCCAGTAAATCAAATATGCCAATCATGGATGAACCAACTACATACACATTTTGTACAGGATCACTTGCACTTTAGCGCTTGATAGAGTAACAAAAACAACAAGAACAGAGTCCAGCACACATCAACAACCTAGGAAACAGAGGCAGAAAGTTAGGGGAGGCCATGCCAAGGATGCCAAGTCTAACACCAATGGACATTGATTCTTTTACAGGGCAAACAATATTTACCGTAGCATATCCATTGTATGCAAGATGAGTGACTGACACCCACAGATCTCAGGACTACAGCTGCATCACTTGTGTAGTCTGTAAGTCACCTCCACATAGTGGCTGTGCAAGTTACATACAGGACTGTCTCATCTGTCCTTCAATATGTGTGTATTATTTTACAATGGACACTCACACACAGCTGCAGCCAACATCCTTTGTCAGATGCACATTGAGTGTTTGTGGATTGTATGAATAGTCGTGACAGCTACACGTACAATATGCATGTGGATATGTATGTGTCCTGATTGACACATGCAAGAGCCAAGGGTATGAGACATGCTATGACATTGTTAGACATACATGCGAGATGACAGCTGGTTTGAGTAAGACAGGCCTAGACATACAGGTGCAGTGTCATCTGTATGTCACAAACTACTTGTCATACGTGTTAATGCACTAAGGGGTATGTTATGAGTTGTCACCTGTGATTGTGACATTAATACACTGAGTTGTCACATAGCTGACACTAACCTACTGTTGTAGGTATTGACTACTCTTGTCCTACCAAGGCCTGACATATGGACAACATTCATCAAATGGATTTCCAATTTGGCAGCTGTCAAATTCCAACCAGACAGACTTGTGGGATATGTGCGTGGCTATGTAAAATGTATGTTCAACTGGCAAAGCATACATTATGCCCGAACATTCCAAATCAGTGCTTTGTGTGCAGTTGTTTGGTCTTCCTGAGTTTGTTCCCTCCTGATTTTCCACTGTTGTGGCCTAATCTTGCTTTCCTAGATCTGGATATGTTGCTGTTGCATTTGACTGTGACAGATACTCCAATACAAATGTGTGCTTAGGTGATTCAGTTACAAATTGGTGCAATGTGAAATGTTAATTTCAATGTTAATGCAAAGACTATCTGCACAATATGTGCACGTTTGTGTGCCCCAGCACCAGTATTTGGTGTTTTCCTATCTTGTGGTGGGGAATCATTGTGCTCATCCTTCTCCCTGATGTCCTCTGCCTGTTCGTCACAGAGGACATTACTCTGCACATAAATGTTGTACAAAATGGCACATACTAAGATAATTTTGCAGACAAAGGCGGTGAGTATGGGAGTCCCCTCTGATAACTGAAATGGGACTTCACCCTCTCAATAACATTCCAGGTCCGGATATGTGCCAGATTCTATGCCTTCTCTGTGTCGCTCAGTGGGTTTCCATATAGTGTCATGACCCACTGCTGGATGCCATATCCTTAGTCTACTGCAATGGAAGAGGAGAGACAGTGTGAGACTTGCCCTTGTATTTCTTTCTAACTGGCCTTGCACAATATTTGTTTATGGAGTAGAGATTCAGGTGGTTAAAACCACCTACCGCTGCGGTGATGACTGCAAAAATACCGCCACTGTGGCTACCGTCCATCCGCCATATTATGAGCACTGCCGGACGTCCACCACAAGAACGGCGGAAATCTGGCAGTGTTCATGATGGCGGATGGTGGTAAGGTGGCACTGCTACCAGCTGCACTGCCACGCCAGTAGAAAACCGCCAACTGTATTATGACAAGTAATACGGCCTGGCAGTGTTCTACTGGTTGGAGTGCCCCTTCCCATTCCCTGCCCAAAGACCTCCTTGCGCGAGGTCAGTCGGGCTCACGACAGGGGAGGGGGTGGGAGAGTGAGGCGTGTTGTGTGTGTGTGTGTGTGAATGCCTCTGTGTGTTGTGTTGTTTGCGTGGTTGTATGCATGTGAGTGAATGCGTGTAAGAATGATGAAGTGAGGGTATGTCTGCATGTCAGTGTGATTGTGTGTAAGAATGTGTGCAAGCATGTCTGGAAGTATGCATATATGCATGCTTGTATGCCAGTGTGAGTGATTGGGTGTATGTGTGGTGCGTGTCTGTGTGTGTGTGCGTGTATGAGGGGTGTGGGGTGAGTGAGAGGATCTGAGAGGGTGGGGGTTGTTTGGATTGGGGTGGAGGAGTGTGTTTGAATCGGGGGTGGGGTGTGTGTTTGGATCGGGGTCCGAGGGGTGTTTGGATCAGGGGTGTGGGGGTGTATGTGAATGTTGGGGGGATTTAGTGCCTTTATGGGAGGCTGGCAGGCTTTGGATGGAGGGGGTGGGGGCATCTGATATCTGTTGGGGTGGGGGAGCCGCCTCCCGGTGACAGTGAAGGAATTCCCTATCACCGGTAGGGCCTACCGCCATGTTTTTAGTAGTATTGCTAACACCACGAAAACCATGGTGGTAGGCAGGCTCATAATGCTGCTGACGGTACTGTGCCGGCCACCGGGCTGGAGATACACATCTCTGGCCCGGTGGCTCATTTCTTCATGGCGGTATGAGTGGAGAAGTGGCGGGTTGCCTGCAGCCAAACCGCCATTCTCATAATGTGGCGGTATGTACCACCAGCCTATTGGAGGTACTACCGCCACATTAACACTCACCGCCGGGGTCATAATGACCCCCTTAGTCTTGCATCTGGCGTTGTGTGGGTTACTGTTTATATGCATGACAGTATTTGTGTGTGGCGGTGCACCTTCCAGTCAAGGGTACAGCCTCAGTGGCATGGTGATTGTGTGATTTGTGTGGCATGATGGTTTACCCTTTCAGGATGTGTGGGATGCTGCAGATTATTGTACATTTGTCCACTAACATGTGACGTAGAGATGGGACACTTTGTGTGAGTTGTCCCCTATTTTGTGTGGTTTGTGCCATGAGACGGAAGTTGTGCTCTGTGTGTTGCATGTTAATCTTCTCCCAACTGAGTCAGCTGCCGAGCTCCAATGTAGGCACCCTTACACCATGGTGCACAGATCCCTGTATTGCAGGGCTGATTGATTATGTGCAGGAAAGTGTCCCTCCCTGCACATAACCAATCAATGATGGTGATTTACTCTTTCTATGTGTGATGCAGAATGCAGCAGACAGATGAAAAGCAAAAACAACAAGAAATTCAAATATTTCTCCTTGCTGCACCATGTTAATGCCCCACCCTACGATGACGTTATTTTTTGGTGCTGACTCAGGGTTACAGTTTCCCATAAATCTGGGGCTGTGCCAAAATGCAATGTGTGTTGCAGTGGCACACCCACAGCAACACCCCTTGCAAGCCCCTTACACTCTAAGGACCAGATGTAGCAATATACGAATTTGCGAATCGGAAATTGCAAGTCGGTGCAACTTGCAAATTCCGATTTGCAAATTCATATGCAGAATGGTGTCTCAGACACCTTCTGAGAATCGCAAGGGGGTCGCAGAGACCCACCTCATTAATATTAATGAGGGCGATTCCCTGCATTCACAGGGATGGTGGCCTGCTGGAGACAGCAGACCTTCATGTCTGTGACTGCTTTTTCAATAAAGCAGTTTTTTTTTGTAATGCAGCCCGTTTTCCTTAAAGGAAAACGAGTTGCATTACAAAAGAAAAAATGAAACCATTTGGTTTAGTTTTTTTAGAGTAGGCAGTGGTCCATTGGACGACATTCACATGGGGACCCCTTCCCTTTTGCGAATGAGTTAGCACCCACTTCAAGTGGGTGCTAACTGCGAATTGCTTTGCGACTGCTTTCGCAGTCACAAAGCAATTCTGCATCGCGGTGCGAGTCGCAAATAGGAAGCGAACACCCCTTCCTATTTGCGAGTCACATTCCCATTTTGCGAGTCGGTACCAACTTGCAAAATGGGAATGTGCATCGCAATGGCCGTTTTGCATGCTGCAAACTGCGATTTTCGCAGTTTACGCCATTCAAAACGGTTCGTACATCTGGCCCTAAGTGAGGCATGTGAAGGGGCTGCATTTACAAGGCCGCATTGAGACACAAAATCTGGATTAACACCACCTTTTAAATGTGGAGCGAGCATTACTCCACTGGAGCATCTGTTAAAGCGGTGCTTCAGTGCTGCTAGGGGCTTGTACATAGGGCTTGTGATGTGCATTTGATCAGCAGTCATCCATGAATCACTATCCATGAGTGTGGTGCATGTATTGATGCTCCATATGTCTTATTTGTTTTATGTGTAATGTAGTTGCTGCTTGCTTACCTAAGAGTAGGCCATTGCCATATTGTCCATTCTGGAAGCCTTGGTTGATAATGGAGTGCCAGAAGATATAAGCATCATGCACACTGCCTGGATATTTTACCAGCACATTGATAAAGAGCCCCCAATGGTCCACAATGGCCTGCACATTGTTGGAGTGTGTGTGCTTCCTGTTCTAATAAAGATGTTCTATTGCAGCAGGAGGGATAAGTTGCACATGTGTGCAATCCAGGGCACCCATCACATGCGGAAGCCCAGCAATTGCATAAAATCCTTGTTTTGTCTCCTGCTGCAGTTGCTGGGCATTGGGGAAAAGGTTGTGGCGTAGGGAGGCGGATGACGGAGTCCAGTACAAATGGCAGGAAGGCAGAGAAGGATGGCTGTGATATTCTGCCCACTCGTGCAGCAGTTGTCTGAAAGGAGCCAGAAATAAGCATGTGCAGCACAGCCAGGAACTTTGTTGAGGTGGTATATTTGTTGCCCTGTCAGCTCTTGCTGTGATTGTGGGTGCAATATGGTGGAGCAGCTGGACAATGCTTCAATGCTTCAGATGGTAATATTTGATGATCTCTTCTTCTCTGAAGCTATGAATGGACGTTCATTGGTGATGGATTTGCTCTCTTCTCCTGCGCTGCCTTTGTGGCCACTGATGTGGTGATGCTGGGCGAAGCGTTGGTGCTGGTGGTGCTTGGCCTAGCTGGAGCAGTAGCAGGTCCATGTTGTCCTTTAGTTATCAGAGTGGCTTGTGTTTGTTTTCCTTATAGACTTGTGCCTGAGTGTCATTTAAATGCCTGGTCTGACAAGGCATTAACATTTTGATGCTAGTCTGAGCTAGCACCATTTTTCCTTATTGCTTCTTTTTGAGGAGGCTTGTAAATATGACGCTAGCAGACTAGTGTAATTTTTTAGGGGAGAAAGCCTCCCCTGAATATCATTGTCGGTAGACTGCGCATGGTGAAGCAGCACTCCTGAAAAATTATGCTGGCCCTGAAAAAGTTGTGGTAGAAAGGTCTAGCACCACTTTGTAAATATGGCCCTTGGTTAGCGACACCATTGCGCCAAACAAAATGGTGCAACGGCAGCGCTAACTCCTTGTAAATATGCTCCTTAGTCTTTGTATGATTTTTCCATCAGTGACATCAAATGGTATTAACTATACTTCCATAACAGATTGTTTGGAGTAAATTAGCACTTTGTGTAAATTCTGGTATATTCAATAAATACTTCCATTACAGTCCCAAAGCGTTATTAATACTGAATTTAAACAAACATTCTACTTTAAATCTCAATAACGCTACTATAGATTATTCATTTTTTACTATATTGATGCACTCTGTTCTTTTACAGCCTGTGATTTGGTGCATCTGACATCGGCATGAGCTTTGTGTTAACATCGGCACTGCTGGTCCTCTACTTAGTCTTCTGTTTCCGTTTTACAGAGGAGCTTTCACTCTGTAGTTAAGGTCATCCATGCTGCGCACTTTTTCTCTGGGTATCAGCCTCCCAGATAGCACCTCAATATTGCACCATTTGCAGCAGGCGGCAATGAGAAACAAAAAAGCCTTTCAGTTTTACCAGTCCATGATTTGGTTAAACCTAAAGGTACTCAAGTTCGCTATTTCTGCGTATTCTCAAACAGGGTTCTTAACTCCTGCTGTAGAAATCTGGGACAGACTGGTACAGGATCACAAAGTTTAGTCTCTTGTGTTTTCCCATTTACAGTTTGACCCCCATTCTTCCCAGATTCCTGCCAACATAAAGACCTACAAACCTACAACAATGCTCTTCTTTGTAGCTTTATTTGTAACTGAAGTCCCTCAAGCAGTAGATATGCCCATATTGGTTGTAAGTATTTATTTTTCAGCCCGGCTGCCAGCAAGGACTCCAGTGTTGGCCACTCTGTACATGCATATATATGGGGCAGTTGTATAACAAAACTGGAGAGGGCCCCATTCCAAGGAAAATGGAGTTGGTCAGGTGCTATACTGAGGGGTCCCACTGGAGCCCACCCACCGCAGGGGTAGTGAAGTGTCTTTGTTACACCCTGTCACAACCTGAATGCTTCTTACTACTGTAATCAACTAGTCTCTGGGCACCACCAGGTTTCTTGCCTGTTCTGGATTGACCAAGGTAGGGGAAACCCCTTCCAGTAGCCACAGTGCTGCTGATAATAGAACACCAAGAAGGCCATAACCTCCAGAAGGAAGGAGGAAAAACCCAAACCTGGGAAAAACCTCACATATAGGAGCTCCTGAAAAAGATATAAAGAAAATAAAAAGTGAGTCACAAAAAGTCTGAAACAAAAACTGCAGACAGGGAAAAGCAGGTGAAGTTCAAAATCACAGGATACAGGAGCGAGGAGCACAACCGTTACAGAAGTGTTTGCAACACAAGGAACAGAAGACCAACTGTGCTTATATACTGACAAACAGGAAGTGACATGCAGGAAGTAATGAAGACACCATCTTGGATTGGGAAAAGCCACATTAAACTAAATGGAAAAATAGCAGTTGTATAAAAAGATAGGGAGCAAAGCATGCAAGGAAGGAAACACAGACTCTCGGGAAAGAGAAAATGTGGCCAAGAAGAAACAAAAGAAGAAAAGAAGAAAAACTGTAAAAACACAGGTAAGTAAAACTATTGGGGTAAAAGGTGGGCGCAGCGTGGAACAGAGCCCAAAGGTAATGTTTCAGGTCGCGCTGCAGCCCTAAAAACAGGTTCCAACCCTGCAAAAACGGCCGTCCAAGACACGAACTGCCGATCTCACCACAGCCCGCAAGTGGGACCCCACCTATCTTCGCGGCGTCAGGGTAGGCCCCCTCCCTGAAGCCCTAGGCTTGTCAGGAAAATGTTGAAAAAATGTGCGGACCAAGCAAGGATCATGGACTGAGGAAGCATCCTCCCAAAAACAATCACTAATTGGGTATCCCTTCCAGTGAATCAAGAATAGTGACGATTTTGAAAAATGTGAGAATAGCATATCTCTTATACTTTGTACTCAGGATGGCCATCAGCCAAAAGAGGAGGAGGACAATGGGCATTTCTCTTGTAGGGATCAGGAATAAAAGGTTTGAGTTGAGATACATGAAAAACAGGATGAACCTTCCAAGACAATGGTAGATGAAATCAAACTGAGACTGGGTTTAATACCTGTAGGATTCTAAAAGGGTCATAGTAACGGGGTTTGAATTAATTCTGTGACAGACGAAGAGGCAAAAACTTAGAAGAAAGCCAGACCTTGTTCCCAGGCTGGTAAGATGGTGCAGGACTATGCAGAGTATCAGCTACCTTTGAAACGGATGGCACAGGCAAGGGCATCAATAAACCTGCTGGCTTAGTCCGAGGTGTCTTAGTTTGAGCACATATTGGGCGAAATCTTACATATGTTTCAGCATGAGATTTCAATGTGGGCCACTAAAAGGAGCGGAGGAGCAGTTCTTGTGTGTTTATAATTCCACGATGTCCAGCAATAGGGGAGTCGTGACACATTTGAATGGCTTCAGTTTGCACTTTCTTAGTAGGCAAAAATAAGGTGTTTTAAGGATAGTAATACTCCTGATGCTTCTGTAAGTGGGAACTTAAAGCGTTCCATTTTTCCATGGGTAAATTTTGATACTCTGCTTTCACACAGTCGAGAAAGGATTGAACAACTCCCACTATCCAACATGCATCTATGTTGTGTGGATGAGTAGTATTTGTGCTCTCTGGATATCGGCAGGATAAGGCATCTGCTACAACATTTTGGGATTCAGGTATGTATGTTATTACAAAATCGTATAGGCTAAAAAAGAATGTCCATCTGGCTTGCTGACTATTACGGCATTGAAAACTGCAGAGGCATTGTAGATTGTGATGATCTGTCCTAACTTCAAACGTCTCTGTGAACCCATTAGAAGATGTCTCCATTCCTTTCGGGCATCTTTTAATGCTAGTAATTCCCTCTCCAAAACAGAATAATTTCATTCTGCATCTGACAACACGTGGGATAGGTAAAAGACAGGATGTTCAAGGCCATCATTGTCTTGTCTTTGTAGTGACATGGCTCCAATATCTCTAGCTGATGCATCAGTGACCACTATAAATTTTTCTGTAGTGTCAGAATTATGTAATATCGAAGCTTGTGTAAAGGCACGTTTTAGACTCTGAAAGGCTGTTTCTGCTTCTTCTGTCCAATAAACCACTTCTTTAGACTTTCTTTTTTGATGGTCTGGGTTATCTGACCTTGTTTTGAGGAAAAGTCCTTTATAAAATGTCTGTTGAAATTGGATAACCCTAGAAAGCACTGTGTCTCCTTAACAGAAGCAGGAGAAGGCCAATCTAATATAGCTCATACCTTTTCTGGGTCCATGGCGATGACAACTTTGTTGATACGGACACAAAGATATTGAACCTCGGACTTGTTGAATGCACACATATCAGACTTACAGTACAGATTGTTTTGTCGGAGTTTTTCTAGAAGCTGAAGAACATGCTTAGTATGGTGTTCAGGACAACAAGAATATACCAGAATGTCATCTAGATAAATGACAACACTTTGGTTCAAACGATCAGCGAAAACCGAATCCATAAATGTTTTGAATATGGAAGGTGCATTAGTCAGACCAAAAGGCATGACGTGGTATTCAAAATGGCCTAATGGAGTACGAAAAGCGGTCTTCCATTCATCACCTTCCTTAATCCGTAAAAGATGATAAGCACCCCGCAGATCTAACTTGGTGAATATCTTGGCTCCTGGGACTGCTTCCAAAATATCCTTACTAAGAGGTAGGGGATACCCATCCTTGATAGTGATTTTATTCAACTCTCGAAAGTCAATACAGGGGCAGAGATCTTTAGTCTTCTTTGGTACAAAGAAAAGAGGAGCCCCGGCAGGTGATGAAGAGGGAACAATCAATCCGCTTTGCATGTTTTCATCTATGTATTCCTTAAGTACTTTTCTTTCCTGCTCTGATAAGGAATCCATTCTTCCAAATGGAACAACTTCCCCAGGTATCAAAGGAACAGCACAGTCATAATCCAGATGAGGAAGCAAAATGGGTTTTTGAGGTTTCTGGAACACGTCAGAGTATCCCTATTAGCATCTGGGTATTCCTTGAATCATATTAATGGTACTGCTTGCTTCATTGGAAGAGAAAATGGACCTTTTCGGAGACCAATCGGAATCTGTCGAATAGCAATGTAATTGCCAAAAATGGCGTGAGAGTGATATAGTCGGTGTTACCCAATTTATATATGGATTATGTTGTGTTAGCCAAGGAATACCCAGAATCATAGTATGGTTAGGAGAAGATATCAAGTCAAAGGCAACGTATTCTTTATGACTTCCAAAGTGCAGGAAAAATATAGGAGTAGTATCCACCACTGGTCCGGAAGTTAAAGGAGAGACATCTACTGTTTGAACATGTCTGGGATCTCTTTAGGAACGCAAGGTATTCCTTGTTCCTTAGCCCATTTCTCATCTAGGAATATTGTACTGGCTCCACAATCTAAAAACGCAAATACTTGTTCTTCCTGGTTAGGGCACTGTAGAATTACTGAAAATATAAAAAGAGCTGTGATATCTTTTCTGGAGGAGCAGATGGAAGGTATCTCAATGCCTCCTGCCCCCTTCCTTCTTACAGAGGACGGGAGTTGGTGTTTCCAGATGGTCTGGTGGGATGGATTGGACACATTTTAATTAGATGACCCACACTGCCACAATAAAGACACAAGTCGTTGCATAATTTTTTCTCTCGTTCTGCTTCAGATAACGGTCCACAAGCAACATCAATTTGCATGGGTTCTTCTTCTGTGTAGGCTAGTTTCTCTGGTTTGTTTTCTTCAGGGCGGCATTCAGAAGAGTGCATTGCTATTGATTGGGACTGAGACCTGGATCTTTGTTTCTCCAATCTACGTTCTTGTAAACGGTACTCAATATTAAGTGCCCGGTCCATCAGTTCTTTCAATGATTCTGCCTGAGTGGAATGCACCAGTTCATCCTTTATTTTGTCTCATAACCCTTGACGGAAGAGTGTCACAAAAGTGTGTTTAACCCATGTGGTTTCAGCCGCTAGTTGTTTGAAACAGGTTATGTAGGTCAGGACATCCTGATTCCCTTGTATCTCACGCCTCTTCCACAGTGGCTTCCAGTCCAGGTTGTTCGAACATCTGTTTAAAGGCTTGGAAAAAATCTGAATAGTTGGATAATACAAAGTCATTGGCAGCTACCAGGGGTGTTGTCCAGGCTAAGGCTGGGCTAGACAGGGAACTTATCAAATAACCAACCTTGGGCTTATCCTGGGTAAAATGAGAGGGTCAAAATGCAAAATACACTGTTAAAGAGTCCAGAATTCTTTTAACTTGTTCGGATCTCTAGAATAATGTGGTGTTGAGGCGGAGATGGTAGGTACATCAATCGATCGAGACACTAGAGTTTGTCTCAGAGAAGTATTTTCGGCACGCAGTTGTTGTAATTCCTCTGCCTGTTGCTGTACAGTATGAAGCATAGACTGTGCAGTCTCCACAACATCTTCAGGTGGTCCTTCCACGGCTCCAGATCAATGCAGAATTGTTTGACGTTGCAATCTGTCATGAACTGAATGCTTGTTCCTGCTGTAAACCACCAGTCTCTGAGCACCACCAGGTGGCAGAAACGGCCATCCGAGACGCGGGCCGCTGATCTGACTGCAGCCCGCAAGTGGGACGCCAACGGTCTTCGCTGCATCACACGCCCCTGATACTGGGGTCTTTGCACACTAAAAGCTGCGGTACACAAACTACTCTGTGGCAAAAATAGATAATAAATAGATCAGCTTAATCGCTGCTTGTTCTACTGAGCACATTCTCTTGTTCCAGTAAAGAAATTGCACGCAGCACAAAAATCCTATACCAGTGAACGCCACATTCAGGTTTCATAATATTGGCTAGGTTTTGTGTAGTCTGGAGCATGAAGGTGATACACAAGCACATCTCTTTGCTTGAATACTTTGCGTGCAACATCAAGATGCACAAGTCGAACTTCTTTGTGTTCTCCTTAAAATGTAGTGCACCTAATGTAGAGAAGGGCAGGCTAATACATTTAAATGGAGAATAGAGCCAGAGCCAATACAAGCACCGGGCTTGGCTCCAAGAGCCATGAACAAGCAGAACCATGAAAATGTTTGTCATATGAGAAACTTCATGTACAAATATGCTAAAGTCTCTTGAAAATTCAAAAACATGTTTCTGTGTAACGTGGGGAAGCGTTTTGCATGAGTATATCAGATCATATCTCTGTTTTAAGAGGCAGGTTTTACCTGACAATTTTTTAACTTAAACTTAGAAACTTGCCTGGCCTGACGATAATGCTATTAATGAAATATGAGGCAAGCTGTGTGTAATAGTTGTGAAAAATGATCGCAAGGAGCAACATTACAGTCTATTGAAGCAAACTTAAAAGGTTTATGTGCAGAAAATATCCGGAACTCACAAACTTGAAGGTACTCTCATGTAGGACACTAAAGAAAAGAGAGACACAATGCAAAAAATGCCTAGGATCATGCAGTTTTGTCTAAGTGGTGCTGATAGTGATCCAGGATTTCTGGTTTCACATTGTACAATTCAGCCAATTGAAAGGTGTCCCAGCTTTTTTCCTGTTTTACATCAAAGGATTAATGCTTTGACTTTAAATGTTGGCACATGAGATAAAATCTTGAGTGCATTTGTTTTAGGCTTGAGAGTCAGAGGGGACTTCAACCTGAGCCAGGCATCTGGCTCTAGCTTTCAGTGGCTCACCCACCTCTACTCTAACATGAGGTGCAGTGCACAGAGCAGTCTTTTCCTTTTTGTGGCACCCTAGTCGGAATTTCCACTCTGTGGAAAGAAAGCTGGTTGTGCTAGCAAGCAGTTTTGTAATTGTGGTTGTAAAGCATTTTTATGTAGTCTTAATTTTGAAGTCAACCATTTAACCACTGGAGACTGGTGTCGTGATCAGATATTTCCCTGCTTGTTATGCCGTACATGAATTCACTGAAAAAAAGCTAGAAAGCCAGGATCAGATTATAGAGTCACAGATGACACAGGACCACTTAGTAGCTATTCTAAAACTACTCAGTCAACATGCATCCTTCAAAGCTGGGTAGTGAAAGGAGCAGCAACCTATTATATGCTGATGACCTTGTTCTGTTTAGCTTTGCAAGTAATGCGTTATAATGTTTTCTGAACCAATTACAAACCTACAGAACCACCAACACCCTAGAGGTAAACCTGAAGCAAACTAAGGTGGTTACATTAGGAATTAAAAAACATTGCAGGGGAGGCTGGTTTTCTAAGGGCAACAGAGTCACGGTGGATGATACGTATAAGTACTTAGGTGTATTAATAGATGTCAGAGGCCCATTTGTAGCACACCAGAAGGGACTAGAAGCCAAAGCTCTGACACTGCAGACAGCACTGTTCAAACTCTCTAAATTCCTTTCAGATCCAACCTTTTCCCTATTACTGAAAGTTATGAGGGCCACAATTTCACCCACATTGTCTTATGGTAGTGAAATATTACTGGGAAAACATAGCGGCAAACTCAACAAACACATCACAAGAATATACAAAAGTGTTCTTCACTTGTCAAAGTGCTGCCCAGATAAGGTTGAAACTGGGCCTTCTTGATCAGTAGGCTGTTAGCGCAGGGGCCTATGTTAAACTGTGCCATAAACTGCGTGTGGCCAGGGTTGATAATGAAGAAGCACTCCTATGGGCTGAAATTAATTCTATTGGACCTAGTTGAGCGCATCTTCAGTTTTTAGGGGATTGCCTGCAGCTCCTAGATGCAAGAGGCATCTGGGACAATAACTTGAGTCACCAAGTCTTCAAGTTGGGTATCAAAAAACCCTTCCATATTTGGACATTCCATTCAGATAGGCCTGCACTGGTCAAACGTAAACACTTTTGGGCGGTAATCAATAGCTGTCGATCTGTATCACCTGCTCCTTACCTAAATTGTTCATATTCTAATCAATTGAATGTAAAATTCATGTCTTCAACGCTGGCAGAGTTGCCGTTTCTGCAGCACCTTTCCAGTTGGTATCAAGCACAGGAAATTACAATTTGCAGTGGATGTGGGCAGTGTGAAGAATCCTTAGAACTGTTGTGTGCTAATGCTCTGCACCTTTTGTCAAACAGAAAATACAGTTAAAGCATGAATGGTAAACTTTAGGAGTTCGTACTTGCAGGCAAGCTATAGTTGCCTCGCTTAATCCAGACAAAACCCATTTAAACACCAATCTTGGCCATTGTTTTTCTTTATAATTATATTGCATTATTTTTTAAACTTCTGACTGAGATACCTTGAATTCCATTTTCCTAACCTCAGTAAGCATTTTAAAAGTCTTATATTTGCTTGTTATATGTTCTCGTAGCCCCATCGCAATTCCATCATCATAATTCTTTATCATGTTTATACACATGGCAGGTATTTGACAAAGACATTTCTCTAATTCTTGCAAGGAAAGCATTATTACATGAGGGAAACCTTTTTCATATTGGTGTGATTCAGGTCAATGAATATACAGGCTATGTGGCCCACACAATATTCCTTCAATTTTTTGTCTAGCTTAGCCTTTTCCCATTTACTATCCACAGGTGATTGCCATATTGTTGATGATATCAATTTTGTGGCTCGATCCTAATCAACAATTTAAGTGGATGATTGTCAATGCCACAAGGTCTACACGTATACCTTTTTTACACAGGAGAAATAATGGGAAGATATGATTACCTAAACAAGCAAGGAAGTTCCTCTTTCTAGTATCAGATTGGTCAACCCTTAAGATACAGTTGATTTCTACTAGGTTAAATGCTTTTACAGTGTTGGCCACCTTTTTACTGTTTTGTCTGTCTTGGTAGTTTGAAGTATATGGCCTAGAATCGCCAGGCTTTCACAAATGTATTTGTTAATTTTATTTTTTTGGGTGCAAGGAAAATTTCCAAAAAACATAGCAAAAAGGGTCACAAGCTCAGCTAATCATAAGCACATTCATCAGAGTTACGTAATTATATCATCATAATGATATCACTGTAGTACTGACATATTTTATTCAACCACAATTCACCAATCCACCCAACATCCAGCCTTGCTTCAATAGTATCAGTCACCAGTATATCCTTGATGTCTCCTTTCCTAAACACCTAGTTGATGCCTTGTGTTTCTTTTCAGGCTGCACAGTTTATAGAAGACTCCAAATTTTGAGACCTAAATTCATAACCTTCCTTGCCATGCTTTCAAACAAACTCAATTCAATGTGATAGTAAGGAAGATATTGTGTCAACCATTGACTAAATAAGGGGTGGCAGAGTTGAGACATTCTCTTGCAATCCAATTCATAGTGATGACCATTGCCACAAACCATCAGAGATTGAAAGCAGCATTTAAAAATGTCTTTCTGTTCATACCAAGTAGAGCTAGCATATGTTTTAGGCTAATCTGAACCCCAGTGATAACAGACACAAATGCCCTAATATGTGTCCAAAACCCCATAAGTGTGTCACACATAACAAACGTGTATATCATCAGCTCTATACCTACAGCATGTTAGACACTCTGAACTAGATTGATCACCACATCGATGTAACTTTTTCGGAGAAGAGCACTGCTAAAATATCATTTTCAGAAGTTGTATTTTAATCTGGCAGATAGTAACTCTTTATCCCCCATACCTATTGACTCTTGAAGCTGGGGAGCCTCTCTGTCACTATTCACTTTACCTGCTCACTTCCACAAAACATCAACTGAGAGAGAATTTCTACAACATCCAAGTGTTCCAACCTAATTTTCTAAAAGAAGTGTCTCAGCTGGGGATACTTATAGAAATCCTTATTCTCCAGCCCAAACTTCTGAAGAAGATGAAAAAGAGAATACATAATCATCTTTTACTGTGTCCCCAGCTTTGTTGATCCTATCTTGTTTCTATTTCTTACAGCTCCTGTAATTCAATACTGATGGAGACAAGGGAGATTTCTATAAAGGAGTATAGTAGTTGTATGTAATAATCTTTATCATCCCTGCAACTCTTTTCCATATTCTTTGGGCCATCTTTACACTCTTAAATGTAACATGCTTGTAGTAGCTCTGTTCTATAAATCTAAGCAGATGCCCTGGGGAATGATTTCCTAAACTACATACGTAGATCGACGGTACAGCATAGGTTTCACTTTCCTCCAGATAATACCCCACCACTAAATACCAAATATGCAGAATCACTGCAGCCATATAGCAATATCTAAAATTGTGGATAGCTAGTCCATCTCGATCTAGTGAGAGCCTCATATATTTTAAAGCCCTTCTGGGTCTCTTGAATCCCCATATGAAGCTATTACAGAGGGAATCTAATTTCGAAAACCTCATAGAATACACTTCTAAGTGTATGGCCTTAAACAGGTAGAGAACTCGGGGAGTATGGACATCTTGATTTTGTTACAGCAGCTGATCATTGTAAGTTTAATACTATCCCTACATTTCAAACCTACTTCTATGTTATTTAACTATGTCATAGTTTAGCTTGTTAATTTGTTCCAGATTCACCTTCACTCAAATAACTCCAGTTCAAATGATCTGAGGTTTACCACAATTGAGCTGATACTCTGACACTGCCCCAAACAGTTTCACAACTATTTTCATCTCTTAAATTACTGCACTTGAATCTGTGGCAAAAACTGGAACATCTTGTGCATGGAGAACATTTTTCTCATTAAAATTAAGTATCTGTAAAAACAGTACTATATGAAATGCAAATAGAAGGGAGAACCCAGACACCGCTGCCGCGTGCCCCTTGCTTCCTGTTCCATAAACTGCAGCCTAGCTCCTGCATTATTATACAACATCATGAGGTAGGAAGTCCAAGGCTAAATGCCATTCTGCTTATGAGTGTCCACAGATAAACTCATGACACTCTATCAAAGGCCTCCTCTGCATCAAGCAGGATCATTGTGAGAGGAGATCCATAAACCTCTGCAGCATCGAATAATGAAATGACTCGACTAATATGATTCACTGTCCCCCTCCCAGGAAGAAATCCATGTTGCCATGGTGAAACTAACATTACAATAATCCTACTCATATGGGTAGCAATCATTTTAGAATATACCTTTACATTCCTGTTAATCAATGAGATTGGCCTATATGACCTTGCATTTCTCCCGGCTTCCCCTTTCTTAAGAAAGATTACAATGTTAGATCGAGCCAAAGATTACGGTGACCCCAGATCCTGCTGTGCCACCTGAAATGCTATAAGAATATCAGTTAGAATTAACAAGGCAAAACAGGATTCTAGCAGAATCCCATCTGACCCTACTGCTTTTCCATTGGGTAAATTCTTAATAGCTTCTCCAAACTTTGAGGCAGTTACCAATACCTCCATATTAGATCTTCCCCATCTGATAGGGAATTCAAATGAACCCCATCCATAAAGCAGTTATTTGCATCTCCGTGGTGTCACATGGTCTACATATCCAAGATCTATTAACAAAGCTCTATCGAACATCCACCATTTCTTTATTTTAGGCAGACATTGTAACCCAAAATCAATCAGCAAGGGATTATAATCCAACAATATTGTGGGATATTTTGTAATTTTTGCGCCATTTAAAAGTCAAGTAAATATTAAGAAATAGTCCAACCTTGTATTAAGGTTTGAATCACTACAACATATAAGAGAAGCTTTTCTATCTTTAAATCAAATGACTGCATTTACCATGATGCATTGGGCTATTTTATGCTGGAGTGTGAGGCAGTGTGCTCCCTTTTTTTTGTGTGTCTAATTGACGGCTCCCGTGAGCCTACGAGCTGACGAGCTCTGGTGATGCACCTGTTCGCCTACTGAGTGGTACAAAAACCTGTGAAGACGTTCGGCGGCATTTCAAGCAACCCCTTCAGATATATTTTCTCTCTGCTGATGACGGCCGAAAGCCAGAAACACGTGTCCAGAGATACAGCACTTGCTGCACCTACTTAAGGTGAAAGACTTTTTGAAAAATGTTTCTATCTTTAAATCAAATGACTGCATTTACCATGATGCATTGGGGCTATTTTATGCTGGAGTGTGAGGCAGTGTGCTCCCTTTTTTTGTGTGTCTAATTGACGGCTCCTGTGAGCCTACGAGCTGACGAGCTCTGGTGATGCACCTGTTCGCCTACTGAGTGGTACAAAAACCTGTGAAGACGTTCGGCGGCATTTCAAGCAACCCCTTCAGATATATTTTCTCTCTGCTGATGACGGCCGAAAGCCAGAAACACGTGTCCAGAGATACGGCACTTGCTGCACCTACTTAAGGTGAAAGACTTTTTGAAAAATGTTTCTATCTTTAAATCAAATGACTTCATTTACCATGATGCCTTGGGGCTATTTTATGCTGGAGTGTGAGGCAGTGTGCTCCCTTTTTTTGTGTGTATAATTGACGGCTCCCGTGAGCCTACGAGCTGACGAGCTCTGGTGATGCACCTGTTCGCCTACTGAGTGGTACAAAAACCTGTGAAGACGTTCGGCGGCATTTCAAGCAACCCCTTCAGATATATTTTCTCTCTGCTGATGACGGCCGAAAGCCAGAAACACGTGTCCAGAGATACGGCACTTGCTGCACCTACTTAAGGTGAAAGACTTTTTGAAAAATGTTTCTATCTTTAAATCAAATGACTGCATTTACCATGATGCATTGGGGCTATTTTATGCTGGAGTGTGAGGCAGTGTGCTCCCTTTTTTTGTGTGTCTAATTGACGGCTCCCGTGAGCCTACGAGCTGATGAGCTCTGGTGATGCACCTGTTCGCCTACTGAGTGGTACAAAAACCTGTGAAGACGTTCGGCGGCATTTCAAGCAACCCCTTCAGATATATTTTCTCTCTGCTGATGACGGCCGAAAGCCAGAAACATGTGTCCAGAGATACGGCACTTGCTGCACCTACTTAAGGTGAAAGACTTTTTGAAAAATGTTTCTATCTTTAAATCAAATGACTGCATTTACCATGATGCATTGGGCTATTTTATGCTGGAGTGTGAGGCAGTGTGCTCCCTTTTTTTTGTGTGTCTAATTGACGGCTCCCGTGAGCCTACGAGCTGACGAGCTCTGGTGATGCACCTGTTCGCCTACTGAGTGGTACAAAAACCTGTGAAGACGTTCGGCGGCATTTCAAGCAACCCCTTCAGATATATTTTCTCTCTGCTGATGACGGCCGAAAGCCAGAAACACGTGTCCAGAGATACAGCACTTGCTGCACCTACTTAAGGTGAAAGACTTTTTGAAAAATGTTTCTATCTTTAAATCAAATGACTGCATTTACCATGATGCATTGGGGCTATTTTATGCTGGAGTGAGTGTGAGGCAGTGTGCTCCCTTTTTTTGTGTGTCTAATTGACGGCTCCCGTGAGCCTACGAGCTGATGAGCTCTGGTGATGCACCTGTTCGCCTACTGAGTGGTACAAAAACCTGTGAAGACGTTCGGCGGCATTTCAAGCAACCCCTTCAGATATATTTTCTCTCTGCTGATGACGGCCGAAAGCCAGAAACATGTGTCCAGAGATACGGCACTTGCTGCACCTACTTAAGGTGAAAGACTTTTTGAAAAATGTTTCTATCTTTAAATCAAATGACTGCATTTACCATGATGCATTGGGCTATTTTATGCTGGAGTGTGAGGCAGTGTGCTCCCTTTTTTTTGTGTGTCTAATTGACGGCTCCCGTGAGCCTACGAGCTGACGAGCTCTGGTGATGCACCTGTTCGCCTACTGAGTGGTACAAAAACCTGTGAAGACGTTCGGCGGCATTTCAAGCAACCCCTTCAGATATATTTTCTCTCTGCTGATGACGGCCGAAAGCCAGAAACACGTGTCCAGAGATACGGCACTTGCTGCACCTACTTAAGGTGAAAGACTTTTTGAAAAATGTTTCTATCTTTAAATCAAATGACTGCATTTACCATGATGCATTGGGGCTATTTTATGCTGGAGTGTGAGGCAGTGTGCTCCCTTTTTTTGTGAGTCTAATTGACGGCTCCCGTGAGCCTACGAGCTGACGAGCTCTGGTAATGCACCTGTTCGCATACTGAGTGGTACAAAAACCTGTGAAGACGTTCGGCGGCATTTCAAGCAACCCCTTCAGATATATTTTCTCTCTGCTGATGACGGCCGAAAGCCAGAAACACGTGTCCAGAGATACGGCACTTGCTGCACCTACTTAAGGTGAAAGACTTTTTGAAAAATGTTTCTATCTTTAAATCAAATGACTGCATTTACCATGATGCATTGGGGCTATTTTATGCTGGAGTGTGAGGCAGTGTGCTCCCTTTTTTTGTGTGTCTAATTGACGGCTCCCGTGAGCCTACGAGCTGACGAGCTCTGGTGATGCACCTGTTCGCCTACTGAGTGGTACAAAAACCTGTGAAGACGTTCGGCGGCATTTCAAGCAACCCCTTCAGATATATTTTCTCTCTGCTGATGACGGCCGAAAGCCAGAAACACGTGTCCAGAGATACGGCACTTGCTGCACCTACTTAAGGTGAAAGACTTTTTGAAAAATGTTTCTATCTTTAAATCAAATGACTGCATTTACCATGATGCATTGGGGCTATTTTATGCTGGAGTGTGAGGCAGTGTGCTCCCTTTTTTTGTGTGTCTAATTGACGGCTCCCGTGAGCCTACGAGCTGACGAGCTCTGGTGATGCACCTGTTCGCCTACTGAGTGGTACAAAAACCTGTGAAGACGTTCGGTGGCATTTCAAGCAACCCCTTCAGATATATTTTCTCTCTGCTGATGACGGCCGAAAGCCAGAAACACGTGTCCAGAGATACGGCACTTGCTGCACCTACTTAAGGTGAAAGACTTTTTGAAAAATGTTTCTATCTTTAAATCAAATGACTGCATTTACCATGATGCATTGGGGCTATTTTATGCTGGAGTGTGAGGCAGTGTGCTCCCTTTTTTTGTGTGTCTAATTGACGGCTCCCGTGAGCCTACGAGCTGACGAGCTCTGGTGATGCACCTGTTCGCCTACTGAGTGGTACAAAAACCTGTGAAGACGTTCGGCGGCATTTCAAGCAACCCCTTCAGATATATTTTCTCTCTGCTGATGACGGCCGAAAGCCAGAAACACGTGTCCAGAGATACGGCACTTGCTGCACCTACTTAAGGTGAAAGACTTTTTGAAAAATGTTTCTATCTTTAAATCAAATGACTGCATTTACCATGATGCATTGGGGCTATTTTATGCTGGAGTGTGAGGCAGTGTGCTCCCTTTTTTTGTGTGTCTAATTGATGGCTCCCGTGAGCCTACGAGCTGACGAGCTCTGGTGATGCACCTGTTCGCCTACTGAGTGGTACAAAAACCTGTGAAGACGTTCGGCGGCATTTCAAGCAACCCCTTCAGATATATTTTCTCTCTGCTGATGACGGCCGAAAGCCAGAAACACGTGTCCAGAGATACGGCACTTGCTGCACCTACTTAAGGTGAAAGACTTTTTGAAAAATGTTTCTATCTTTAAATCAAATGACTGCATTTACCATGATGCATTGGGGCTATTTTATGCTGGAGTGTGAGGCAGTGTGCTCCCTTTTTTTGTGTGTCTAATTGACGGCTCCCGTGAGCCTACGAGCTGACGAGCTCTGGTGATGCACCTGTTCGCCTACTGAGTGGTACAAAAACCTGTGAAGACGTTCGGCGGCATTTCAAGCAACCCCTTCAGATATATTTTCTCTCTGCTGATGACGGCCGAAAGCCAGAAACACGTGTCCAGAGATACGGCACTTGCTGCGCCTACTTAAGGTGAAAGACTTTTTGAAAAATGTTTCTATCTTTAAATCAAATGACTGCATTTACCATGATGCATTGGGGCTATTTTATGCTGGAGTGTGAGGCAGTGTGCTCCCTTTTTTTGTGTGTCTAATTGACGGCTCCCGTGAGCCTACGAGCTGACGAGCTCTGGTGATGCACCTGTTCGCCTACTGAGTGGTACAAAAACCTGTGTAGACGTTCGGCGGCATTTCAAGCAACCCCTTCAGATATATTTTCTCTCTGCTGATGACGGCCGAAAGCCAGAAACACGTGTCCAGAGATACGGCACTTGCTGCACCTACTTAAGGTGAAAGACTTTTTGAAAAATGTTTCTATCTTTAAATCAAATGACTGCATTTACCATGATGCATTGGGGCTATTTTATGCTGGAGTGTGAGGCAGTGTGCTCCCTTTTTTTGTGTGTCTAATTGACGGCTCCCGTGAGCCTACGAGCTGATGAGCTCTGGTGATGCACCTGTTCGCCTACTGAGTGGTACAAAAACCTGTGAAGACGTTCGGCGGCATTTCAAGCAACCCCTTCAGATATATTTTCTCTCTGCTGATGACGGCCGAAAGCCAGAAACATGTGTCCAGAGATACGGCACTTGCTGCACCTACTTAAGGTGAAAGACTTTTTGAAAAATGTTTCTATCTTTAAATCAAATGACTGCATTTACCATGATGCATTGGGGCTATTTTATGCTGGAGTGTGAGGCAGTGTGCTCCCTTTTTTTGTGTGTCTAATTGACGGCTCCCGTGAGCCTACGAGCTGACGAGCTCTGGTGATGCACCTGTTCGCCTACTGAGTGGTACAAAAACCTCTGAAGACGTTCGGCGGCATTTCAAGCAACCCCTTCAGATATATTTTCTCTCTGCTGATGACGGCCGAAAGCCAGAAACACGTGTCCAGAGATACGGCACTTGCTGCACCTACTTAAGGTGAAAGACTTTTTGAAAAATGTTTCTATCTTTAAATCAAATGACTGCATTTACCATGATGCATTGGGGCTATTTTATGCTGGAGTGTGAGGCAGTGTGCTCCCTTTTTTTGTGTGTCTAATTGACGGCTCCTGTGAGCCTACGAGCTGACGAGCTCTGGTGATGCACCTGTTCGCCTACTGAGTGGTACAAAAACCTGTGAAGACGTTCGGCGGCATTTCAAGCAACCCCTTCAGATATATTTTCTCTCTGCTGATGACGGCCGAAAGCCAGAAACACGTGTCCAGAGATACAGCACTTGCTGCACCTACTTAAGGTGAAAGACTTTTTGAAAAATGTTTCTATCTTTAAATCAAATGACTGCATTTACCATGATGCATTGGGGCTATTTTATGCTGGAGTGTGAGGCAGTGTGCTCCCTTTTTGTTGTGTATATAAGAGAATCAGCAGTCAAATAGGCAAACACCAAAGGATTATATAAAACAGAGCCATACATTGAACAATGGTGAATTTTATTTATCCACAATATATTTTGCTAATAGCCCACCAACCTGCGTTTTCAGAAGATTTAAATTTAGTCTTAAAAACAATTCTCTTTACTAATATGGTCTCCTATTAGTAGTAATCTGTGTAGTAATTACTAACACATCATAGCCCCAGCTGCATAATAAATGTCTCCTGCAGGCACATCAAATCATCCTGAATTTTTTTTAACTCCTCGCCTTCTATCTTTCTCTTTTTTCCAATCGTTCAGTCTCCCTACATTGAGAATCACCACATGTTACCCATCAAGCAAAATTGAAATGTAAGGCTCCTTCTGTACTTTAGCTGTCATTGCTGCTGCCCTCATGCTACATCTGTCCTCTATCAGTACCTCATTTGACCTATTCCTGCTTCAGACTTTACCCCCCAGCCCTCCACCTTCAGCATCACCCTCACTGCTCTCTGCAAATCTGACAGTTCCCCTACCGCTACAGTTGTGCGCCCTGCCTTCTTCCCCCTCTTTCCTCCCCCTCCCAACTCTACCAAACCACTTGTTATCCCTTTTCCCTCTAATGTGGTGAAACCCATGCAACCAAGCCATCCTTTGATGCATCTGCGATGATCACTCTCCTCTCCTCCTCCAACCAGATCACACAGTCAATGTCCAATGAATCAAGGGCCAGATGTAGCAAACGTTTTGCGACTCGCAAACGGCAACATTTGCCGTTTGCGAGTCGCAAAACGCGTATCCCAATGCAGAAATGCATTTTGCGAGTCGCTACCGACTCGCAAAATGCATTTCAGACTCGCAAATAGGAAGGGGTGTTCCCTTCCTATTTGCTAGTCGCATTGGGATGCAATACCATTTGCGACCGCATATGCGGTCGCAAATGGCATCGCAGTTACCATCCACTTCAAGTGGATGGTAACCCAATCGCAAATTGGAAGGGGTCCCCATGGGACCCCTTCCAGTTTGTGACTGGAGCCCAAAATATTTTTTCAGGGCAGGGAGTGGTCCAAGGGACCACTCCCTGCCCTGAAAAAAACCGAAACTAAAGGTTTCGCGTTTTTTTAAAGTGCAGCTCGTTTTCCCTTAGGGAAAACGGGCTGCACTTCAAAAAAAAAAAAAATGCTTTATTTAAAAGCAGGTCGCTAACATGGAGGTCTGCTGACGTCAGCAGGCCTCCATGTTAGCGAGTGCCTATACTCGCAATGGGGCCGCAATTTGCAACCCACCTCATGAATATTCATGAGGTGGGTCATTGCGACCCCATTGCGAGTTGCAGTCGGTGTCTGAGACACCGTACTGCATAGCAATTTGTGACTTGCAAATTGCGAGTCGCAGGGACTCGCAATTTGCAAGTCGCAAATTGCTTTTTTCCTACATCTGGCCCCAAGTTCTTTAATCTCCTTATGCTTTAAACGGGCATTACAATGACAACCTATCCAAAAATTATTTTGCCTTCATTTCTGAACTGAGAAAGTAAACCTTCAGATATTTGAACACTTCTAGTTTAGCAGGATTCAATAGAAATACTTGCCATTCCTTCCCTTGAAAAGTGGCAATTATCTGTCAGGGTCTCCATCTCCTTTCCAATGTAATATGGTTTAGTGAAAAAGGTATGATAATTAGCTTCCCTGTTAGAGTCAGCTTGAGCTTCCTCATACACCTTCTGTTTCAGTAAAAAGTTATCCCCCAAAAAAGCTAAATAGTTCTAAGCTTGGTGTCTGATTCTTAAGTCAAATTCCAGGCCTGTGACTGCCTCTGTATCTGTGTTCCCTTTGTATTTCAGACTCTAATTCCCACTCACTTAATTTAGGTAAGGTTGTTTTAAACAGTTGCAAGGCGAGCCCATACATGTTCTTCCTTTCTGAGCCCTACCTGGTAGCAAGCACATGTAGGTTATTCCACTGCTGTCTGTTCTTTAAGTCTTAGAGCTTGCACTGGACATCCACCAATTGAGAGTCATAACCCTTAACCTGATTTTGCAGACCATCAAGATCGGATTCTATAGTTAGTGCCCCCTCTTCTATTACAGATAGGCACTCTGTCCTAGAATTACAAATTTTAGACATTTAGGGACAGCACAATCAAGCTCCTTTGTAGCCTTATGAATTGTAATACTGTCCTTTTTGATCTAAGCTCTAAGAACCATAATCCCCTGACAGATATTTTTTAGAGTCGGGATTGACTGCTATTAGGGTCCCCTGTGAGAAGCTAGTTAGTGCAATGGATATATCATTGGCCAATGCTGAAGCAGAAGATAGTCCCAAGCCAGAGTCCCTGCTGTCTCCTTTCAGTAAGGAAATCACAAGCTTAATTTTTAGACCACCAATGAAATTCCGTCATTAGCGACCAGTAATTTGCTGTTGGGATCCATTTTGTCTGACCCTGATCCAGTGCTGTCTGTACTAATATCTGTATTCAGGTTATCCTCAGATCTACCAGTGGAAAAGTCAGATAGTAAATACAACTTTTCACCAATGTCCTGTTCTAATTGCTGTGTGCATATCCTGTCAATATCTGCCATATTACATCCTTTTTCTTTCTTCTTACCCCTCAGAAACTTACCTTGCTTGCTGTTGCCACTGCATCCCCACTGACATTCTTCAGATATGAACCCTTATCAACCACAATGTTGCTCCCATGATTTATTATCCCATGGTTAGAACTGCTATTTTCCTTTACATGATCATGAGTCTGGTGCTTTAGCAGTGGGAGCAGGGGCAACATATTAGTTGTTCCAGCAAATGTTTCTCCTTTGTAATTTATATTTGTAGCGGGGATGCTGTCCTGAACACCAACCATGTCCCCTGCCACTGCATTAACCATGGTTTTATCTCTCCCCAAAACCAGCTCCTTTACCTGTTCGTGGCAGCCATCATCTGTACTGGTCTCTGGCCCCGTACATTAACCCCATAAGTTAACCCCCCTCTGCCAGTGCCTAAATCTAGATCTTCAATAGCCTTATTCTCTAATGGATATCTGTTAGTATCCCCTTCCCCCACATACTTGCAAGTCAAGACCCGACTCCAGCAAATTAGTTTGTAATGCATTCTGTCTTGGGCCTCGTAACTGCTCATTTAACTAATGCTGGCTCAGACCTCGAGGACCAGAACATTCAGAGTAATCTGCAGGGGCATCTTGTGTCGGGTTGTGGGCCAGATTTCTGGAGGAGTGTTGTTTAAGTGAGTTGGGCTGTTCGGGCTGGCCTGATCGTTTGGGCTGCTTAGGCTGCTGTTTGGGATGTTTGAGTAGTATACTGAAGCCATGGTCAGGTAGTTGGGTGCATGAAAGGAGAAGGGGTAAAATCCAGCAAACAACACCTGCACTGTTGTCACAGCAGTACCCCTTACTCCTCCAATGTTGTTGACAAAGTCCAGAATTGCTCTCCGGTACACCGCAGCTAAAGAAGTAACGGTAAGCAGTGATGCCCTGCGATCTGTGGACAGACAGTGAGTGCTATGGACAATCAGCCAGCCAACAACTAAGTTGGTTTCCCACGAGATACATTTTAGGCCCGCTGTTTCACCCAGGGTTTAATGAATGTCATCATAATCACTCCCCCAAGCAATATGCATTTTTTGCTTTAAAGTAATTGTTGCACTTCATCCAGTTGACTAGCAGGAAAGATAAATACTTAGCATTTTCTCTCTCTGGTGCAATACTGGAATTTATCAATATCAGTTTTGAAGAGCCCTTATTGTTACCTTTTATCAAGCGTACTAAAATTATTATCAAATCAACATTGTAATGAAATATATGAAAATAAACCTTCTGAAGATGTACCATGGGGCCCTTTCTTTGCTTTCCTATCAATTAACATGTTGCTGTTACAGTCAATTTAAAAATGTGACATGTCTCTTGCAAAGAAATATTAGCTAATTTATGTTTCTCAAGTTCACAATCCAACCATTTCTTACATGTTTGGAGTCTTGCCACAACACAGATGGATAAATTGAGAAATCTATAGCTAGGAATGCTGATCTATGCCACCCTGTTTAGTATAATGTAGGACCCCTTGTAACCATGACCAGACCCCATTAGCGCCAGTTTTAGATTCTTCTTTCAAGGTCTCAATTAGTTGTAGGGATCTATCTCCTTTTATTGTAGTTGTTAAGAACAAGTGTGTAGTTAGGCAATCTTCACACTCCAATACCACTCATTTCATGATTGACCTAAGATTTTTCATTAGTCTTGTTAATGTGTTCTATTAATATCATGATGTATATGCCATATATATGAATCCCATTCACTAATATTTGCTGCAGCAATTTTCTCAGAAAAAATGAACAACTATTTTATTTACAACTGTATCTCCTGCAGTATTTCTGGTGAATATAATTAGGCCAATATTACTAACCTTGATCCCTCATAAAGGTAATATGTATATGATTTCAAGCATTCCTCTTCTATTCGGAGAATTAATGTATTTTTTATTCCAAAAAGTATGTTGTTAAGTAATAGGACTTTTGAACAACAGGATGGGGGATTTGAAGGGGGCAGTTTTCCATGTCTTCCCTTATCCCTGTGACTCCCTTTCCCCCCTTTTCTTCACTTTTACAATCATTCATGTTTAGTGTTTCCTCAAACCTGAAATCCAAAATACATTCATTCCTTTCATATTGTATTTGTATGCCTGTATTTCTAAGTGTTGCCTCAGAGATCTTCCTAATAGCTAAGGGTTCTAAACAGCTAATAAGTTATCAGACTGTAGTTGATCTTACTAGAGATCTAACCATTTTATTTTCAATGTGATCACCTTCAATATTATGTAGATGTAACATTGAGTTAGGTTTGACTACTCTTTTTGTGCTACACCATTTCTTAGAAAAGATGTCAAAAGTTTTTTTATTATTTGAAGTTTAGCTTTTTAATACTCTTTTATTCCCTCTGTTACTACCCACCAGACTGTCCTCTGTGGTTCCTAAAATGATTGAGTCACTTTCAGCCACTGGGCATTTAGGAGGTTTGATTTCTGGAGTGCATGGATTTATATTTTCTGTTTTCAGACATTTCCTCATATGTTCTGTATATCTCCCCCATATCTAATGTCCTTTTCCTGTTATCCTTCATTTTAATGACTTGTATGATGATCAATGACCTCTTTTTTGTCTTTACTTTTACACTGTTTTCTACAGTGGATTTAATTATTTCCTTCCTCCTACTTTTTCTATCACATCAGTCGTTGATTAGTTCTCAATCTGTTCATGCTGCAGCTCCTTCAGCGCTAGAGCTAAAACAGTATTTCTTCTATCATTCTCCTATGGCCTACACTTATTTCCATATTTGTACTTAGCAGACAGTCCAAACTTTCTATAATGTACATTTGCTCTCCAGATTGGTTATGGTTCACTGGTGTTTTTGAGTTGACATATTTAGTTACTTCCAGATTTGGTAGGGTTTGGATGAGTGACAAAAAACTTCACCTTGGAGGTGAGAGAGCATAACCTGGCTGTACTATTACACCTCTTAAAATATGAAATTAAAGGGTGGTTGTTTTTCTACAGAATGAAGAATTGTGTTTTAATTTGGTGCACGATAAAATATACGAGCTAAGTGCATGGACGAATGCAATGTTTTATGTATGCTATATTTTATCATAATATGAAAGAATGTTTACGCCTGTGTTTTTGAAATATGATTCTTTATAATCATTATATATCTGACAATGGAGATGTATGGAATAACTCGAAAGCTGTATTCATGTTTATTTAGTTGTCCAGAGTGAAGGCCCATATATTTTTCTATGTTTTAATCTTTAATGTGCAGTTTGCTTTTGAATGGTTTTCTAAACCTGCAGATGCCAGGATCCAAGACCAAGTTAATAGGGAGCTCATAGTTTGAGATGATGACAAAATACTAGCAGAATGCTTATCAAAGCTGTGAGGAGTATTCAGGGCTTGCAGCTGTAACTCTTGTGAAATCTCACAATGTGGGAGGGTGTACCAAGGTCGATGCTGAGAACCCAGAAGACAGAAATGTCAATTAAATGGAGTATAATTTGTGGTCATGTTTTGAACTGGGGAGCAATGGGATTTAGGTGTGATTTAGTTAGCAGTAAGAATCAGATTCCCTCTGCTCTTAGCTGAGGGTGGACCTTAATTAGATATTTCTTTTGATCTCTAATTCTCGTGGCATCGTGCCACGATATCTCTCTTGATGATAACTTCTCCAGAAGTTCTGTCGTGTTGACTGCTTTCCTGAATCCATAGAATATTACTATAGTTAGGGATTTAGATTAACGATTAGGCAGGAGAACTTGGATTTTTTACTCTTTACATCAATTGATTTTCCTTATTTTCTGCAATATTGCTTTGGAAATAGTGGTCTTTTACATGTTAGTTAAGTTTCATATTGTATGAGGTTTTGATTCACCTTTGATTATTCTGTACACTTATACATTGATATTGAGACTAAGGGGGTCATTACAACCCTGGCGGACGGTGTTAAAGCGGCGGTATGACCGTAAACAGTCCAGTGAAAAAAAAAAGGGAATTATGACCGTGGTGGAAACCGCCAACAAAGACAGCCACTTTAACACTCTGACCGCCACGGCGGTACAGACAAACAGCGCAGCGGTTACCGCCAACAGACAGACGGGAGACAATGTACCACCCACACTATTACAACCCGCCAATCCGCCACCTTTTCCGGGGCGGATTCACCGCGGATAAAAACACGGCGGAAACAGCTTTTGCTATGGGAAAAAGCTCACCTGAACGCATCCCACGAGGAAGGAGGACACCATGGAGCCCGAACTCCAAATACTCCCTGCGCTTGTTTTTCTGCTCCTTTACGACCAACAGCTACGTAGGCGCAGAAGATACCGGTGAGTACTGCACCTATGACACGGGGGAGGCAAAAGTTAGGGGGACAACCACCAAACACCCCCACCCTCGCATATCTCAACATCCACACCAATGCAGTCACAAAAATCACAGTAACAACCCACAATCCCCCCGGAAGAATGAAAAGACAATGCGAAATTCGGGCAAACATTGGGGGTTATTACAACTTTGGAGGAGGTGTTAATCCGTCCCAAAATTGACAGTAAAGTGACGGATATACCACCAGATGTATTACGAGTTCCATAGTATATAGGGGGTCATTCCGACCCCGGGCGGGCGGTGGGTGCCGCCCGCTGGGCGGAAAACGCCCAAACACCGCCCTGCGGTCAAATGACCGCGGGGAGCATTCTAACTTTCCCGCTGGGCCGGCGGGCGATCTTCAAAAGATCGCCTGCCAGCCCAGCGGGAAAGCCCCAGCAAAGATGAGCCGGCGGATTTGCTGGGGTGCGACGGGTGCAGTTGCACCCGTCGCCATTTTCAGTGTCTGCTTTGCAGACACTGAAAATCTTAATGGGGCCCCCAGGGGCCCCACAACACCCGTTCCCGCCAGCCTCTTCCTGGCGGTGTAGACCGCCAGGAACAGGCTGGCGGGAAGGGGGTCGGAATCCCCATGGCGGCGCTGCATGCAGCGCCACCATGGAGGATTCCCTGGGGCAGGGGAAAACCGTCGGGAAACCGCTGGTTCCCCTTTTCTGACCGCAGCTTTACCGCCGCGGTCAGAATTGCCCCGGAAGCACCGCCAGCCTGTTGGCGGTGCTTCCTCTGCCCTCTGCCCTGGCGGTTATAAACCGCCAGGGTCAGAATGAGGGCCATAATGGACTTGTAATACGGCCGGTGGTATATCCGTCACTTTTGGGACGGATTAACACCTCCTCCAAAGTTATAATAACCCCCATTGTAATGTGCCAATATACATGTCATACAAAAATACACAGATATATATATCTCAAAATCACTCTTATTTACACATACAATCCGAGAAGTAGTGCAGATATGTACACAACAATGTCCGTGCACCAACAGTCCAAAAATGCATGGGCGAGGCCCACAATAGATACCTGACCAAAATCGGATAGAACACTGCCGGGGCATCAGATAGAAACACTACAGGCACCTCAGGGGGAAGGGAAGGGGGGGGCACCTCAGCCAGATGAATGCGAAGCCAGATCCACGACGGGGCTCCATGCCCATTGATGTATCCTGGGGAGTGCAAAGCCACAGTCTCTCATGTCTCTACAGTGGGTGGGTTGCCCACTGTGCCATCCTGGGGAGTGCAAAGCCACAGTCTCTCAAGTCTATACAGTGGGTGGGATGCCCACTGTGCCATCCTGGGGAGTGCAAAGCCACAGTCTCTCAAGTCTATACAGTGGGTGGATTGCCCACTGTGCCATCCTGGGGAGTGCAAAGCCACAGTCTCTCAAGTCTATACAGTGGGTGGTTTGCCCACTGTGCCATCCTGGGGAGTGCAAAGCCACAGTCTCTCAAGTGGATAACAGTCTCCACTGGTTCTGGAGGGGGACTGGTGCCCAGACTGGATGAGTCTCCACGTGAAAGTACCTGTCCTGTCACTGTCCCAGCTGCACATGGGATAAGGATGCCTGATGTGGCGGTCCATTCATTCCTACACGGTGTATGCCCTGTTCAGCGGTGCTTTGCCATGGCGGTCTTTGCCCTGTTCAGCGGTGCTTTGACATGGCGGTCTTTGCCCTGTTCAGCGGTGCTTTGACATGGCGGTTCAGGACAGTTCAGCGGTCCTTTGCCATGGCGGTCTTTGCCCTGTTCAGCGGTGCTTTGCCATGGCGGTCTTTGCCCTGTTCAGCGGTGCTTTGCCATGGCGGTCTTTGGCCTGTTCAGTGGTGCTTTGACATGGCGGTCTTTGCCCTGTTCAGCGGTGCTTTGACATGGCGGTTCAGGACAGTTCAGCGGTGCTTTGCCATGGCGGTCTTTGCCCTGTTCAGCTGTGCTTTGACATGGCGGTCTTTGCCCTGTTCAACAGTGCTTTGACATGGCGGTTCAGGACAGTTCAGCGGTGCTTTGACATGGCGGTCTTTGCCCTGTTCAACAGTGCTTTGACATGGCGGTTCAGGACAGTTCAGCGGTGCTTTGCCATGGCGGTCTTTGCCCTGTTCAGCAGTGCTTTGCCATGGCGGTCTTTGCCCTGTTCAGCGGTGCTTTGCCATGGCGGTCTTTGGCCTGTTCAGTGGTGCTTTGACATGGCGGTCTTTGCCCTGTTCAGCGGTGCTTTGACATGGCGGTTCAGGACAGTTCAGCGGTGCTTTGCCATGGCGGTCCTTGCCCTGTTCAGCGGTGCTTTGCCATGGCGGTCTTTGCCCTGTTCAGCGGTGCTTTGACATGGCGGTCTTTGCCCTGTTCAGCGGTGCTTTGACATGGCGGTTCTGATACGGACATTGGTGTGTGGCATGACGATCTCCACACTGGACACTGGTGTGTGGCATGACGATCTCCACACTGGACATTGGTGTGTGGCATGACGATCTCTACACTGGACATTGATGTGGCATGACGATCTCCACACTGGACATTGGTGTGTGGCATGACGATCTCCACACTGGACATTGGTGTGTGGCATGACGATCTCTACACTGGGCATTGGTGTGTGGCATGACGTTCCATCATTGCCCAGCGGGGCTGTGGCATCCTGGCCCCTCCTGGCCTTTGACTCTGGCGGTGGTTTCTGGACCAGTGACGATACTTGTGCCCTCCTGGGCTGTGACTCCGGCGGTGGTTTCAGGACCAGTGACAATACTTGTGCCCTCCTGGGCTGTGACTCTGGCGGTGGTCTCTGGACCAGTGATGATACTTGTGCCCTCCTGGGCTGTGACTCCGGCGGTGGTTTCAGGACCAGTGACGATACTTGTGCCCTCCTGGGCTGTGACTCCGGCGGTGGTTTCAGGACCAGTGACAATACCTGTGCCCTCCTGGGCTGTGACTCTGGCGGTGGTCTCTGGACCAGAGACGATACTTGTGCCCTCCTGGGATGTGACTCCGGCGGTGGTCTCAGGACCAGTGACGATACTTGTGCCCTCCTGGGCTGTGACTCCGGCGGTGGTTTCAGGACCAGTGACGATACTTGTGCCTTCCTGGGCTGTGACTCCGGCGGTGGTTTCCGGACCAGTGACGATACTTGTGCCCTCCTGGGCTGTGACTCCGGCGGTGGTTTCAGGACCAGTGACAATACTTGTGCCCTCCTGGGCTGTGACTCCGGTCGTGGTTTCAGGACCAGTGACGATACTTGTGCCCTCTTGGGCTGTGACTCTGGCGGTGGTCTCTGGACCAGTGACAACCGTGCTGGCGGTTGTGTCTGGACCGCCGGAAATGATGGCGCACTTCTCTGCCGTGACACTCACAACAGGCTGGGCAGACTTCCTCTGGACCTTCCCCACCTTTGTCGGAGTTACAGCTGACTCACCAATCCCCTTCGATCCCATGTCACTTGTTGTCCCACCAGGGGTCTTGAGACGGTCCCGTCGTCCACTCTCTATTTTCAGAGCCTTTACAGGGGGTGGGCTGCCAGTGCCTTGGCTCCGGGTCCTACTGCCTGCCCTGGTGGACGGTGCACGCCAAAAACCTGGAACATGCACCACTGGTACTGGAGGCTTTTTGGCTGAGGCGCTACGACGGGACTGATGAATTGGAGGGGGGGTGGGGGCAAAAAGGTCAATTTGACAGTTTCTGACGAACACTGGGATGGGTAGCTGGAGGGGGTCTGGGAGTGGACGAAGAGGAGGTGGTTGTAGGAGGTGTCACTTTAGGTGTTTTGGGTGCAGGTGCAGGTACTGGAGGCTGTTGTGAGGTGGATGGATGTTGGGTGAGTGATTGCCGGCGTTTGTGTACTTTGGGAGGGGGCATCACAGACACACTGGGAGAGGACACAGGGGATGTGTAAATGGCAGTGGAGGTGGTGAGTGCAGGTGAGCGGCTTGTGGTGCTGGGTGTCCTGGTGCGAGTCCTAGTGCCTGTAGATGTGGTGCATGCAGGTGTGTGTGTAGACGAGACTGGGAGGGAGGAGGGAGAAAAGGAGGAGGGGGACACAGTGGAGACAGTGGATGTTGCTGTGTCTGTATGTGGGTGAGGCTTGCGTGAGTGCCTGTGGTGTGTGTGGTGCCTATGTTTGCTTGAGATACTTGTGTGTGTTGACTTGTGTGCATGCAGGTCTGTAGGTGTGCTTGGGATGGGCTGGGGTACAGGGGATTGGGTCTGGGTGGAGGAAGTTGGAGGGGGGAGGCTGGACACGGGGACAATGGCTGCCATCAGTGCTTAGGCCAGAGATTGCAGGTTTCGCTAAAGGGCAGCCTGACCAGAATGAATGCCCTCCAGGAATGCATTACCGTGTTGCAACTCTCGTTCTACACCCTGGATGGCATTCACAATGGTAGAGTGCCCAACAGTGAGTGACCTGAGGAGGTCAATGGCCTCCTCACTGAGGGCAGCAGGGGTGACTGGGGCAGGGGCTGAAGTGCCTGGGGTGAAGGTGATGCCCACCCTCCTGGGTGAGCGGGCACGGGGCGAGCGCTGAGGGGCTGCTGGGAGGGTGGTGCTGGAAGGGGGGGTGGCTGCTGTACCTGTAGAGGTGGGGCGCACAGGTGGTGCTGCCACCACAGGGGAGCTCCCATCGGCAGACGAGTCTGTGTCGCTGGTGGTGATCCGGTGGCCGACGTGAAGCTCCCCTCGCCCTCCGTCCCACTGGTGCATTCAGAGTCTGTGGTGTGGCACTCCATGGCTATGTGGGATGCAGCTCCCTCGTGCTCCGGTGCCACTGTACCTCCGCCTGATGATGCTGATGTACAAAAGGACAGAGAGCGCAGGAAAAGGGGGGGAGACATAAGAAAGAGAGTTTTAGTGCATGGTATGCCGCTACCATTGGCGGACAACACAGACACATAAGCCCCCTGCATTACGCCGTGCTCCTGACCTCTGCACATGCAATTTCTGGGACATGGCCTACATGGCAATGGTGGACATCTGCGCATATGGCTGCCACAGGGGCAACTATTCCTCAACTTGGCACTCTGCTGAGGTGGGGTGGATTGCCACATGGGCTACATTATGGAGGGGCCTTGCCTACCTAACTCGCCCTGGCCTAGGGACACCCACAGCCCACCTCCCCCACCCAGACCCCTCCACTGCACGCAAAGTCCGCTGAATGATGTTGTACTCACCCCCTTGTGTCTTCTGTGATGTCCTCAAGCGCCCATCCAACTCCGGGTAGGCCACCACCAGGATCTGGAACATCAGGGGGGTCATGGTGCGACGGGCACCCCTCCCACGTTGGGAGGCCATCCCCAGCTGAGCCTCCGCCGTCTTCTTGCTGCAGCGGCGAATGTCCTCCCATCTCTTCCGGCAGTGGGTGCCCCGTCTCTGGTGGGCCCCCAGGGTCCAGACCTCCTTGGCGATGGCACGCCAAATGTCCCTCTTCTGGTGGGCGCTGACCTACATGACATGCACAAGGAAAGAGGAACAGTCATTACCAACTGCACCGTCAATGTGAGTGGCCCCCTCCCTACTCTGCCCATGTGGCCCATTCATTCCCATTCATAACTGATCTATGAACTCTGCCCCCTTCCCTCTTCCACCCAGCCCTCTCCACCCAGGCCTAGCCCATAGAACGTGCTCCCTGTGTACTGTTGGTCTGGAGGACCGTAGAGTAGCGTGTACTGGGGGAGGACCCCATCCACACGTTTCTCCAACTCCTGTGCAGTGAAGGCAGGGGCCCTTTCCCCAGACGCAGCAGCCATCGTCGCTTCCAGACCGAGGTCACAGCAGCACTGGCAGTGTAGGTCCTCTCCTGTCGAAGGTCAGGTATCTAGTGAGTGAACAGATGGAAAATGGCGGTGACGTCCGCGGTGGTGCGCATCATCACTGCTGGCGCACCTGTTCATTGGCTCCTGGGACCCATAGGGTCCAATGTTAACCAATGCATCATTGCGCCGCGGTCTACGACCGCCTACCGCGACGGTGTGCAACCCCAGCGCAGTTACCCCACAATCCCATTGTACCAGTTTAGAGGTCAGGCAGCCGCCATTTCAGGGGCCCACATGGCTTTATTTCCTACTGCGTCACGCATAGCTAGGCCTATACTTAACACACATACAGGAAGGCTTTTTTGTCTGGTGTAGTCTTGTGTATAACAGTGGGAACATACCTGGAGGAATAGTGACTGGTTCTTCGCTGTTGTCCTTCTAAGGCACTGTCAGCTGGGACATGTGAGAAGATGGCGGAATCCTCAGGTGTACCGACCGCTGGTGGACCTGTTGACTATGGAAGAAAGGCATATCATCGTCATCTACTGGTTTGACCGTGCCACAATCCAGGAACTATGTACCCAGTTGGAGCCTCACCAATCCGCCATCCGACTGGAATCCCCCCTGACGTGCAGGTGCTGTCAGTGCTCCATTTCCTTGCAAGTGGGTCATTTCAGACAACAGTGGCCATGGCATCAGGGATGTCCCAGCCTATGTTTTCCAACGTCTTGTCCAGAGTGTTGTCTGCCCTGCTGAAACACGTAAGGAGATACATCATTTTCCCTGAGGTGGCGGATTTGCCTACAGTGAAAGGTGACTTCTATGCCCTTGGACATATCCCGAACGTCATAGGTGCTATTGGTGGGACCCATGTAGCTCTGGTCCCCCCCCTGCAGGAGTGAACAGGTGTACAGGAACAGGAAGAATTATCATTCGATGAATGTAAAGATGGTCTGTTTGGCAGGTAAATGCAATGTTTCCTGGCTCTGTGCATGACGCCTACATCCTGCGGAATAGCAGCATCCCTGATATGATGGGTCAACTCCAGAGGCACCGTGTATGGCTATTGGGGGACTCTGGTTACCCCAACCTTTCGTGGCTATTGACCCCAGTGAAGAATCCAAGGACCAGGGCAGAGGAACGGTACAATGATGATCATGGGCGGACTAGGAGGGTTATCGAACGCACCTTCGGCCTTCTTAAGGCCAGGTTCAGGTGCCTCCATATGACAGGTGGATCCCTATTCTACTCACCGAAGAAGGTGTGCGACATCATCATCGCCTGCTCCATGCTCCATAATTTAGCATTGCGACGCCAGGTGCCTTTTCTGCAGGAGGATGATCCAGATGACGGTGTTGTGGCAGCTGTGGAGCCTGTGGAGCGAGTGGACAGTGATGAGGATGAAGCTGAGGATGAAGAAAATGACAACAGGGAGTCAGTCATACAGCCATGTTTCCAGTGAGACACAGGTGAGAACATTTTCTGGTTTAAAATTACATTAACTTTCACACGTCTACCTCTATCCTGTACCTACATATCACTCACTATTTGTTAATTGTATTGTACCCTTCCATTTCAGTTTCACAGGTGCGGTTACCTACGTGTCAACTGCTTGCATCCTTGAAGGGCTTGTGATGTGTGACATTGGTATGTTAGCCTTACAATGGGTAACCTATTATGACACTGTAATTGATAATACAAAGTTCCAAATCATAGACTGACTCCAGATATTTTGGACTTTCAAGGGTGTTTATTTAAGTGCAAAAAATATCAAGGAAGGTTGTAAAATGGGTATGGGTGATGGTGGAGGAATGTCCATGGCAGAGTCCAGTCTATTAGTCTCACAGGTGCACTGCCCATCTGGGCATTGGAAGTGGAGCTGGGGCAGTTTAAGTATGGACAGCGTGACAAAGTGGGACAGTGGGGGGACAATCAGGGCGGTCTCATTTCCTGGCGGTGGTCTTCCCATCTTGCTCTCTCCTGTTCCTGGATCTCATGGCCCGCTTGAGTGGTGGTTGTCCGTCTGCAGGGGGTGGGGTGCTGGTGTGTTGGTCCTGTGGTGGGGCGTCCTGTCCACTAGCGCCAGGCGGAGGTGGTGGGCAGTTCGTCGTCCTGGTTAGTGTCAGGGGCCCCTTGGAGTGCCACGGTGTCCCTCAGGGTCTTTTGTATGTCCGTCAGCACCCCTACGATGGTGCCCAGGGCGGAGCTGATGGTCCTGAGCTCCTCCCTGAACCCCAAATACAGTTCGTCCTGCAGACGCAGGGTCTCTTGCAACTTGTCCAGGACCGTGGCCATCGTCTCCTGGGAGTGGTGGTATGCTCTCATGATGGAGGATAGGGCCTCGTGGAGAGTTGGTTCCCTTGGCCTGTCCTTCCTCTGTCGCACAGCAGCCCTGCCAGTTCCCCTGTGTTCCTGTGCCTCCGTCCCCTGGACCGTGTGCCCACTACCACTGCCCCCAGGTCCCTGTTGTTGTTGGGGTGGTGGGTTAGCCTGGGTGCCCTGTAGTGGTGGACACACCGCTGATTGACCTGTCCTCCTGGGTAGGGAGGTTTGGGTCCGCTGGGTGGGTGCTGTGCTGGTGTTACCAGAGGGTGGCAGCTCAGTGTTGGGCTGTGGCTGGGCAAGGGGAACCGACTGTCCTGAGGCCTACGATGGTCCGGGCTGGTCATCAGGATCCAGTGGGGCAGAGCTGCTGTCGTCACTGTGGGCCTCTTCTGGGGGTGGAGTGGTGTTACCTGGACCCTCTGGTGTGGTGACGGTCCTTCGGGTTCCTGCAGGGGTATAGGAACAGGATTATTGCATGTGTGTGTGTCATGGTGTGCAACGGGTGGGTGAGCGTGTACCCCAGTGCAAGCATTCCTGTGTGGGGGTTGGGTGATGATGGTTGGGGGGGTGTTCTGGGTATGTGCAGTGGGCATGCTTTAGTGAGGGGTGCCCATGCTTAGTTTTGTCATGCAGGGCTTGGTGTTGGGATGGGTGGTTGGTGTCATGGGTAGATTAGTGAGGATTTGGGGTGATAGGGGAGGGTGTGAGGGTGGGGGTGTGTGATAGCATGCAGGTAGGGTAGGGGATGTGATAGTTAAGATATGATTTACCAGTGTCCCATCCTCCACCAACTCCTACGAGGCTCTCAGGTTGCAAGATGGTCAAGACTTGCTCCTCCCATGTTGTTAGTTGTGGGGGAGGAGATGGGGGTCCGCCGCCAGTCCGCTGCACCGCGATGTTGTGCTTGGAGACCGTGGAACGCACCTTCCCCTGTAGGTCATTCCACCTCTTCCTGATGTCCTCCCTATTTCTTGGGTGCTGTCCCACGGCGTTCACCCTGTCGACTATTCTGCGCCATAGCTCCATCTTCCTGGCTATTGATGTGTGCTGTACCTGTGAGCCAAATAGCTGTGGCTCTACCCGTACGATTTCCTCCACCATGACCCTGAGCTCCTCCTCGGAGAAGCGGGGGTGTCTTTGGCGAGACATGGGGTGGTGTGTGTGATGTGTGGGGTGGTGTATGTGTTGATGAGTGTGGTGAATGTAGTGGTATGTGGTGTTTTGTGCGTGGATGTAGTGTGGGTGATGGTGTTGTGTGCCTCTGTGTGATGGGGTTGTCAATAGCTGTGCTGTCTCTCTGGCCTTCTCTCAGAAATTCTGGTTGTAGGGGTTTGTGGGTGACGTAGGTGTGTGTTTTTAATTGTGTTGGGTGTGTGGGAGTGGTGTTTGTATGTGTATCAGGTGTGTGTATTTCGAAATGTCCAATGTGGCGGTGTTTTGGAGATGTGTGTGTATTTTGAGCGTGGCGGTGTGTACCGCCAATGGAATACCGCAGTTGAAAGACCACCACGTGGATTTGTGGGTCGTAATAGCATGGGTGTGTTTCTGTTGCCGTGGAGGTGGAGGATGTGTTTCCGCCAGTTTATTGCTGACCTTTGGTGTGGCGGTATTGTGTGGGTGTCTGAATTTCGGCGGATTCCGTGATGTGTGTCATAATAGCTGTGGCGGTCTACCGCGGCCGCGGCGGTGTATTGGCAGTCTTCTGCACGGCGGTAAGCGCCTTATACCGCCAATGTTGTAATGACCCCCTAAGATATGTAAATTTGAGTTTGAGTTGAAAATAAAGTCCTGTGAACTACATTTTGGTCTCTGAGATTGAATGTGTCACTATTGAGTTACACTGTAGTTAATTTTTAAATTTTGATGTAATGTCTCCTCACCCTTTGGAACAGAGAAGAAAAATTAATTGGACCCCAGAATTATGACCCAGAGATGAATCAGATGCTAACAGAGGATGGTTCTCTTTCTGAATTGAGGAGAACCGGAATTAGGCTCTAGAAAGGTTAGGGCCAGATTTACAAGGCCCAAGCACCTCTTCACGCCACACTAGCATCATTTATTTAAGCTAATGTGGCGTTAAGGAGGCTATTCACCTTTGTCCTATTTACAAAGTGGCAAAATGCTTGCGTTGTGCCACTTTTGACCCCTTGCGCCACATTATCCCTCTGCCAGGCATTGTGTATGCAAGGGGGGCGTTCCGGCGGTGGTAGGCCCATAAAAATGGTGCAGTGAAATTTACAACATTTAACTGCACCATTTTTAGCGTAATTTTTAACGCTTGCTTAGAGCAGGCATTAAAATGATGCACCCGTTACTTTCAATGGGCCTCCCTTTACTCTGCAGGATTAGCTCCATCGTTTGTGGTGCAAATCCTGCGAATTATGACATTATTGTCCTACCATGCACCATGGTGCACTGAATTGTAAATACGGCACTACCATGGTGTCATTTAGTGCCCTGGGGGTGCAAGAAAAGTGGCACATCACAGCTGATGAACCACTTTCTTGTAAATCTGGCCCCCAGTAGCCACTTTAGATGCCCATATCCAGATTTGAAGGATCGGAGGAATCATGGTGATTCGGAGGAAAGTTGTACTGACTGCGGATGAGTGAGAATTAACAGAGGTACAGATTGTGATAGTTGCAGTTTGTTAGAAATGGGGTTCCTGCTTGGCTATGGTAGGCACCTAAGCCAGGCAGTAATCAACACTCTAGTCAGGATAAGGGAGCTACACACCTAAGATAACCCCTGCTCACGCCCTTGGTAACTTTGGCCAGAGCAGCGAGACTTATCCCAGAGTCAATGTGTAAAGCATTTGCACAACACACATACCAGTGACACAATAAATACACCACAAAAAGAAACTTCATGACCAGCTTTATAAAAAATAAACTGTATTGCATAAACATTATAGACCAAAATGACATGAATTATTAATATAGTGCCACCAGGCACTTATCAAACCATTATCATCATGAGTGCAAACACAAGGAAACATTTCCCTCTTGCACATGTCACATGAATCCTCATCATGAATGCCAATAAAAGAAGGAAGACCTTTGCACATAGCATAAAATATCCCCCTCCTAATATAGATCCATCAAGACAGGCACAAATCATCAGAGTAAGTGTTAGAATAACCCATAATCACCCCAAAGTGCCAACCACATTCATGTGGAGAACAGTTGTCTCACCTTAAGACACAGGGCTTCTGGACTCCTTTCAAAAAGCGCACAGTGGGTGGAATCTCCCCCAAAAGAATGGAAAGTACAGACAGTGCCCCAATCCTTAGAATATAACGAACACTATGCTCTGTCTACAAGAGTGGCAATACACAGGAAAAGCCCCCATCCACATAGAATCTATTGTGCTCTCATCATGCAGGATGCAGCACTTTGTCCCACCTGCAGGAACAGGGCCTCCGTTGAGACATTCGCCCCGTCCCTCATATGGGTGGTGCAAACGAAAAGGCCCCAAAGATGTCCCTCCACCAAGGGAGGCACACACACCAACCTCGTTGGCAGGGAGACCTCTCTTGGTCCCCTGCATAGTACAACCATGCGACAGCTGGCTGTGTCCATGTGGTGCAGCTCCTGTTCTCAGGAACTCCTCCCAGTACCTGTGGGGAATGTTGGCCCTCACCCAGTCATCGTCTGCTCTCTTTCCCTCTTCACCACGACCACTTGGTTCAATCTCCTGGGCCGCAGCGGTGAAGGCACTACAGCTGATTGGAGCACCATGTCCTTTGGGCTTTGACAACAGGAATAAATGCCTGCTTGTGCCCTGGGGGCACCAGAGTTTGTGTGCCTCATCTGTGCACTCATAGTTACTGTTGGTGGCTCTGCTGTGCTTGCCCCTCCTCATGTTCATCTTGGAGAGGGTAAAAAAGACTGCAATAGGTGGAACCACAGACAGCGACCACAGGGGCACTCACCATGTGCTCCCTGCAGACAGATACAAGCTTCCACAAGAAGTAGAGTGGAGAGCTCACCTAGCACTCCAGGAAAAGCACAAAACACCACTCATCACGCAATTCAGTACAAAGTGCTCCCCAGGTGCTATAGTTGCAAGACCAAGGGCAGCACTGGTAATAGCATCCTCTGCTGACCCCTGGGAGAGCACTGGAGTACACAGGCTAAGGAGGAGGGATCAGGTCAGCACAATAGGGTCCTGACAATGACGTGACAGTCCTTTTGGGTGATCTAGCAGGCCAGAGGCCAGCACAGCATCAGGACAGTCCCAGTGGTGGTTCCTGACAAGTCCTTCCAGTGGCACCTGGTGCCAAATCCACGCAGTGTCCAAACACATGGAGAACAACTCCTATACTTCTACTAATTTTGTCTTTGATCTCTGAGGGCACTTCAAAGGACATTTAGAAGTGCACAACAACACCATTCAATCACAGCCTGGGCTCCAGACATCAGTAGGGGATAAACATTTGCTTTGTGTGAGTGCAGGACACAGCTTATACAAATGTAAGTGTGCCCTGCCTCCTAATCTTCCAGCCCAGGAAGACCACTCAGAAAGCAGATGTAATCCTGTTACACCTCCACTCTCCCTGTGTGATGGCTGTCTGGAAAGTATGCTCAAAACCCAGCTGTCACTCTACCCCAGACATGGGTTGGAGGCAGGCTACAAAGTACAAGTCTCATAAGCACAGAGAAATGCCCACTTTCTAAAAGTGGCATTTCTACAGTAGTAGTAAAAAATCCACCTACACCAATAAGCAGGATTTCTCATTAGCATTCCAAACATACTAAACATGCCCAGGCTACTCCTCATAGAGCAGAAATTACCACTTAGACATATATAAGGATATTCCTAATGCACACATATGAGAGGGGCATCACTCACAGCAGTGACTCACAGCTGTTTGTCACTACCAGGACAGGTCTCATAATAGGCACATGTCCTACCTTCTACCTACGCAGCACCCTACCCATTTGGCTACCAAGGGCCTAACTTAAGGGTGACCTATATCTAGTAAAAGGGGAGTTCAGTCCTGGGAAGTAAATGTATATGCCATGCCAATGTGGCAGTAAACTATGCACGCAGGCTCTGAAGTTCCAGGCCTGAGACAGATTTGAAAAGCTACTTCTGTGGGTGGCGCAAGCTGGATGCAGGACCACTAGTAACATTTTAATTTACATGCCCTGGGTATAAGAGATACCACTGTACAAGGGACGTACAGGTAAATGAAAGGTACCAATCAGATGTAAGCCAATCATACAAAGTTTACAGGAGAGAGCACATGCACTTTAGCACTGATTGGCAGTTATAAAGTGTCCAGAGTCCTAAAGCCAACAAAAAGAAGGTCAGAAAACAGGAAGAGAAAGGCAAAGAAATATAGGGATCACCCTGCAAAAAGGGCCAGATCCAACACAACCCCCCACCAGCCTAAAGCCAGGGGAGACCAATAAAAACTTTGATGGACTTCCCTGCTTGGGGCGATAGAATATGGACCCTTGCTTCCGCAGTGGCACATTCCAGTTCTTAGTCAATATGAACCTAGTGGGATCAGCAGTGATAAAGTGCATAGAGTACTAGAGCCAACAAAAAGAGGGTCAGAAAACAGAAGAAGGAAGGCAGAAAGTTTGAGGGTGACCCTACAAAAAAGGGCCAGGTCAAACACAGTTATTTGCAACAGTTGCACAAATAAGTGGTGTCTTGTGGAGATGTTTTTGCATGTTGTGTGAGTGCGATGATTTATAACAGAAATTAAAGAGTTTTTCAGGTCTGACATAGCCTAAGATCCCAGGATAGTTTAAAAGGTGTAAAAGACACCATTTTATATTATCTGCTCAGAAGTCGTGTCAACATGAGACGTTGTCAACGGCATAGTTAAGATAGGTACTTACTTTCTGTGAATGTGAGGTGATTGGTATGGTGGATCTTAATGCGCAAAGTGAAGCTGTACTGATCTTTTCGATGCCCCCTAGGTCGAGGTTTCATCAGAAGTGATTGTACACTCTTGTGTGTGCTTGCCTGCACTGCTAAAACAAAAAGGTTTTATATAGTGTGTGTTTTATTGTGGAGTGACCATGCGTGCTGATTATAAAGGAGGTGGGCTGCTGTGAGGAGCGAGGTCTAGGTCACAGTGTACTGCACTAGTGTAGTTTGGTTAGTGCAGAATCGCTCCGCTATAAAGGGATAACACCATGTGGGGCCACACTGTAATTGCTGGTTGAGTTGAAACAAGGAATTGTGGATAATATATTGTTCTAATTGAATTAAGGTCTTGGGAAAATTGTTAAAAATGAAGGGGGTCATTACAAGCTTGGTAACCACCATGCGGCCGCCAATGCGGCCGCACTCCCGCGGACCCCATTACAACATCCCCGCTGGGCCAGCGGGCGCAAACCTAGTTTACGCCCGCCGGCCCAGCGGGGATGAGGCTGCAACATAGGAGCCGGCTCCTAATGGACCTAGTACCCGTCGCGCTTTTCACTGTCTGCTATGCGGACAGTGAAAAGCTGCACTGGGCCCTGTTAGGGGGCCCCTGCACTGCCCATGCCAGTGGCATGGGTAGTGTAGGGGCCCCCAGGGGACCCAGGGGACCCAGGACTCCCCTTACCGCCAGCCTCTTCCTGGCGGTGCAAACTGCCAGAAACAGGCTGGTGGTAGGGAAGTCATAATTCCCAGGGTAGCGCTGCCCTGGCGGATTATCACTCCTGGGGCTAAAACGGCAGGAAACCGCCGGCCTCGGCGGTGCGACCGCGGTGCTACCGCCGCGGTCATAATACGGGTCTCCGTAGCGCAAAGTTTTGCAAGATTTGTGCAGAGGATATTTTCATATTTGTAATAGAGAGATCAAAGTGGTCCCTCCTGAAGGTACTCCTGGTCATTATATGGTGAATAATGTAGGGCTTCATACATGTGTTCGGCTTGGTCAGTGGTACAAAAACACAGAAAAGGATGGCCCATTGAAATTTCCACAATGTGGCACATTTAATATGAGGATTATTGAAAATTTTAAGAGGGTATTGTATGAAATGAAACCACTTCCTAGACCTGCACAAAATAAAGCACTTAATGCTTGGGAACGCACTGCTCATGGGAAGGAAAGGAAAAGATCCCAAGGTAGGGCGATGAAAGCTATGCATTATAATGCAGATGCTAGATGGGATGCTGAGCAGAAAATGTGGAGAATGCATAGAATATAGGGGGTTAAGCTGTATCCGTCTTTGACCACAGATGTGACTAAGGGAGAAGGGGAAAGAAATACCAGTAGAAAACAAAAGGAAAAGAAGCACAAGGCGCCTGATGAAATGAGCATAGATGATGATGACGATTCTGGAGATAGTCTTTGTATGTGCTATTGTCTGAACATCCACCCCTGTATAATGAAGCTAGAGGTGAGAGTGAAAACATTGGTATTGGAGGCAGTGGCATAAATTCCTTTCCTAATGCTCTATACAACAGTGGTTTTAGTCCTGTAGGACCTATTACTACCAGTGTTCCTTTTGAACTAAGCAGTGAGGACGTGAGAGAATGTGTCCCAGTTATCCGGTCACAAGTACTATTGATACCCTTACAGTACCAGTTACTATTGATTCAGTAGTTCCTATGTCTGAATCAGAAGGTTCTGGAAGAAATACATACAATCTGGCAGTCCCTAATAGTGCTGCTGGACCAATAAATGCTCCAAATAATTCAGGTACTAGAGAAATTGTTCCTTTGATTCCTACACATACCAGCACTCCATGTGCAGATATAACACTGAATATGTCGGGATGCACTTCGATAGGCACACATCAGAAAATGCTCTACTCCTGCATGGAAATCGCCTTTGAATTTGGGGCTCAGGGAAATGATTCCACGCCTAAAATTCCTGTAGTAACTCAATCTATTACTGCAAAGGAGATAGACAAATGGGTACAATTCTTTAATGGAAGCACTCCATCTAAAGAGGGTACAAGCACAGAAGGGGTTAGGGAATAATTCCATCGAGAGAAAGGGCTTTGATGTAGCAAAATTGACAATAGAACTAGGTGCAATGATTGTTGGTTTAGAAGGGTTGGAGTCTTATCAAGAGGGTGAGCTTGCATTTATGTGTGGGGACATCACTAAGAAAGCGGATCAAGTTAATGATAAATTGGCAAAATTAGCTCAGAAATGTGAGATTGATTTAAATAAAACTAAGGCTTGGCAAAGGAGCTATTGAGTGTGCTTTAGTAAAAAAGTCATTGCTGAGATAAGGACTCCAAGGTGGGAAAATCATATTCCAGAACTCATTCAGAACATTAGAAAATTGAATGAATTAGATAAATGGAAGACTGAATGGGCAAAAAAGAAGGAGGTAAAGAAACCTTTAGGTCAACTGCCTCCGGTTGGAGCAGAGGTAGGTGTTTCAAACTTCCTTTTACGTGAGGTATCTGGTGGAGGGCACATACATGTGCCATGGAGCAGGAGTGATCTTGCATCATTTACCAATGATTTCCCAAATTTGAGAGAGAACCAGTGGAATGGTATTGACAATTTGAAAGAATAGTGAAAATTGTACAGGCGTTGTGGATTAATTTGAATGCATTGTTTGACGATGTTGTTTCAAGGGACCTGTTGACAAAATGTTAGATAGCTGTTCAATCGCCTGAAGTGGAACCAACTAGAAATACATTGATAAAGGGTCCTTCACCGCTAGTAATGAAAAAATATCAGGAGGTCATGACATTCCTGAAAGGAAAAGAGCCTCCTCAAGATGTTAATTGGGTCAAGATTGGCAGAACAACTCATGATCCAAATGAGTTGATTCATGCTTTTAATGAGAGGTTGTGCTAAGCTTTCAAACAGTACAGTGGTATGCAGACGTTAGAGGCTAACGATATGGAACATTTTCTGTCTAGGTTTGTGGCAGGGCAGAGGCCAGAAATAAGCATGATTATCAAGCAACATTCGATCTGCTGGTAGAACAAGTCTATTGATGAGATTCTACATTATGCAAAATATTGCCATTTTGAAGCGGAAAAAGTTGAAGGAAAAACTGGTAGCTGCCCAAATCACGGATACACAGAGTACTAGCCAGACACCCCGGGCAGTAAATAATATGAGCTCAAGGGAAGGTGTATACCAGGAACCACTAAATCCCATGCAAGGTCAAGGTCGGGGAATCCCCATAGATTCAGGTACAGGGATGGATGTAAATATTCTAAAATGATCCACTCAGTGTCACATCTGCAATAAATGTGGGTATGTAATTTAAATTCAGTTAGGCTCAAAATGCTGGATTTGCATCTTCTCAGGTTAATAGTTCCAATCAGACGCAGAGTGTGCAAAGACCTAGAAGTCAACATTTTAACGTGCCTCAAACTCAAATAATGCAAGTTCCTTAACCTCTTGTGCCACTGCAAAATGCTTTTGGGACACGTCAGAATATCAATCAAGGTTTGAGGATTAATACAAATCTGACACAGGATAATAATTTCTGTCAACAATTCTCTCTGTTAAATTTGGATATAGGAAATGTCTCTGGCCCGTCAGTCTGAAGGTGCTGGAGGGGGAAGGCAGACTTCATACTTGTGCAGCCTTGGAGGTGGACCACCGTGGACTCTTTACAGACAGTGAAGTGGATGGCTGCCCTGTACCATTCTTGGTTAATACTGGTGCTACCTGTTCTACTTCAAAAACAGTAGAACTCCCAAACCTACCCCTCTCAGGAAAAACTATCCAAGTTGTTGGTGTAGAGAATAACTAAATGACTGCCAAGAAACTGTCCTAGTTAAAGTGAAAACAGGATCTTTTGAGGCAAACCACAAGCTTATCGGATGTGATTGCAGTCCAGTGAATCTCTTGGGAAGAGATTTGCTTACAAAACTCAATAGCGTTATCGTTTGAACTTCAGCAGGAATCGAAGTACAAACCCATGATGAAGATGCTGTTTTTAAGCTAATAAAAAATGAACCGTGTTGCATGATGCTGACATTGCTAACACTTGATGATTTGCCCCCAGACTTGAGAGAAACCATAAAAAATGAGGTGTTGGATTTTACTGGAAAGGATTTCAGACTGATCAAAGGTGCAGAACCTGTCCAAATTTCTGTCAAAGTGAATGCTGAGTTCCTGAGAACCCCACAATATAATCTAATAGCAGAAACAATTGCTGGGATAACTCCTGTGACTGAATGAATAATACAGCAGGGAATTCTGAAGGAGATAATAGGACGTTCTTGTAACTCTCCCATTATTGGTTGTTAGAAACCTAGTGGAAAAATTAGGATTGTACAGGACCTGAGGAAAATAAATAACAAATCCAGCTGTAATACTGCTCCAGATTCCATGTTAGACTGAGTGGTTCACTGTGATTGATTTGTGTCAGACCTTTTCAATACCGTTGCACGATGACAGTCAGTTTCATTATGCATTCCGGCTCAGAAACAGTGTCTTAATGTGGTGTCATGTCCCAGAAGGGTAAACAGAGTCTCCATCTCTTTTTAATCAGATTTTAAAGAAACATTTTGAATCTTTAGTCATATCTTGCAGCTCAGTCTTGATGTAGTATATCGATGACCTGATGGTGGCATTGAATACTCAAGACACTCTCGCATTGCTGAATAACCTGGCCGAGAAGGCACATAAGATGTCACCAGGAAAATTAGAATATTGTCAAAAAGCAGTCCAATATCTTGGACACCACATTGAAAAGGGAGTGAGGAAGGTGCCACAAAAGAGAATTTCGGCCATACTGAAAATGAGTCCGCCAACTGCACATAGGGAAGTCAGGACATTTTTGGGAATGGTGAGCTACTATAGACAGTGGATACCCAACTTTCCATGATGGCCAAGCCTTTGTAGAGGCTGACATTTAAGGATGTGTCCGATCTGGTACAATAGAATAACAACTGTATTGTCACATTTCTGGAGCTGAAAGAATGCCTCTGCTGTGCCCGGATCTAGGTATGCCTGATTATAGCAATTGTTTTGCAATTTTTTGCAGTGAGAATGAGGGCCTTGCTCTCTCAGTGATAACTCAAACACATGGATATACTAAGAGTTCTGTGACATATTTTTCAGCCACATTAGATCCTGTTGCTTCTGCATTGCCCAGCTGCTATAAATCAGTAGTCAAGGTCAGCACAAGTATAGAGAGGTGTGAAAATATTGTTATGGATCACCCATTGACTGTATATGTCTCACATTCTGTAGAACCTTTGCTGATCAGAACTAAAAAGCAACGCCTTGCTAACAGTCGACTTAAAAATGTGAGCTGTCAGGTTCTTCCATGAACTGGCTCTTTCTTGCAGTCTTGGTGCAAAAAGAAGATTCATGGTTCTGGATCTTGAAGGTTCTTGCCTGTCCTAAGTAGGGGCAACCTTTTCTTGTAGCCATGGTGCTGCTCACAATGAAAAATGTCTAAGCAGACAGTGCCTTCCAGAAGGAGTCCCAAAGAGGAAAAACTGGTTGCTGGAGACTCCAGGAGGCAATAGAGGACTGGAACAGAGAAAATTCCTTAGCAAAATCAGGACTTAAAAAATAGCAACACTGAAAACCTAAAAAGGAATCAGGACAGGACACCTAAATTAAAACCACCAATGGACAGCAATAAGAAATGAAGAGTCAATGAAGAAACCAGCAAGGAGTGAAGACACATCAGCAGGAGCAAAGATTGTTGCAACACAAGGAAAAAAGACAGCCCTGACCCTTTTATACCCAAAAACAGGAAGTGATGACAGAGGAAGTAAAGCCACCATATTGAAAAAGGAAAGGCAACAAAGAAATCATTGTTGTACCACTATGATGGATAGGTGTAACAAAAACCCTTCCTGAAGCATTCTGGGAGGAAAAACTACAATGAAGAAGAATATGACCCCCAAAGAGAAAAATGCCTCTGTGTTAATTGACCAGCAACACCAAAATAGCCTTCTGCTGCCTTATGCATGCCCCCCAGGTTGCAGGTCTGGGAAAGAAGCATTCAGCAGTATAACGCGGGATGCTACAGAAACATTAGTGGTCACATTAATGGAAACAAGAGAGATGAGCCATGGCACAATTCATGGGTCACTTAATAAAATGAGGAGGTGATATTGGCTGCAGAAAATTATCTATCAAACTTTGCTGAATTTTGAATCCTGACACTCTGTTGCCAATATTGAACCAAGAAATTGTTGAAGAATGTGAAGGAGACCACAATTGTCTTGATGTCACTGAAATGTGCATCAAACCAAGACCGGACATCCGAGATGAAACATTATCTGAATCTGATTACATCCTTTATGTTGATGGTTCATGTTTAAGAGACAATAGGGGAAGTCTGAGAGCAGCTTGTGCTGTGTGTACCCTTTCTGGAGTTATTGAAGCTTCCTGGTTTCAAGGATTATTCTCTACCTAAGTAGCTAAATTTATTTCTCTTACAAGATCATGTTGCGTTTCCGATCAATTGAAAGTGACATTCTTTACCACTAGTCAGTGTGGCTTTGGTGTCATTCATGACTTCGGACAACTGTGGTCTCAGCAAGACCTTATGATATCTTCTGGCTCTCTGATCCAGAATGACAAAGAAATGACAAACCTTCTCAACGCACTACAATTGCCCAAGCAGATTGCAGTGGTTAAGTGCCCTGCACATGGTTCTGGAGATGATTATGTAACTTTGGGCAATAGGTATGCTGATGAGGTTGCAAAGTATTATGCACATAATAATTGTACATTCATTGGTGAATTTACAAATGAGGGAATGGATGAGACTAACTTTAACCTCTTGTTACAACAGTTGATACCTGGGATGAAGTGAAGAGGATTCAGGAGGAGGTTTCTGAGTTAGAACAACAGAGTTGGGTCAGAGTAGGTTTACCAAGAGAGAGGATGACATGTGGGTTACAATGGATGGATGACCAGCGTGTCCAAATAATTTGTTACATCCTGTGGCTAGACACTCTCATGGACCAGCTCATATTGGAGGGATGCCTTGGTAAGATTGTCTTAACAGACTTAGTTCAATCCTATATTCAGGTTGATGGTTGAAGCATTATGTCATAGATGTGTCGTGTGGCAACAGAACAATGTTAGGAAAAGATCTGCAGTTACGTTAAGTCATATAGAAAGGTCAGGAGGACCTTTAAACCGAATACAAATTGATCCCATAGAGAAGCCTGTGTGCGATGGATTGAAGTATGTTCTGTTGTACTGTTTATCTTTTCCCGTTGGGTCGAAGCTTACCCAACTAGACGTTATAGTCACACTGTAGCCAAGCTGTTACTGAGGAAGCTCATTCTGAGGTTTGGTATCCCAACCTTTTTGTAATCCGATCAAGGAACTCATTTGAACAATAAGGTCCTGAAATTGTTGTGCTCATCATTGCAAATGGAACAGCGAATGCATTGCAGTTACAGACCTGGGCATTCGGGTCTTGTGGATCAGTTCCTGTGAATGCACTTGTGAATATCACTAATGATGTGGTCCTAGATTATTACAAAGGGCTAGCTGATGTGGTGCATTCTGTGTCTCATCAGATTGAGCAATCACAACACTTCCCAATCAAGAACAATACCAGGACCTTAACCCCGGCAATTGGGTCTTGGTGAAGAGGCATGTCAGGAAGATGTGTTTAGAGCCCCACTGGTATGGACCCTGCAAGTTGATCCTAGTGACTACAACTGCTGTGAAGTGTGGAGGTCTCCCCAACTGGATACATGCTTCCCATACTCACAGAGTTGAGTGTCCCCTCGACACACTACAGCACCTGCCCCAAAGAACCAGTGGCGAGATTGAGGCAACAAAAACGGGGCACGCAGGCTGTCAGGGACTGGACTGAGTCAGAAGAAGCACTTGAGCAAGCTGGGGGGTCTTGAACAAGTCACATCTGAGATTGAAACAGAGACAAACAAATCTTGCCCTGTGGTGAATGAGTCAGACTCAGAATCAGACCATGAAGAAGGAACTAGTGCTGGAAGAAAGTGAGTGGAAGGTGGAGACCACTGGCCTAGAAGGAAAGAAAGAAGGAAAGTGAGTCTGCTAAAAGAATGTGCGCCACCAATGATTGTTGAAGAAGCAGAAAGTTTTGGTCTGAGTAAAAGTGGTGACAAAGGTATGGCACTAAGGAGATCAATGAGAACCTAGTTGTAGGTATTCTTCACCAGAGTGGACTTACTTTGCAAATGACACAGTCACAGATAAAAAGTGTGGAATGTTGAAGTGAGCATACGGATTCAACTGAACCTCCATGAACGGAACGTTGTGGTTAAGTTGTATTTTGAATTTTTGCTGCCCTAAATGAACTTGGTTCATGTAGTTGTTAGAGACATTTTTATTGATTGGGATAGAGAATTTTGAAGATTTCCTAGGCCCCAGTAAAAGAAAAAGGAGGGTTGTCATTTAGATGAACACAGAGTAGAGCCAGGGAAGTCTCATGAAGATTTACACGTTGTTGCTCAATGAACTTTGAACTTTGAGAAGATTATTCAGATGACATATATTTGAAGCTATCATATGACTATGTAAACATAATGAATGCTAGGGACCGACATGTACTAAGTTACCTGTTTCTGTGTCAGAAGGCATCACATATCATCACATCCCATTGCCATATGGTATTTCTTGTAGTTTGCTTCTAAGTATATTTTGCAACAAGAGTTCAATATTATTTTTCGAAATATGACCTGGTGTTGCGAGAAGTTCCTTTGTTTACACACCTGATGACTTTGTGTTGCCAGAAGTTCCTTTGTGTAAACAATTGAGTAAAAGCCAGTATTTTGGATGTGCAGATATTGCAGGAAAATATTTTGTGTCAATAAAACCTTTGGACACTACATATGCACATAAACACAATTTGACCCGTTTAATGACCGAAATGGAAAATGATGTTTTTTAATTTAGTGGAACAGCAAAGGAGAGAACTTAAAACCAAATCTAAAACAGATAAAAATCTTGCTACACAAAACAGACAGAAAAAAGATGAACTAAAACACCAAGTTTCAAGGGAATTTATCAGCTTTAACAGTAGAATGGCAACATAAAGGGAAATGTGCATATACATTGATCAGAGCTACATTGATCCTTTGTTCATAGGGAAGAGCAATTGTGAGCATGTTTTTGATGTCAGGGGAAAGAGTGAATTCTTTTTGGATGGAAAGGATCCTGTGATTCCTGGAGTGTATTTTATTTGTGGATAGTATGCATATTTTAAGCTGCCAAAAGAATGGCATGGAACTTGTTATCTAACAATAGAATTTCCACAGATCTATCATGTGGAGCATCTTGAAGACGCTTTGTGGAAGGTGAAGCCCAGAACTAGATGTGGAGCTAGTGCTGCAGAAATAGTGGGAGATATTTTTTGTGCATTGATTCCATTAGTGGGAGTGATTTTGAATGATCTGTAGGAGGCTACAATAGTGGATAAGCTGGCTACTAACACAGCAAACTTGTTGCTGGTAAATATTGAGATGGTTGCAATAAGATCAATGGCTTTACAAACTTGACATGTGCTACACTTGTTGCTCGCAAAAGAGGGCAGAGTCTGCCAGATGCTGAAGCCTCAACAATGTTGTACCGTTATTCTGGATGAAAGTAAGCATTTGAAAAGGGATATCCGGAACAGTTCGGGGTTGACACAAGATGTGAAGGATTTGGAAGTGACTGGTGCATTGGAGGCAATTGGAAATTAATTTTCTTTTCTGCTGAAGGCAGGAGATTCAGGAATTAGGGAAGTGGAATTGTAGGTTTTGTGTTGAGACCATTGTTAATTATTTAAATAGTGGGAATAGTCTTGCTGGTTTTATATAGAATATTCCAAAGAAGTAAGATCCAGAGAGGTCAGAAGAGAAAAAGAGCACATGTGGAACTGGAAGATAGTCAGTGTAAGTATTGTGATGATATGAAACACCTGGAGGAGTCAAGGTGGAAACTGTTCAAAACAACAAGGTTTTGGAGAGTTTCATTCAAGCTTGGAAATGGATTTATGATGACTCTAAAAGTCATCAGAGGGAGCGTTTCAGGAGTGTAACTTGGCTATGCCATTACGCCTCTTAAAACGTGAAATGAAAGGGTGGTTGTTTTTCTGCATAATGAACTATTGTATTTTAAAGTGGTGCACAGTAAAATATATGAGCTAAGTGCACAGACAAATGCAATGTTTTATGTATGCTGTATTTTATTATTATTGGAAAGAATATTTATGCCACAGTTTTTTTGAAATATCATTCTTTATAATCATTATATAGCTGACTTAAGAGACATATAAAAGAAATCGGAAATGTATTCATGTTTATTTAGTTAGCCAGAGTGAAGGCCCCTATATTTTTCTGTCTTTTAATCTTCAATGTGCAGTCGGCTTTTGAATGTTTTACTAAAGCTGCAGGTATCAGGATCTGAGACCTGGTTAATAGGGAGCTCATTGTTTGAGATGATAAAAAAAGTCAGGCGGAATGCTTTTCAAAGCCTTGGGGAGTGTCCTAGACTGGCAGCTGTAATGCTTGTAAAATTCCGGAGCATGACGGTGTACCAAGGTTGACGCAGAGAACTCAGAAGGCCGAAAGGTCAATTAAATGGACTATAATGTGTGGTCATTGTAGGAAGTTGGCTCTGTATGTGCTATTTCAAAGTAAGGAATAGCATGCACAGAGTCCAAGGGTTCCCCTTAGAGGTAAAATAGTGGTAAAAAGAGATAATACTAATGCTCTATTTTGTGGTAGTGTGGTCGAGCAGTAGGCTTATCCAAGGAGTAGTGTTAAGCATTTGTTGTACATACACATAGACAATAAATGAGGTACACACACTCAGAGACAAATCCAGCCAATAGGTTTTGTTATAGAAAAATATATTTTCTTAGTTTATTTTAAGAACCACAGGTTCAAATTCTACATGTAATATCTCATTTGAAAGGTATTGCAGGTAAGTACTCTAGGAACTTTGAATCATTACTTTAGCATGTATACTTTTTACATAAAACACAATAAGCTGTTTTAAAAGTGGACACAGTGCAATTTTCACAGTTCCTGGGGGAGGTAAGTTATGGTTAGTTTTCACAGGTAAGTAAGTCACTTACAGGTTTCAGTTTTTGGTCCAAGGTAGCCCACCGTTGGGGGTTCAGAGCAACCCCAAAGTTATCACACCAGCAGCTCAGGGCCGGTCAGGTGCAAAGGTCAAAGAGGTGCCCAAAACACATCGGCTTCAATGGAGAGAAGGGGGTGCCCCGGTTCCAGTCTGCCAACAGGTAAGTACCCGCGTCTTCGGAGGGCAGACCAGGGGGGTTTTGTAGGGCACCGGGGGGGACACAAGTCAGCACAGAAAGTACACCCTCAGTAGCGCGGGGGCGGCCGGGTGCAGCGTGCAAACACGCGTCGGGTTTTCAATGGAAGTCAATGAGAGATCAAGGGATCTCTTCAGCGTCGCAGGCAGGCAAGCGGGGGCTCCTCGGGGTAGCCACCACCTGGGCAAGGGAGAGGGCCTCCTGGGGGTCACTCCTGCACAGAAGTTCCGTTTCTTTAGGGGCTGGGGGCTGCGGGTGCAGGGTCTTTTCCAGCCATCGGGAAATGGAGTTCAGACAGTCGCGGTCAGGGGGAGCCTGGGGATTCCCTCTGCAGGCGTCGCTGTGGGGGTTCAGGGGGGACAACTTTGGTTACTCACAGTCGTAGAGTCGCCGGAGGGTCCTCCCTGAGTTGGTTGTTCTCCACCAGTCGAGTCGGGGTCGCCGGGTGCAGTGTTGCAAGTCTCACGCTTCTTGCGGGGAGTTGCAGGGGTCTTTAAATCTGCTCCTTGTAACAAAGTTGCAGTTCTTTTGGAGCAGTGCCGCTGTCCTCAGGAGTTTCTTGTCTTTTTCGAAGCAGGGCAGTCCTCAGAGGATTCAGAGGTCGCTGGTCCCTTGGAAAGCGTCGCTGGAGCAGGTTTCTTTGGAAGGCAGGAGACAGGCCGGTAAGTCTGGGGCCAAGGCAGTTGGTGTCTTCTGGTCTTCCTCTGCAGGGGTTTTTCAGCTCAGCAGTCCTTCTTCTTGTAGTTGCAGGAATCTAAATTCTTAGGTTCAGGGAAGCCCTTAAATACAAAATTTAAGGGCGTGTTTAGGTCTGGGGGGTTAGTAGCCAATGGCTACTAGCCCTGAGGGTGGGTACACCCTCTTTGTGCCTCCTCCCAAGGGGAGGGGGTCACATCCCTAATCCTTTTGGGGAATCCTCCATCTGCAAGATGGAGGATTTCTAAAAGTTAGAGTCACTTCAGCTCAGGACACCTTAGGGGCTGTCCTGACTGGCCAGTGACTCCTCCTTGTTTTTCTCATTATTTTCTCCGGCCTTGCCGCCAAAAGTGGGGGCCGGGGCCGGAGGGGGTGGGCAACTCCACTAGCTGGAGTGTCCTGCGGTGCTGGCACAAAGGGGTGAGCCTTTGAGGCTCACCGCCAGGTGTGATAGCTCCTGCCTGGGGGAGGTGTTAGCATCTCCACCCAGTGCAGGCTTTGTTACTGGCCTCAGAGTGACAAAGGCACTCTCCCCATGGGGCCAGCAACATGTCTCGGTTGTGGCAGGCTGCTGGAACCAGTCAGCCTACACTGAACAATTGGGTAAAATACAGGGGGCATCTCTAAGATGCCCTCTGTGTGCATTTTTTAATAAATCCAACACTGGCATCAGTGTGGGTTTATTATTCTGATAAGTTTGATACTAAACTTCCCAGTATTCAGTGTAGCCATTATGGAGCTGTGGAGTTCGTTTTTGACAGACTCCCAGGCCATATATTCTTATGGCTACCCTGCACTTACAATGTCTAAGGTTTTGCTTAGACACTGTAGGGGCATAGTGCTCATGCACCTATGCCCTCACCTGTGGTATAGTGCACCCTGCCTTAGGGCTGTAAGGCCTGCTAGAGGGGTGACTTACCTATGCCACAGGCAGTGTGAGGTTGGCATGGTACCCTGAGGGGAGTGCCATGTCGACTTACTCGTTTTGGTCCTCACCAGCACATACAAGCTGGCAAGCAGTGTGTCTGTGCTGAGTGAGGGGTCCCTAGGGTGGCATAAGACATGCTGCAGCCCTTAGAGACCTTCCCTGGCATCAGGGCCCTTGGTACCAGGGGTACCAGTTACAAGGGACTTACCTGGGTGCCAGGGTTATGCCAATTGTGGAAACAACTGTACATTTTAGGTGAAAGAACACTGGTGCTGGGGCCTGGTTAGCAGGGTCCCAGCACACTTCTCAGTCAAGTCAGCATCAGTATCAGGCAAAAAGTGGGGGGTAACTGCAACAGGGAGCCATTTCTTTACACAAGCCCCCCCCAGCCTACAGGCCAGGAGACTCAGCAAAAGCTGGGAGAGTCTTCCTAGTCTGTCAGGCGAGGAAGAGTAGAGGAAATAGGCTGGTTTGTTGCAGGGCCTACTCTGCCTTACGTCCTCCTGTCCAGATCATTCCCTCTGGGGAACTGACCCACTGCCACAGTGATAGGACCTAGTCTGAATTGCCTCTTGTCTGTACTTTTTATGTCTCCACCCATTCTCTCTATTTTGGGGTTAGAGGTATCCACCTCTGCTAATCTTATTTTAGCCAGGGTCACCCCTAGCTTACCCAAAGAGGTTACCCAGAGCTGGAGTAACCCCACCATGACCAACAGGGTCAGGGGGCCTAACTTGCTATTTGGCATGGGGTCAGACCACCATGCCAAGGATAGTGCAGCCAAAAAGGCTAACACCCAGCAGAGGCCACTGACAGCTGTCAGTGCCCAGAACCACACCTTTAGCTCTTCACCTACAAGGGAAGGGGCTAAGTTACAGGCTTCTTTGGGTTCAGGGTGCCTGTCTGCTGTATTAGAGTGGGGGGTTACCACATCTTGTAGTAAACACCCTTCTTCCACTCTTTCTTCTGTTAGCTGAGGAGCCACCCACTCAGACTTAACAGTTGCCTGACTAGCCAGGACTTCTTGTGGGTCAGGTTGGACTTTATCAGAGACACTTTTGGAGTTCTCCCCTACTGGAGCAGAATCTCCTTGGCTTGCTGGAACCTTGGCTAAAGGTTGTCCACCTTTCCTACTCTGTTTCCTTTTCTTTTTCTTCTGGGGCCTACTTGCATTTACTGCAGAGGCAGGAACTCCAGAATCCTTGGGAGAGGACTGGCACTGGACCAGTTCCTCTCTTGGGCTCTGACTAACCTCTGGGTAGTAATTTCCAAGGAGACAATCAAGGGGGAGGTCTGTACTGACTACCACCCTTCTCCAGCTAAAAGTCCCACCCACTTCTATGGGCACAAAAGCCACAGGCCTAACAGTGACCCTGTCTGGGCTAACTCTTACCCTGGTAGTCTCACCTGGGATGTACTGGTTGGAGAACACCAGCCTGTCATGCACAATAGTGTGACTGGCACAAGTGTCTCTCAGGGCAGTGGCTGGGATTCCATTCACCAGTAGGTGGTGGAAGTGTCTACTTCCCTCTGGAATCTCCAACTCACCGGTTGGGCCCTTTTTCCAGTTGAAGGCTATGAAGACCTCCTCATCTGAGGAGTCATCCCCAATGGCTACACTGGTCACCCCTGGGATTTTGCTAGGGGGTTTGTTTTTGGGACAAGAAGTGTCCTTGGTGTGGTGCCCTGTCTGTTTACAGTTATGGCACCATGCCTTAGTGGCATCCCAGTTCTTACCCTGGTACCCACCTTTGTTTTGGGTTGTGTCTCGGGGCCCACCCACCTGTTCTGGTTTTTGGGGGCCTACAGAGGAATCTTTTTCTTTGTTTCTAGTGTCACCCACTTTCTCCTGGGGAGTCTTTGTAACCCCTTTCTCTTGGTCACCCCCAGTGGAAGTTTTGGTTACCCTAGTCTTGACCCAATGGTCCACCTTCTTTCCCAATTCTTGGGGAGAAATTGGCCCTAGGTCTACCAGATACTGATGCAAATTTTCATTGAAGCAGTTACTTAAAATGTGTTCTTTCATAAACAAATTATAAAGCCCAACATAGTCATGCACTTCATTTCCAGTTACCCAACCATCCAGTGTTTTCACTGAGTAGTCTACAAAATCAACCCAGGTCTGGCTCGAGGATTTTTGAGCCCCCCTGAATCTAATTCTATACTCCTCAGTGGAGAATCCAAAGCCCTCAATCAGGGTACCCTTCATGAGGTCATAAGATTCTGCATCTTTTTTAGAGAGTGTGAGGAGTCTATCCCTACACTTTCCTGTGAACATTTCCCAAAGGAGAGCACCCCAGTGAGATTTGTTCACTTTTCTGGTTTCACAAGCCCTCTCAAAAGCTGTGAACCATTTGGTGATGTCATCACCATCTTCATATTTAGTTACAATCCCTTTGGGGATTTTCAACATGTCAGGAGAATCTCTGACCCTATTTATGTTGCTGCCACCATTGATGGGTCCTAGGCCCATCTCTTGTCTTTCCCTTTCTATGGCTAGGATCTGTCTTTCCAAAGCCAATCTTTTGGCCATCCTGGCTAACTGGATGTCCTCTTCACTGGAGTTATCCTCAGTGATTTCAGAGGTGCTGGTCCCTCCTGTGAGGGAGCCAGCATCTCTGACTAGTATTTTTGGAGTCAGGGCTTGAGAAGCCCTGTCCTCCCTAGATAGGACTGGTAGGGGGGAATCTTCCTCCAATTCACTATCATCTTCATCTGTGTTATCCACAGAGGGGTTGGCTCTATCATACTCTGCCAACAGCTCCTGGAGCTGTAGTTTGGTAGGTCTGGAGCCCATTGTTATTTTTCTTATTTTACAGAGTGACCTTAGCTCTTTCATCTGGAGATGGAGGTAAGGTGTGGTGTCGACTTCCACCACATTCATATCTGTACTAGACATTATTCTTCTAAAAGTTGGAATGCTTTTTAAGAATCTAAAACTGGTTCTAGAATCTAATTCAAACTTTTACAAACTTTTAAACTCTAAAAGAAATGCTAACAGGGACTAACACAAGGCCCTAGCAGGACTTTAAAGACTTTAGAAAAATTTCAAATTGCAAAAAATCAAGTTCTAATGACAATTTTTGGAATTTGTCGTGTGATCAGGTATTGGCTGAGTAGTCCAGCAAATGCAAAGTCTTGTACCCCACCGCTGATCCACCAATGTAGGAAGTTGGCTTTGTATGTGCTATTTCAAAGTAAGGAATAGCATGCACAGAGTCCAAGGGTTCCCCTTAGAGGTAAAATAGTGGTAAAAAGAGATAATACTAATGCTCTATTTTGTGGTAGTGTGGTCGAGCAGTAGGCTTATCCAAGGAGTAGTGTTAAGCATTTGTTGTATATACACATAGACAATAAATGAGGTACACACACTCAGAGACAAATCCAGCCAATAGGTTTTGTTATAGAAAAATATATTTTCTTAGTTTATTTTAAGAACCACAGGTTCAAATTCTACATGTAATATCTCATTTGAAAGGTATTGCAGGTAAGTACTCTAGGAACTTTGAATCATTACTTTAGCATGTATACTTTTTACATAAAACACAATAAGCTGTTTTAAAAGTGGACACAGTGCAATTTTCACAGTTCCTGGGGGAGGTAAGTTATGGTTAGTTTTCACAGGTAAGTAAGTCACTTACAGGTTTCAGTTTTTGGTCCAAGGTAGCCCACCGTTGGGGGTTCAGAGCAACCCCAAAGTTATCACACCAGCAGCTCAGGGCCGGTCAGGTGCAAAGGTCAAAGAGGTGCCCAAAACACATCGGCTTCAATGGTGAGAAGGGGGTGCCCGGTTCCAGTCTGCCAACAGGTAAGTACCCGCGTCTTCGGAGGGCAGACCAGGGGGGTTTTGTAGGGCACCGGGGGGGACACAAGTCAGCACAGAAAGTACACCCTCAGCAGCGCGGGGGCGGCAGGGTGCAGCGTGCAAACACGCGTCGGGTTTTCAATGGAAGTCAATGAGAGATCAAGGGATCTCTTCAGCGTCGCAGGCAGGCAAGGAGGGGGGCTCCTCGGGGTAGCCACCACCTGGGCAAGGGAGAGGGCCTCCTGGGGGTCACTCCTGCACAGAAGTTCCGTTTCTTTAGGGGCTGGGGGCTGCGGGTGCAGGGTCTTTTCCAGCCGTCGGGAAATGGAGTTCAGACAGTCGCGGTCAGGGGGAGCCTGGGGATTCCCTCTGCAGGCGTCGCTGTGGGGGTTCAGGGGGGATCTTTGGTTACTCACAGTCGTAGAGTCGCCGGAGGGTCCTCCCTGAGTTGGTTGTTCTCCACCAGTCGAGTCGGGGTCGCCGGGTGCAGTGTTGCAAGTCTCACGCTTCTTGCGGGGAGTTGCAGGGGTCTTTAAATCTGCTCCTTGTAACAAAGTTGCAGTTCTTTTGGAGCAGTGCCGCTGTCCTCGGGAGTTTCTTGTCTTTTTCGAAGCAGGGCAGTCCTCAGAGGATTCAGAGGTCGCTGGTCCCTTGGAAAGCGTCGCTGGAGCAGGGTTCTTTGGAAGGCAGGAGACAGGCCGGTAAGTCTGGGGCCAAGGCAGTTGGTGTCTTCTGGTCTTCCTCTGCAGGGGTTTTTCAGCTCAGCAGTCCTTCTTCTTGTAGTTGCAGGAATCTAAATTCTTAGGTTCAGGGAAGCCCTTAAATACAAAATTTAAGGGCGTGTTTAGGTCTGGGGGGTTAGTAGCCAATGGCTACTAGCCCTGAGGGTGGGTACACCCTCTTTGTGCCTCCTCCCAAGGGGAGGGGGTCACATCCCTAATCCTATTGGGGAATCCTCCATCTGCAAGATGGAGGATTTCTAAAAGTTAGAGTCACTTCAGCTCAGGACACCTTAGGGGCTGTCCTGACTGGCCAGTGACTCCTCCTTGTTTTTCTCATTATTTTCTCCGGCCTTGCCGCCAAAAGTGGGGGCCGGGCCGGAGGGGGCGGGCAACTCCACTAGCTGGAGTGTCCTGCGGTGCTGGCACAAAGGGGTGAGCCTTTGAGGCTCACCGCCAGGTGTGACAGCTCCTGTCTGGGGGAGGTGTTAGCATCTCCACCCAGTGCAGGCTTTGTTACTGGCCTCAGAGTGACAAAGGCACTCTCCCCATGGGGCCAGCAACATGTCTCGGTTGTGGCAGGCTGCTGGAACCAGTCAGCCTACACTGAACAATTGGGTAAAATACAGGGGGGCATCTCTAAGATGCCCTCTGTGTGCATTTTTTAATAAATCCAACACTGGCATCAGTGTGGGTTTATTATTCTGAGAAGTTTGATACTAAACTTCCCAGTATTCAGTGTAGCCATTATGGAGCTGTGGAGTTTGTTTTTGACAGACTCCCAGACCATGTATTCTTATGGCTACCCTGCACTTACAATGTCTAAGGTTTTGCTTAGACACTGTAGGGGCATAGTGCTCATGCACCTATGCCCTCACCTGTGGTATAGTGCACCCTGCCTTAGGGCTGTAAGGCCTGCTAGAGGGGTGACTTACCTATGCCACAGGCAGTGTGAGGTTGGCATGGTACCCTGAGGGGAGTGCCATGTCGACTTACTCGTTTTGGTACTCACCAGCACATACAAGCTGGCAAGCAGTGTGTCTGTGCTGAGTGAGGGGTCCCTAGGGTGGCATAAGACATGCTGCAGCCCTTAGAGACCTTCCCTGGCATCAGGGCCCTTGGTACCAGGGGTACCAGTTACAAGGGACTTACCTGGGTGCCAGGGTTGTGCCAATTGTGGAAACAACTGTACATTTTAGGTGAAAGAACACTGGTGCTGGGGCCTGGTTAGCAGGGTCCCAGCACACTTCTCAGTCAAGTCAGCATCAGTATCAGGCAAAAAGTGGGGGGTAACTGCAACAGGGAGCCCTTTCTTTACAGTCATGTTTAAACTGGAGAAGGTATTTGCCAATAAGTTCATCCTTGGAAGCAATGGGACTTAATTGTGATTTAGTTAGCAGTAAGATTCAGATTCCCTCTGCCCTCAGCTGAGGGTAGACCTTAGTTAGATACTTCTTTTGAACTCTAATTCTTGTAGCTTCATGCTACCATACCTCTCTTGAACTCTTCTTTCCTGAATCCATAGAATGTTAGCATAGCAAGAGATTTAGCCCAATGATTAGACAGAATAACTTAGATACGTACTCTATGCATCAATTGATTTTCCTCACTTTCTGCATCATTGCTACTGAATTAGTGGCCTTTTACATGTTAGTTAACTTTCATATTGTATGATGTTTTGATTCACCTTTGGTTATTCTGTACATTTTACTATTATATTGGAATTCATATATGTTAGTTTGACTTTGAGGCTAAATAAAGCCCTTTGAACTACGTTTTTGTCTCTGAGATTAAATGTGTGACTCCTGAGCTACACTGTAATTCATTTACAAATGTTGATGAATTATCTCCTCACCCTTTGGAACAGAGCACAAAAATTCATCTGACCTCAGAATTCAGAATTAGGACCCAGAGCTGGATCAGGAGCCAAGGTCAAATTCCCTATGGATTTCTATACAATAATTAAGATTGATTCCATAATTTTTTTAGCTGAGCGCAACATAGTTGAAGTCAACATCGGATCAATAATAGGATGAACATTGTACTTCAGCAACACCATAACCTTTATTTTGAACTCAATAGTCTCTAGATTACTAATTCAAATTCCTCCAGTGAGAGCACTGAAGACGTTACTGGAAGAGAAAATTGTTTTGTATGAAGTAAACCATCAACTGTATTATCAGGTATACGATCACCTATTATTTCAATGCCTGGGTGGTAAACTCCACTCCACGGGAGGTGTTCACAGGGTTTTTGCCACTCCATGATCCACCCCTACAAAAGGAGATATGAGTGACTAAAAGTAGGAGTGGCAGTGTCTCTTAACCCTATTATTGGTTAAAAAGTGAATGGCCTGCCCTGGAATGGCTGTCCAGCTGCTGACACCTTGAAAGTGACTGGTCCAAGCTGCACGTGGACTCTGAAGGGCCAGACAGTGTCACAGGGGCGTGCTTGGACAGGGGCTAGAGACACTGCTAGCCCGGTTGCAGCTCTGCCATGCAGCACGGCTGGCTAGTCACCCGGTGTTATCACTACCGAGGGCTTTAACAGGCAGAGTGCTGCCACCCTGGCCACGTGTCTGTCACTGGTAGTATTTGTGACTGAAGGTCTGAGATTGGGGCACAGGCATGCTTTCTGTTGCTCTTGATCACTCCACAGCGGGCCTTGCTATGGATCTGTGTACTCCAATGCTCGCCATTGTGCTGAGAGCCCCGCAGGCCGAGGTCCTTCACCGGATCGTTCAGCCCTCACCCCTCCTGGATGCTGCCTCCTTTGGTCCTCACTCTGCTCCTGGTCGGACCTGCCATCTCAGCTTCCTGGCCATTGAACTTCACCTGCCATCTGGGACTGACCAAGCTGTCACCCCCGCTGCCCTCCTTGACTGTTAACAATCATGTAAGTGCTGAGGTAGCTGTATCTGTCTGTCTGTGGCACTGCTGAGCAGCACCCTTTGCCATACAGCATAGCCTTCGCACTAGAGCACATGACTCCGTTGCACTTCCTCCCTGCATCCGTTGCCATGCGGCACTCCGTGCCATGCAAGACCCCCATGGACCCCACACCCGTGCAGCACACCCTGAACTGCACAGTCTAAGCTATACTGATCACTGCTTCTTTTGGTGCTCTCTCTGTCTCTTGCTGCATTTATATTTTCTCTGTTGCATCGTCTGCTAATGGCATTGTGTTATCTCCCCTGCTGTTCCGCTATGCCACTCTTGCCACACAACTGCCATGTTGCATGCCACCACCCTGTCACACTGCACCCCATGCCCACCTGTCATGCTACACCCCATCCCCACCTGTCATGCTGCACCCCATCCCTACAAGTCGCCCTGCACCTCATCCCTACCAGTCATACTGCACCCCATACCACCTGTCCCACTGCAATCTGCAGTACCATTCCATGCAGCACTCTGTCCCACTCACCTTGATGCACACGCACTCTTGTATTTGGAGAGATCTGGTAACTCCTCTCCCAGAGTCCCACTATCTCAAGCTACTGCAAGAAACAAGATTGAGTGTTTTTTCATTAATTTAATACCCTCTTTATTCTTTAGAGTGGGCATAGTCTGATTATTAGAAGGTTCACATGCTTTTTGGCTTTCTAGATCCCCATGTCACCTTAAAAAGTATTTTCCTAGGAAAGTTGTGTTTTAGTGCTTTACCGTATAGCTTGTGCATCAAATTAAGGAACTTTTAAACATAAGCAGTATTTCTGTTTGATATGGGGCGGGCCGGTTTCACTGCACCTCTAGAGCAGACCTATTGCATTTCATTTAGCACTCACTGATTACTTTCAATAGTTTTGTTTAGTATTAATTGTTTTTTGTAGTGCTCTTCACATTGTGCCTTTAGCAGATATTAGAAAATGACTAATAATGAAAGGGAACAACACAATCCGGAAGCAAGTGAACAACTTGCTCCATGTACAATTCCACATGGTCAAATCACTTAAAGCATCCTAGTTACAGTTTATCAAAATACAATTTTACTTGTAAGCAAGAAGCCTTTGGGCCAGTTGTATCAAACATGTTTGCAATCGCAAACGGCCCAACGGGCCGTTTGCGTTCGCAGAAATGCATTTTGGTATTTATCACATCCAATTTGCGATTCAGTAACTTGTTACCAAATCGCAAATTAGATTTACGACTACATATCAATTCGGTACTAAGAAGGGGCGTGTCAAAGGCGGCCCTTCCTAATACAGAATTGCAGAGGTATGTATGATAGTTTTGTTACCGTGGATGCGGTCACAAAGCAATCACAGTTACCACCAATTTCAAACTGGTTGTCACGCATTCGCAAAGGGGAAGGGGTCCCACGGACCACTGCCTACTCTGAAAAAATGAAAAGAAAACTTTTCATTTTTATTCTTTATAAGAACTATGTTGCATTTAAAAAAATGTTGCTTTATTGAAAAGCAATCACAAACATGGTGGTCTGCTGAGCCCAGCAGGCCACTATACCTGTGATTGTAGCCATTCACAATGGGTCGCAAATTGCAACCTACCTCATGAATATTAATGAGGTAGGTCCATTTGCGAGCCCTTGCAAATCGCTATATGAAACTATTGGAGTTTCATACATTCCAATAGTGATTACTTAACTGTGATTCGCAAAAAATCGCAATTTGGTAATCGCTATTGGAAAGAATGATACATCTAGCCCTTGTGTACACTGAAATAATAGCCAGACTTTGGCCTCACCTCAACAGGACTGTTGTTGTGTTGGTTTATTTACAATTAGGGATGGCCGAGCAATACTCTGTCTGCTCGCGAAACTCAGTGGAATTTGGCGAATTGCGTGCCAGCTCCACGGAATTCCACAGAGTGAAACTCTGCAAGCTTCACCCAGGCCTAATTATTTCCAAGCTCTAACTTTGATAGTAAAATTGAGCATGGTGGCATAACATATGGTCTTCTATCAGTGCACACATCTGGTTCAGAATCTATTTTCACACACTTCAAATGCTTTAGTTCAGATGCACTTCCTCCCACCACCTGAGCTGACATCTTTTAGGCTTTCATGAATTTCCACTGTCATAATATTATAATCTCTTGTCTTCACCTTGTCTTGTTGAAACTATGTTTCTGAATTAGTTGGTTTTATTTCCTTCCTGTCTAGTAGCATAATCTAAGACCATGATGCACAACTTTATCAGAAGTGCACTTTCTTGTGACTGATTGATCTTCGTCCTTTCCCAATGTGTTGGGCATGAACTGTGATGATAGTGTCTCTTTCTCCTCTTGACCTTTCTCTGCTTGAATATTTGTAAGGCCATGTCTATTAGCAGAATCTATGGTATTTTATTCATTTGGCATTTCATTAGTCTCTTGGATATTTTGTACTCCTGAGATCTAAACTGATGTGGGCTCCTTTTTGCCACCTGATTTTCCTCACTGAAAGAATCTGCCAATGTCTTTTATGCAGATCCCTTTATAAGAGTTCCTGGATAATCATTAGATGAGTCTTGATCCTGAGCTTTTAAAACTTGCTGTGTTTTATAGCTCTTCTGGTCTGTGGTTCATGTTTTTTATTTTTTTGCATTCAGCATTTCTCTTACTGTAAACTATTCCACAGTGATATAATCACTCTCCCTTATGTAGTAAATTATGCTATCAAGTTTAATATCAGTTTTATGGTTAGATGTCTCACTTTCAAAATGGAGTTGCAAGCCCATTCCCTTCTACTCTTTATAATGCTTTCAATGGCACAAGCTCAAAAATCTCATAGATCCCAATGTATGTTTACTAATTCCACTCATCGGATAGTAATAATGTAATATGTAATAATGTTCCCACCAATTGTATTCAAATTTAAACTTTTCAGTTGCTATGCTGTGCATGGCTTCCAGCCCGACCCGAGGAGAAACTGATTAGTCTCTCCTCAGGACGGGGGAGAAGGCAGGTCGGAGAGGCATGAGAGGAAAGGAAAGGCATCATGTTGCAGAAATGCCCACTAGACACCAGGGAGTTTTCTTTACTTTAGTAAACGAAGAAGGGGACAGGCCCCTTGGGAAAGGGTCACTCTGCAAGGGGGTCATTTAATTAGGCCATTGCTGCTTCCCCTTTAGGGGCATATTGGCCTATTTCTATTAGGCCCATCTGCCCCCAAGGGGGGCAGTAATCACTTAGGCACCAGGGATTGCTGTGTGTGTGTGTTTTATTTCAGGAGAGGTCCCTTGGGCAAGGGTTGCTCCCCATGGGGGCACATTACTGTTTAACATTTCTGCCCCCCTTGGGAGCAGATCAGCCTATTTTTTGCTCCCAAGGGGTGGAGAAACCACTTAGGCACCAGGGATTGGTGTGTGTGTGTTTTTTTGGGGGGGCAGCCACTTGGGCAAGGTTCGCTTCCCATGGGGGCACATTACTGTTGATCATGTTTTTTAAAATGAGGGTGGGGTATGACCATACCCCCACCCCAAATAAATGGGGACAAAGTTGTTCTGCCCACTGGTGGCAGATGGGGTCATTACTCCCGCTCCTTTCCCGGGGGGGGGGCAGAAACCCTACTAGATGCCGGGGAATTTAAAGAAAACAAAAATAGAGGGGTGGGGTCTGCCAACTAGTATGGGCATGGTTATGTTCCCACCACAACTGAAGGAGGTAACAGTCTTTCAGCCATCCCCCTACAATATAAAGGATCTTATCCCAATGGCAAGCAAAAGGACATTTGATTATTTTGGGTTTTTATTTTACATTTGGGCCAAGAGATCTTGGCTAAGTCCCAATATTGTCCCACTTGGAATGGTGGGCGGCTGCACTTTTTGGACTTTGGGACACTGCCACCTAGAATAATCTACCAGACTGAGACACATCTGAAAACTAAGCATCTGGGTGAGTCCAGGGTGGTGTACTTCACATGCACCCCACACCATTTTTGTACCTACAATGCCCTGCAAACCTCCAACTTTGCTTGAAATCAGATTTTTTCCTACATTTCTTTGATGGAAACTTCAGGAATCCACAGGAATCCACAACATTCCTACCACCCAGCATTGTCACATCTATACCGATAAAAATTCTGCCTCACTAGTCAGCCTAAAAAAGTTTTTTTCCAAACTGCCTTTTGGACCAGCTTTGGCTCCCTCTCATTCAACATGATTTTGGCCCTTCCCTGTCACAGGCACTTAGCCCACCTAAACAAGTGAGGTATCATTTTTGTCAGGAGACCGAGGGGAACGTTGACTGGAGGGGAATTCATGCCGGTGTGGTGATCCCACCCAGAAAAATGAGGAAAATGTGATTACTTAGCTAAATTTGAGGTTTGATGAGGATGAGTTAAGAAAACACTGGGGGATCCACACAAGTCACACCTCCCTGGACTCCCTCGGGTGTCTAGTTTTCAGATATGTCTGGGTTGGGTAGGTCTCCCTAGATGGCTGCTGAGTCCAGGACCAAAAATGCAGGTGCCCGCCTTGCAAAAACAGGTAGTTTTGTAACAGATAATTTTGATGTGTCCATGTTTTGTTTTGGACCCTTCACTGTCACGAGAACTAGGCCTACCCACACAAGCGAGTCACCATTTTTATTGAGATATGATGGGGATGCTGGGTGGAAGGATGTTTGTGGCTCCCCTCAGATTCCAGAACTTTGCAGCACCAAAATGTGAGGAAAAAGTGTTTTTTTAGCCAGAATTTGAGGTTTGCAAAGGATTCACAGAACCCAGTGAGAGCCCAACAAGTCACCCCATCCTGGATTTCCCTAGGCATCTAGTTTTCAAAAATGCACCGGTTTGCTAGGTTTACCCAGGTACTGCCTGAGCTAGAGGCCAAAACCCACAGCTAGGCACTTTGAAAAAAACAGGTCAGTTTTCGTTAGAAAAATGAGATGTGTTCACATTGTGTTTTGGGGCATTTCCTGTTGTGGGCATTATACCTACCAACACAAGTGAGGTACCATTTTTATCGGGTGACTTGGGGGAATGCAGAGTAGAAGGAACTTTGTGGCTCCTCTCAGATTCCAAGACTTTCCATCACCGAAATGTGAGGAAAAAGTGTTTTTTTGCCACATTTTGAGGTTTGCAAAGTTTTCTGGATAACAGAACCTGATGAGAGCACCACAAGTTACCCCATCCTGGATTTCCATAGGTGTCTCATTTTCAAAAATATCACCGGTTTGCTCGGTTTCTCTATGTGCCGACTGAGCTAGAGTCCAAAATCCACAACTAGGCACTTTGCAAAAAGCATGTTAGTTTCCATTAGAAAAATGTGATGTGTTCACCTTGTGTTTTGGGGCCTATCCTGTGGCGGGCACTATACCTACCAACACAAGCGAGGTACCATTTTCTATTGGGAGAATTGGGGGAAGGAAGTTTGTGGCTCCTCTCAGATTCCAGAAATTTCCATCACCTAAATGTGAGGAAAAAGTGTTTTGTTTTGCCAAGTTTTGAGGTTTGCAAAGGGGTTTGGGTAACAGAACCTGGTGTGAGCACCACAAGTTACCCCAATCCCCAGTTCCCCTAGGTGTTTCATTTTCAAAAGTGCATAGGTATGGTACGTTTTCCTAGGTGCCGTGCCAGCTCAGCTACGGGCCAAAATCCACAGTTGAAATTTTATGTGGCCATGTTGCGTTTTGGGGCGTTTCCTATTGCGGGCAATAGGCCTACCCACACAAGTGAAGTACCATTTTTTATCCAGAGACTTGGGAAAATGCTGGGTGGAAGGAAGTTTTTGGCTCCTCTGAGATTCCAGAACTTTGCAGCACCGAAACCTGAGGGAAAAGTATTTTTTAGACAAATTTTGAGGTTTGCAAAGGATTCTTGGCTTCTGGGATTCCTGTCGCAGGCACTAGGCCTACCCACATAAGTGACGTACCATTTTTATTGGAAGACTTCGGGAAACACAGAATAGAAGAACAAGTGTTATTGTCCATTGTCTTTCTCTCCAAGTTTCCTCCCAAATGTAAGAAAGTGTGTAAGAAAGAAGACTTTTTGAGGAATGCCCTCTAATTCACGTGCTATTATGGGGACCCCAGATTTCAGGGATGTGCAAATAACCACTGCTTCTCAAAACCTCATCTTGTGCTCATTTTGGAGGTACAATCAATCAATCAATCAATCAAGGCATTTATAGAGCGCGTTACTCACCCGTGAGGGTCTCAAGGCGCTCTGGGAGGGTTACTGCTGCTCGAAGAGCCAGGTCTTGAGGCGCTTCCTGAAGGCAAGGTGGTCCTGGGTAGTCCTGAGGTGGACAGGAAGGGAGTTCCATGTCTTGGCTGCCAGGTAGGAGAAGGATTTACCTCCAGCGGTGGTTCTGCGGATGCGGGGGACGGTGGCGAGAGCGAGGCTGGTTGAGCGAAGTTGACGGGTGGGCATGTAGAAGGCGAGGTGACTGTTGAGGTATTCGGGGCCCTTATTGTGGAGGGCTTTCTGTGCATGGGTGAGAAGCCTGAAGGTGATCCTTTTGTTGACGGGGAGCCAGTGCAGGTGTTTCAGGTGGGCGGATATGTGGCGGGGTATGTCAAGGATGAGGCGTGCAGAGGCGTTTTGAATGCGCTGAAGACGTTTCTGAAGTTTTGAGGTGGTTCCTGCATATAGGGTGTTCCTGTAGTCCAGACGGCTTGTGACGAGGGCGTGGGTGACAGTTTTTCTGGTATCGGCAGGGATCCTGTGGAAGATCTTTCGGAGCATTCGAAGGGTGTGGAAGCAAGAAGACGAGATGGCGTTGACTTGCTTGGTCATGGTGAGAAGGGGGTCCATGATGAATCCGAGGTTGCGTGCGTGGTCTGAGGGGGTTGGTGCGGTGCCCAGGGCCGTGGGCCACCAAGAGTCGTCCCAGGCGGACGGGGAGTTTCCGAGGATGAGGACCTCCGTCTTGTCTGAGTTCAGTTTCAGGCAGCTGAGCTTCATCCATTGTGCGACGTCTTTCATTCCATCCTGCAGGTTGGCTTTGGCGGTGGCTGGGTCTTTGGTGAGGGAGAGTATCAGCTGGGTGTCGTCGGCGTAGGAGATGATGTTGATGTTGTGTTTGTGAGCGATGTTGGCGAGGGGGCTCATGTACATATTGAAGAGAGTAGGGCTGAGCGAGGAGCCTTGTGGGACGCCGCAGATGATCTCGGTGGGTTCTGAGCGGAGGGGCGGGAGGTAGAGTCTTTGGGTTCGGTCCGAGAGGAACGAGATGATCCAGTTCAGGGCCTGTCCTTAGATACCAGCGGAGGTGGGTTATTAGGGTGCGGTGGCAGACGGTGTCGAAGGCAGCCGAGAGGTCAAGGAGGATGAGGGCGGTTGTTTCTCTGTTGTCCATCAGGGTTCGATGTCGTCGGTGACTGCGATGAGGGCGGTTTCCGTGCTGTGGTTGGCCCGAAAGCCAGACTGGGAGGGGTCGAGCAAGTTGCTGTCTTCGAGGAAGTTGGTCAGTTGCTTGTTGACGGCCTTCTCGATGACCTTGGCCGGGAAGGGGAGGAGCGAGATGGGGCGGAAGTTCTTCAGGTCGTTGGGGTCCGCCATAGGTTTTTTCAGGAGAGCGTTGACTTCCGCGTGTTTCCAGCTCTCGGGGAAGGTGGCAGAGGCAAACGAGCTGTTGATGATGCTCTGGAGGTAGGGGGCGATGATGGCGTCGGCTTTGTTGAAGATGTGATGGGGGCACGGGTCCGATGGGGTGCCGGAGTGGATGGTGTTCATGGTGGTTCTCGTCTCTTCGGAGCTGATGGGGGTCCAGACGTTGAGGGTGATGGTTGGGGCTGTGAGTTCAGTGGTGGTCGGCAGGATCTGGGGTCCGAAGCTGTCGTGTGGGTCGGTGATCTTTCGAAGGAAGAAAGTAGCGAGGGAGTTGCAGAAGTCTTGTGAGGGCGTGATGGTGTTGGAGCTGGCGTTGGGATTGGAGAGCTCTTTGACGATGTTGAAGAGTTCTTTGCTGTTGTGGGTGTTCTTGTCCAGTCTCTCTTTGAAAGATGCCCTTTTGGTGGAGCAGATCAGCTGGTGGTGTTCACGGGTGGCGATCTTGAGGCTGACATGTTCTCTGCAGTGTGTTCTTTGCACCAGTTTTTTTCGAGGGTGCGGCAGGTTTTCTTGTATTCTTTGAGGGCGTCTGTGAACCAAGGAGGTTTCCTGATGTCGGTCTGTCTTGGGAGGTTTCTGTGGGGGGCGAGGTTGTCGGCGCAGTTGGTGATCCACTGTGTGAGGCTGAGGGATGCGTTGTTGGCGTCGGGGGTGATGGCAGGTTGGTTATGGTTGAGAGTGGAAAGTAGCTGTTCTGTGGAGATTTTGTTCCAGGGTCTGCGGGTGATTAGTTGTGTGCGAAGGTGGTGGCTCATGCGTCTGAAGGTGAAGTGGACACATCTGTGGTCGGTCCAGTGTATCTTGGAGGAGTGGTTGAAGGATACGTGGTTGCTGGCGGAGAAGATGGGGTCGAGCGTGTGGCCGGCGGTGTGGGTGGGGGTGTTCACCAGTTGCTTGAGTCCGAGGTTGTCGAGGTTGTCGAGCAAGGTGGCGGTGTTGGTGTTGTTGTTCTTCTCCAGGTGGAAGTTCAGGTCCCCGAGGAGGATGTAGTCAGGCTAGGCTAGGGCATGCGGGGTGATGAAGTCTGTGATGGATTCGCTGAATAGGGCGCGTGGGCCAGGGGGCCTGTAGACGAGAGTTCCTCTGAGGGTGGTCCTGGGGTCGGTGTGGATCTGGAAGTGCATGTGTTCGGCGGCGAGGAGGGTGTCTTCGGTGGAGGTGGTGACGTTGATGGAGCTTTTGTAGATGATGGCGATTCCTCCTCCGATTTGGTTGGCGCGGTCTTTCCTGGTGATCTTGTAGCTGTCTGGGATGGCTAGGGCGATGTCGGGAGCCGATGAGGCGCTCATCCAGGTTTCTGTGATGAAGGCGACGTCGGGTGTGGTTGAGTCCAAGAGGTCCCATAGTTCAATGGCGTGCTTGTGGACGGAGCGTGCGGTGAGAAGGATGCACTTGAGGTGGTTGTTGGAGCGTGGGCTGGTGCACAGATTGTAGGCGCGGTGGAAGGTATACTTGCAGGTTTGACAGGCGAAGGGTCCATGAGTGCGTTTGGGGCTGGCTTGGTAGCAGGTGGTAGTTCGTCCGGGGTTGAGTGTGTGGAGGGAGGCGGCATCGTATCTGAGCTGGGGGTTTTGGGAGCGCTGGGGGCCAGGGGATCTGGCGCTGGGCGCGGTCCAGGCGCGGACGGGCAGCGGCCGTCATAAGAGAGAAGGGGGGGCGAGGGGTCAGCTGGGAGGCGGGAGGGAGAGTAGCGAATGGAAGCGGGGGCGGGGCCGCACGGGAAGCAGCGGTGGGAAAGCAGGAAGGTGGGAGGCGGGAGACCGGGGGTCAGGGAAGCGGCTGGACACCGGAACGGGAGGTAAAAAAGTAAAAAGAAAGAGTGCAACAGGAGAGGCAAAGGAGAGAAAGTGCAGGAGGGGCACAGGAGAAAGCTGTCACAACAGGAAAGGCAGAGGAGGAAAACAAAGCGGAGTCACAACAGGAGAGGCAGAGGTGAAAAGCAAAGCGGAGTCACAACAGGAGAGGCAGAGGTGAAAAACAGAGCGGAGTCACAACAGGAAAGGCAGAGGTGAAAAGCGGAGTCACAATAGGAAAGGCAGAGGAGGAAAACAAAGCAGAGTCACAACAGAAAAGGCAGAGGAGAAAAGCAGAGTCACAACAGGAAAGGCAGAGGTGAAAAAAATGGAGTCACAACAGGTGAGGCAAAGGAGAAAAACAAAGCACAACAGGAGAGGCAAAGGAGGAAGGAGCGAAAAAGGAGAAGGACGAGAGCGGAGCAGAACAAAAGAACCTAGGACTTACCAGACCAGTGGCAGGGGCCTGGGCAGGTGGAGCTGCAGCGGCGGGGAAGCGACCTACCCTAGTACAAAGGTTTCCTTGATACCTCTTTTTCACTCTTTGTATTTTAGCAAATGAATTGCTGTATACCAGGTATACAATAAAAACCCATTGCAAGGTGCAGCTCATATATTGGCTATGGTTACCTAGGGTTCTTGATAAACCTACAAGCCCTGTATCTACCCACAACCAGAAGAGTCCAGCAGACATAACGGCATATTGTTTTAAAAAATCTGCCATAGCTGGAAAAAGTTACAGAAGAAAACGTTGACAGAAATGGCTGTTTTTTCAACGTAATTTAAATATTTTTTTTTCATTTCAGCTATTATTTTCTGTCAGAAAACCTTGAAGGATCTACACAAATGACCCCTTGCTGAAATCAGAATTTTGTCTACTTTTCAGAAATGTTTAGGTGTTCAGGATCTACCATTAGTTTCATACCCATTTCTGCCACTAACTGGTAGGAGGGTGAAAGCACAAAAATAGTAAAAATGGGGTGTGTCCCATTAAAATGCCAAAATTGTGTTGGAAATGTGGTTTTCTGATTCAAAGTCTGCCTCTTCATGAAAAATGGGAAGATGGTGATTTTAGCACCACAAACCCTTTGTTGGTGCCATTTGCAGGGAAAAAACACATGCTTTCTTCTGCAGCACTTTTTCCCATTTTCTCCCAAAAAACAAATTTTAGCTGGAGTTTGGCTAATTTCTTGATCTCCTCTAGGGGAACCCACAAACTCTGGTTATCTTTAGGATCCCTGGAAAAAAGAACACAAATTTGGCATGGATAGCTTATGTGGACAAAAAGTTATGATGGACTAATCGCAAACTGCCTCAAATATCCAAAAAAAAGGCTTGGCACAGGAGGGGGAAAAGGCTTGACAGCCAAGGGGTTAGGTGAGTGCAACAGTCTTATTATGATAATATGTGAGCTGCAGGTGGAGAAGGAGCAAGAATAAGAAAATGTTCAAAACAAGAAAAACTACATCTAAAAACCTGATTTACACATCACTATGCTCCTCTTAGAGGTGAAGATGAATAGGTCCTGGAGAACTGTACTCTCCAGTATGTTTATATCAATAGCACGAGAAGAACACTTTATAGCCTCAAATCAGCTTAGTGTCTTGAAGCATTAAATTTCTCTCTGCAGTGGAGGCGTTTGTTGGAGGAGGGAAAGGAGGTATGACTCCCCACAGTAGGCATCACTGTCTCTCACTTTCATGCCCATGTTGTTGAAATTGTGGGATTAATGTATAACTTCCCTAGCCCAAGATCATAGCGTTGTTTGCCTGACACCCTAAAACATGCATTCAGGTGAAAATATTCTTCACGGAGTACAAAAAGAAGGTTTCTAAAAAGGTATGGGAGCATTGTTGAACTTATTTTTTATTTTAATTTCAGTTAAATTTTCTATAATAGGTCTGTACCTCAAAAGATATATGTTTTACATGTAAAAAGAGAAATACATAACGAAGGGAGGATAAAATATGGGGAGGAAAGTGTATGAGTTCAAGAGGAAGGTAGCTTCATCTTATGAGTCAGAAAACTGAGTTTGAAATGTATTCAGGCCCGAATCACTTATGAAACTCCTTAGATATTGATGATAGATGGTCCAATGTTCTTTGGAGTAAGTAAGATGATTTGTGTTATGGAAGCTCACTGTGATAGGAGAGAGATAGTACCGACAGACCCTTGCAAAAAACACATTTCCATACACCAGTCTGGAGAGCACTCAGTGGCGGCTGGTGTTCAAGGGCTATGGGGCTGCTCCCCTAGCCTTTTCTGGCCTCTCTAGGGAATCATACATTTAATTACATGATGAAAGTAAAACATTTTCAGCACAACATTTTCGGAGTGAAAGTTGTGCTCTTTGAAAAGCCCCACTGCGCCAGCGTCAGTGTGTGGCTGAAAGCTGCACAGTATGGCTGACAGGGCTCAAAGCCCTTAGGTTTTCTCAGAATGCAGTGACGTCCCTGGCTTATCTCCTCCTCCACCAGAAGCCCTGATTGTAAACAGCCTGGAGCGTTTTTTTTTTTTCAGCCCGGGTTTCTGAAAACATCATGTCACTCCGATATTATTCTCCACCCTTTCCTATTTACTCAAATGGTGGGGTGTGATCAGAAGGGTCTACCTACCAGAGGTCACATTTTATTTTTAAAAATTGGCATTGCGCAAAGAAAATCCCCAGTCTGTGGCAGAGAAATGGAATAAATACCATAAATAACTCCATCCAGGGCTCTCTGGGAGACAGGAGTGTGACCTGAAGACCTCAAGTGATAAATATGCCAAAGACAACCCTGCACACAAGTAAGTTGGAGGTCTATCTTTTTTTACAGACAATAAGAAAAATAATCTGTTCTCTCAGCTCTCCTCTCACTGCCCCTGTAGGTGATTTCCTCTCTCAAAGGCAGTAATGGTTCCAGTAATTTATCATGGCTAGTTATTGTTTTATTTCTTCTGCAGACTAATGACGTGATATGTCATATTAAACATGTAATCTGCAGCTCAAATAAACGTGTACATTTTATCACTGAAACTGCTGGATACTGGATGGGTGAGGCAATGTGTGTTTGTTTGAATATGTTTGCAGGCCTTGACAGAGTGGCTGAGAAAATGTGGGTGTCTGTGTATAAGAGTTGTGTGAATGGCAGTGGATGACAATGTGGATGAGTAAATGGGTAGGTGACCAAAGGCCGTGGGTGAGTAGGTGAATGGAAGTACGTGGGTAGTGGGTCTCTCTCACAAGGTGCAATTCGGTCTTGTATTTGTGCCCCACCACTGCTTTCAGTCACCAGCCACCACTGAGAGCACTAGCATCTGAGCTGCTATTCTTATTAAATTGGGAGTCATTGGATTTTTTCAGGGCATGTAGGAAAATGTTTCAGAATGAGCCAGTTTATTTATGTGAGGTTAGTCTGCTACGGAAGGGGAGGCAAAAAGTAATCTAAACTGTTTGAGAAGCTCAGTGTTCGAAGTGGCCTTTCACATGATGAATTCAGTTTTCTCTGCTTCAGTGCTAGAGGCCCATAAATTCAGAAGGAGTTAGCTGTGCACACAGATACTTTAGATATTGTCAAAGGAGCACTTCGGGCATAACTGACAACAGAATGGATATACCAACACATAACATTTTAGAAGACTTGCAGTAGGCGGGAAGTTTTTGAGCACTGTTGAAAGGTATAGTTGCGGCCATACTGTTGTTGAAACCTATAGTCTACCTGTTTGAACGCGTCATAGTTAAAAAGAACCATATGCCACTATGGAGGTTGATGCATATGAAGAAAAAGGCTCATTAAGTTTTAAGGGTCCTTCTTCCTATATATAATGCATTATTATAGTGCAACGCCAATAAACAACACTCCAAAACCAAAGATGATGGCTCAAGTTAAGAAAATGCCAAGGACGTGAGTGCTTCGCATTTTGCCTTCGTCTGTGACAGAGCAGCGTAGCAAGTCTATTTTTGATTGATGGCCCAGAATGTTTTCCTATTTGTTAGCTTTTCTGCTAGACAGTTTGGCGCTACTGAAACAAATCTCAAGTTATGATATTTCCCCTAAACCATTAAAATTATTTTGTAATGAAATTGCTACATTTGAACATTTAGTAAGCCTGCTGGATTATGTACAAAGAAGGACAAAGTTTTGCAAACATCAAATTCCAGAGGCAAGCGTGCAGAGAATGGTTTCTCCTCTTACGTCTTACCCAAATTGCAACCTGGGCTTAGAAAATGCCATGTGATTCGTGTGAACCCCTCCATGCCATTTCTTCACAAATGAATGGCTGTGAATGGTGCACAAGTACCAGCACTCTGTAGGATTTGACCGAGGTGAACCAACAGCCTGTAGCAAATGTCACTCAAGCGTCATTCAGACTTATAGTGTGCCTAGGCTCTGATCATAGGATTCAGTTTGTCTCAGGTGAGATTTTGGTTTAATAATTGCATTTCTTCGTTTTAGGGCATATTAAACATTATGACATTGGCAGTAAATCCCGCTTACCGCTGCGGCGACTGCCACCAACATACCATTGCGTAGGCGAACATCCGTTCACCATATTATGACACACACACACTAAACCGACAGAATACTGCCACAAACACAAATCTGCCAGATCAAAGGTAAGTGGTAAAATGTTGGTATGAACACTCACACTGTCACGCCAACAAAACAATGCCCTCCACATTATGACCCACGAATCACCACGGCGGACATTCAACGGCATTAAACCATTGGCGATACATACCGGCGTGGTCAGAATGGCCACCCAAAAACAGTACAACACAACATTGGCTAATACCAAAAACACACACCTGATACAAATACACACGACACCCACCCGCCCACAGCACTATAAAAACACACACCCGTATTGCCCGCAATCCTTTACGAATGCGAAAAATAGCCAAGAGACAGACACGCTAATTACAGACACAACTACACACACCACTAACACCCAGCCATCCGTCATGTACCCCACACCCCACCACATTATTCAACACCCACTGCATAACACATACCACACAACACGCATGTCCCCACAAAGGCACCCCCATTTCACAGATGAGGAGTTGCGGGTCATGGTGGAGAAAAATAGTAAGGGTAGAATCACAGCTGTTTGGAGCACAAGTACAGCAAATATCCATAGCAATGAAGATGGAGCTAGTGGAGAATTGTGGACTGGGTGAATGCATTGGGACAGCATCCAAGAACAAGGGATGACATCAGGAAGAGGTGGAATGACCTAAGGGGGAAGGTACGTTCCATGGCTCCAAGGCACCAGCGTGCCATCTAGCGAACTGCTGGTGGACCCCCGCCTCCTCCTTCACAGCTGACAGCATGGGAGGAGCAAGTCTTGGCAATACTGCATCCTGAGGGACTCACTGGAGTAGCCGGAGGACTGAACACTGGTGAGTCAACATTTACAACCTACCACCACCCCATACCTGCACGCCATCTCACCCCCTCACCCTGTCTCCCAACACCCCACTCCATCCCACACAGTGTACCTAAACATATGACTAGCCCCAATGCCAAGCCCTGCATGCCAATACCCACTTCATGGACAGCCCTCCCAACCCTGCATGTACACCCACTACCTGCATGCACAGCATGGAGAACTAACAATCCCACAATACATCACTATACACAAACAAAGGTGGCAGGGCAAAAGCAACAATATAGGGGAAGTTAGGGATGTAGAATATGTCACAGACATGATGCATTTTACATCACTTACATCCCCGCAGGTGCCCCAGCTAATCCCAGCAGCGAGGAGGTGCCATTGCTATCCACTCACCCAGCATAAGATGCCCCCAGTGATGACAGGAACTCTTGACATCTGGATGAACTTCCCGGCCCATCAGGGACCACTGGTCAGTCGGCCAACCCAGCCCACTCCAGGTCCACCACAGAGCCTCCCCCCTCAGTATCCAACACCACAGCACCCTCCCAATGTTCCCACACCTCTGTCCCCAGGACACATCAATCAGCAGTGTGCCCACCTGTACAGGGACCCAGTGCACCTCACATGCAAGACAATGAGGGTCCTGGGGTCAGTGCAGTGGGCACACCATTCAGGAGACATAGGCACAGGGGGAAAGAGACACTGGGAGGACAGCTGTGCACCAGGGGAGGACAGTCTCAGGGAACCAACTGTCCTGGAGGCACTCACTAAAGCCCTGGGGGCTTACCAACAATCCCAGAACAACATGGGCCAGATTTGTGACATCATACAGGAGAACCAGTGGCTGCAGGAGATCAGGAAAGATTTGCAGGCCCTCAACACCACCATGGTCTCCATAGCAGGGGTGCTGGCTATTATGGCCAACATAATGAGGGAATATACAGCAAACATGCGGGCCCCTTCCACTAGCCAGTCAACTGAACAGCCCACCATATCTGCTGGAGCTAGTGGCCGCTAGGCCACAGGCCACAGGCCACCAGCACCCCTCCCTCTGCAAAAGGTGAACCACCCCACAAACGTTCCTTGCAACCCCAACAGATTCCAGAGACACTTGCCAAGACAAAGACCACCACCTGGAAATGAGACCCTCCTGAATGTCCCCCTTGTGTCCCACTGTGTCACCTTGTCCACTGAACTGCCTTAGCTCCCCTTCCTAAAGCCCCTTAGACACTGGACCTGTGCTACAAACAGACAGGACCAATACACTGGACTTACCTCTACCATCACCACATTCCATTGTACTATTCTGTCTATAAATTTCACTACAATAAACACCCTTGAACACAACTTGAGTGATAGTGCTTCATGTGATGAAAATGTGCAATTATGGTAATGCAATAATATGGTATGTTATGTTATGTTATGTGATAGGTTCTTATAGAGCGCATGGCTACCAAAAGACCTCCCAGCGCTAAATGCAGACATCAAAGCCAGAGCTTGAGGGTTATGTTCTAAACATCCAGGTTTTTAGGGATCGCCCGGAAGTAAGTTCATGAATGGTACGGCGTGGATCAAGAGGGAGAGAATTCCACAGCTGAGCTCCAGGATAAGCCCTAGACCTTCCACCCCAATTCGATTTTTTTACTTTGGGGATGGAGGCTAAGGCTGCTGGCGAAGACCTAAGCTGTCTAATGGGCTTATGGAAGGAGGCCAGAGGCCGGAGGCCAGAGTCCTTAAGAGAGGAGGACCCCTATTGTATAGTCACCTGTGGACACAGCACAAAGTTTTAAACTTTATGCGCTGTTCCACCGGCAGCCAATGTAGGGAGTCGATGGCCGATTTTGCAGATTCACGTCTCAGTATCTCTATAAGGAAACAGGCAGAAGCATTCTGCACCACCTGCAGCATTTTATCACATATTTATTGGAACCCAAATACAAGGCATTGCCATAGTGCAGCCGAGAAATAATAAGGGAATGAATGATCAGTCTCTTTGCAACAAAATGCAGAATTTTGAAGACTTTCCTCAGGAGCCTAAATAGACCAAAACAGGTAGATGAAATTTTCTTGGCCTGATAGTTCCTGGTGAGTCGGGAGTCAAGCCAAACCCCCAGGTCAGATCCGCCAGGGAATCTCAAATGTAGGAGTTAGGACCTCAAAGACCGTGTTATGTCTTCATTAAGCTTAAGCTTACATTCAGACATCCATCCTAAAACTGCATGTAAATAGGGACTAAGTGATGCACACTTGATGCTGGGGTTGGTCAATAATGAAAAGACCAGTTGAGTGTCATCGACGTAAGACACCACTGACAGACCATACTGCTCAACTGTTTCTGCCAAGGGGGATATATAAATGTTAAACAAGGTAGGGCTAAGAGACAAGCCATGAGGTACTCTGCAGCTGCTCTTGACACAGCTGGAGAAGAACGATCAGTCAAGGACCTGGAACGATCTCCCGTCCAATAAAGAGGAGATCCATCCCAGTGCACTCCCAGAGATTCCAATCTTCCTCATTCTCTGAAGTAATATACTGTGATCGACTTTGTCAAAGGCAGCACTAAGGTCAAGAAGGATAATCGCCGTCGCAATCCCCTGATCAAGGCGCTTCTTGGCTTCTTCTGTAACTGCAATCATAGCTGATTCTGTGCTGTGGTGTAGTCTAAAACCAATCTGAGTAGGGTGGATGATGTCATTATCCTCAAGGAAGCTTGAAAGTTAGGCATTGACATGCTTTTCAATTATTTTCGAGAAGACTGGCAGCAAAGAGATAGGCCTATAGTTGTTGAGCAGAAAAGCGTCGAGGTTAGATTTTTTCAGAAGAGGTTTAACTATGGCATGTTTCCATTGAGATGGTACCATGCCAATAGAGAGTGATGCATTCAGAAGATCAGTAAGAACTGGAGCTAAGACAGAGGCATCTAAGGTCAGAACATGAAGGGGAGCTGGGTCGAGCGGAGAGCCCGACTTAAGACTGGAAAGTAATTTAGAGACCAAGTCCATGTAAGAAGTTAAAATTGTGAAAAGACTGTGGAACATAAGGTAGGCTGACCTAAAACTTCAGGGGACTGATGAGCCATTGCTGAAAAAATTGAGTAGATATCTGAGATCTTTTGCTGAAAGAAGAATGCCAGTTTATTGCTATGTTCTTGAGAAGCATCCATCAGCTCACTGTGATTATGTGGTTGTTCAATTTCTTTAAGTAGGTGAAAGATCTCATTGGGGGAGAAAATCCTAGTTGCATAGTAAGTAGATTGGGCTGATTTAATTTCGGCATGAAAGACCCTGATAACTTTCCTATAATCCTTTTTTAATGAAATATCATAGGACTTTCTCCATCTCCTTTCTAGACGTCCACATTCCATTTTAAGATGCTGGAGATAAGGGGTAAACCCAGGGGCCCCTTTTTCACGACATCACCCAGTTTTGGTCGAGAGTGGGGGTAGAGTAACAAGACTATCGGTGATCCACCCATTGAATGACTCTAGCAGGTAAGCCTTATTCTCCAAAGAGGAAGGTTTCAGTCATTCAAGGGTGTTGATCCATTCACTAGCTGTACGCTTGTGCAAACGCCGGTAGGGATGATTTATGATCTGAGAAGGACTACCCATAGTAGGCGTGGTTAAGTTGAGCGTGACTAAGAAGTGGTCAGACCACACTAAAGGGAGGGGCAGCATAGCGGTTAAACTGGTTAAATTGCTAAAAAATAGATCAACAGTGTGTCCTTTGGCATGAGTGGGGCCCCTAACTAGTTGGTCCAATTCCAACGCGACCCATCAGTAAGGAAAGTGTTAGCAACAGAGTTTTCTAGGTCCTCTGCATTAATGTTGAAGTCACCAAGAACAGTAAAGTTGGGCTTTTTACATATTAGTTCAGTGACCTGCTCTGAGAATGAAGAAAAGTTTCTGGGGGGCCGGGTGGCTGACAAACCAGGACTCCAGAGAAGGTAGAATGGAGGTTTAGAGACATGGAGAAATACACACTTTCATAAACAGGTAGCTGAAGGAGGCGTGAAAAAAGCTTTATGACTCCCTGTAAATAATAGCAATACCCCCCACCTCTTGAGGAGTCTCTAGCCAACCTAGTTATCATGTAGCCTTCGGGTAGTGCCAGCGCTACATCAGGGGATGACTCTCCATGTAGACAGGTCTTGGTAAGAAACATGGCAGTGGGTGCAAGATCACTTAAGAGTAAATGTATATCCAGTTTATGATCTGCCAAAAAATTGGCCAAAAGAAGAGCACTATCTTGGCCATCCTGGGGTAGTGGTCCTATCACCGATTCCAGGTGAGGGGACCAATGGCAGGTGGCACAAGTCCACTTAATATTAATGGGATCTAAACTAAAAAGACATCTTTCCAAGGGGACCGGCCTAAAAGAATGAAGAAATTCAGAAGAGTAGATGCCCATTTTCCTCCTGGTGGGACCAGGGGTTGTGGCCCCTGGGCCCGGCCAGGTGTGGACGGGCGAAGATGGGCTTGCCTTAGGCGTGCCCGCTGCGTGAAAACGCTGCACTTCCACAGCATTGCAGGCTTTATATGGGAACGAGAGCAAGAAGCATGGGCAACTAGACCGCTAAATGAACAAAGATGGCGGCTGAAAAATGTGCCCTGGGGAGAAATAAAATGGCTGCTCTCGGCTCCGCATTGAGGCTCAAGGCACCATCCAAGTGCACCCCCAAGACCACTGAACGCTGGCCTGGGAGGCAGAGAAATGTAGCTAAGGTAGACCAAAAAACTTTTAAAAAATAGTAAAATGACAGTGCAGGTCGAGTTAAAAACAATGTGGTGCAATCGAATAATTAAAGTGCTAGTCACCTGCGAACACCTGCAGAACACAATCAAGGATATCCGCTGCGCTTCCGCAGCATTGCGGTCTTTATATGAGAACGAGAGCAAGAAGAGTGGGCAACTAGACCGCTAACTGAACAAAATGGCAGCTTAATAATGTGCCCCGTGGAGGTAATAAAATGGGCGCTCTCCGCTCCGCGAATGAGGCTCAAGGCACCATCCAAGTGCACCCCCAAGACCACTGAACACGGGCCGGAGGGGACAGAGAAAAGTAGCTATGGTAGACCAAAAAACGTAAAAAAATAGTAAAGTGACAGTGTAGGTCGAGTTAAAAACAATGTGGTACAATAGAATAATTAAATAGTTTAAAAAGAGATTTTGAAGTGCTAGTCACCTGCGAACACCTGCAGAATACGAACAAGGTTATCCGCGAAATGACTTCATTTTGTGCAAATGACCTGAACTCTGTGATAGTATACACATAATGAGCTGTAGCTGTCTGTAGTCATCACATCAGTATGCAGTTGTTATAACACCAACATCTGCTAAATGAGAAGGCATAGGTGACAGTCAGTTGAGATGCAAAGGAAGTGAATGCTATCCTGCTACAGCCACATTGAAAACATAAATAATCAGAGGAATGGTCAGTTCCACTCTCTCACCTGTGTGTCATTGGAAGTACTGAAGTATAACTAATGTTCTGTTGTCCACATCCTCGTCCTCTGCCTCCTCATCCTCAGTGTCCTCAGGGTCCACTGCTGCCACAGGGGTATTTCCAGGCTCCTCTTCCTGCAGATAAGGCACATGTCTGCACCTGCAGATGAGGGCCAGGTTGTGCAACATGCAGCATGCTACAACTATCTGGCAAACCTTGTCAGGGGAGAAGCAGAGGGTTCCACCTGTTAGATGGTGGCACCTGAACCTGACCTTCAGGAGGCCGAAGGTATGTTCTATGATCCACCTGGTTCACCAATGTGCATCATTATACCAATTCTCAACCTCTGTCCTGGCATTCCTCAAAGGGGTCAGGAGCAACAATAGGTTTGGGTAGCTATAGTCAACTGCAAGTATTGAGGGACAAACAATGGTATGGGTGATGACTCCTGAAGTCATACACTGACATACATTGGGGGGGACTCTGGCCTATTAGCCACACCCTGTGCCTCTGTAGTTGTGCCATCACATTTGGGATGCTGCTATTCCTCAGGACAAAGGCATCATGCACCGACCCAGGATACTTGGCAGTGACGTGGGAGATGTACTGGTCCGCCAGGCACACCATTTGCACACTGAGGCCCATATTTATACTTTTTTAGCGCCGCTTTTTGAAGCAAAAGTGGCGCAAATTTACAAAATCCAGTTGTATTTTGTAGGTTTGCGCCTCTTTTACGTCAAAAAGCAGTGCAAATGCGGCGCTAAAAAAGTATAAATATGGGCCTGAGTGAGTGGAAACTCTTCCTATTCCTGGACACCTGTTCATTGTGCAGGGGGGGGGACAAACACAATATGTGTTCCGTCAATTGCCCCAATAATATTTGGTTTATGTCCCATTGGATAGAATCCAGTCTTCACAGCGGCCAAATCTTCAACTTGGAGGAAAGTGATGTAGCGGCACATGTGTTTGACCAAGGCAGACAAAACCCTTGCCAGCACGATTGATAACATTGGCTGTGACATTCCTGCTGCCAAGTCCACTGTCACTTGGAAAGAACCAGTTGCCAGGAAATGAAGCACTAATAGAACTTGCACAAGAGGGGGATCCCAATGGGATGATCGATAGCTGATATCATATCAGGCTCTAATTGTGCAGACAGCTCTGGGATTGTGGCCCTGTCCAGTCTATAGGTAAGTATAATGTGCCTGTCCTACAGTGTAGCCAAGTCCACAAGGGATCTGTACATGGTGCCTTGTCTCCTCCTCTTATTCCTCCACAGTGGTAGGTATCTAAGGGACACACTAGTGAGTAGGGTGTCACAAGTTGAACAATGGCACCACCACCTCATTGTACATAGAGCATGTATGTAATCAGACAATGCGAATGGCAATGTATGTGCAATTTACAGCAATGACACATTTGCTAATTTCAGAATGTTGTCCACCACCATGAAATGGCGACCGCCAGTCCTGTAAGTATGGACAGGTGGAAGTTAGGTAACTCCGTCGGCGTTGGGTGTCATGGCAGAAGGTGGTCTTGCACCGCCGTGCTATTACTCAGTGGCTAAAATGGGGCTCTATGGAGTACAGTGTCCAATGGGGATCACCGGCAGTGGTGACGATGTACACCACTGTGGACATGACTGCCATTTTCTGTCTAAAACCTCACTTGATTCCTGACTTTCCACAGGACAACACCTCCACTGCGTGTGCTGATGTGACCTGTGTTTGGATCCTGCCATGGCCTGTGTGACTGGAGAGAGGGCCCCTGTCTTCACTTCAGAGGAGTTAGCGCTTCTAGTGGATGGGTTTCTACTCCTGTATGGATAGCTGTATGGGCCTCCAGACCAACAGGTGAGTACACGATGGGCACAATTCATGTGACAAGGTTGCATGGAGATGTGTGTGCTAGCAGGTGTGTGCCAATGGAGAAGGAAATGGTATTTGTGGGCCACATGCGTGACAGGCTGGATTGTATGCTTAATGGTGTCCTCCTGTCTGTATTACCTCTGCAGGTCAGTGCGTATCAGAAGAAGGGATTGTGGCATGCCATTGCCAAGGACATGCGGACCCTGGGGGTCTATAGCAGACGGAGCACACAGTGTAGGAAAAGGTGAGAGGACCTGAGACACTGGGCCCGGAAGACCGCAGAGGCCCAGCTGGGGATGGCCTCCCAACAAGGGTGTGGTGCCCGTCAGAACCTGAACCCCCTGATGGCCTGCATACTGGTGTTGGCCTACCCAGAGCTTGATGGGCACTTGAGGGCAGCATAGCAGCAAGAATTAAGTGAGTACAGTGAGCCTGACAACAATTATTGTTGGGTGACATGGGATCCTGGTGGTGGGTTTCAGTTAGTGGATGCCCCTTAATGCCAGCTCAGCAATTGCTGCATGATCCAGCTCAAGGTGAATGGGTTTATAGCAAAATCTAGTCACATAGCTAATTTGCATTCCATGTAAGACAGGGCTTAGTGGGTCCCAGGAGGGGTGCAGTTGGCAGTGGTTAGATCTCATTTTGCTGTTGCACTTAGCCAATGGAATGCCAGTGCAATGTATAGTGCTCAATCCTGATCCCTGTGTGTGATGGTAATGTGTATGCCAACTGTGGTGTTGGTGCTGTAATTGACCCAGTGCTCCCTTTCTCCCCCCCTATTTTCTTCTGTCATCCTGTCCATGTAGGCATTAGCATCATCTGGTGGAGGAGCAGGGGCAGTGACACTGGCAACTGAGGGAGCTGCATCCCACAGGACCTAGGAGGCAGAGTCCACTGATGCCGAGGGGACCAGAGGGGTGGAGGGTGAGGGGAGCACCATGGCAGAGACAGGAGGTGACTACATTGACTCTGATTCCTTCTACGATGGAAGCTCCCTGGTGGTGGTGCACACCTCTGGAACCCCCCCAGCTACAGGTACAGCCGCCACCCCCCTACCAGCACCACCCTCCCAGTAGCCCCCCCACCGAGTTACCCGTGCCCGCTCACCCAGGAGGGTGGGCATCTCCTTCTCCCCAGGCACCTCAGGCCCTGCCCCAGTGAGCCCTGCTGCCCTCAATGAGGAGGCTTTTTACCTCCTGAGGTCCATCTCTTTAGGGCAGTCAACCATTGGAATGCCATCCAGGGGCTGGCATCCCAGATGCAGCAATGCAATGCTTACCTGGAGGGCATCCACGGTGGCTTGGCAGCCCTACAGAGATCGCTTCTGGCTCTGGCCTTTCTTTCTGATGGCAGCCAGTGTCCCTGTTCCTACTGTCCTCCCTCCAACTACCACTTCCCAGTCCCAGTCTTCTCAACCCCAATACTTTGCAGGGAAGATACAGACAAGCATACACACAAAACATCACACAAGAGTAGCACAGTCAAACACAGGCATCACACTTCAGGCCACAAGCACTCACACAAACAACAGCTAGTTGCACACACAGCCCCATTCACTGCCTCCACTCTCTCCCCCTCCTCCTCCTCTTCCCTCACAGTAACATCCGCACTTACACCTGCATGCACTACATCAACAGCTACCACCACCATCACCACATCAAACAGCATACACACCTCACTTACACACACCTCCACAACATCCATCCATGCGTCCCCTTTGTCCTCTCCTACCGTGTCTGCCCCCATCCTAAGAAAAAAAAAAAAGCTGGTGGATGAAACACAGATCTGTGACTGGGGGTGAATGTTTGATTTGTTCTACATTTCATCCATCAACTGTTCTTTTTGCCCATCCTGAGACACAAACGCACGCACTCAGACACCCAATAGCCATCCACCTCACACACACACAATGGCCATGCACCTGCATCCAAGTTCAGCAGACGTACACCTCCGACAACCACTCCCTCAATCTCCACTCCCATCCCTCTTCCCACATCCTGCCCCAACGTCCCTAAGAAGCTTTTCCTTGCTGAACTTGACCTGATCCCTTCCCCTCCAACCCCCATCCTGCCTGTAGGAGCAGGGTCCCAACAACCCAGCCCAGCACCTCAGCCAAACAGTCTGCCACTGCTCCCATCAAGTCATCAGCTGCTGCAACAAAAGGGCCCCAGAGTGTGAGGGCTGCCACTCCTACTGAGGGCTCATCTCTGGCTCAGAAGGGGAGGAGTAGGGTGGTGAAAAGCAAGGGACAGGAGATGGGGACAATGGAGGAAACTCCTAGTCCTGGACGCAAGGACATAAGTTACATAGCATAGATCAAGGGGACCTATCATAAGAGGGGACACATGGATTCCCCTCCACCAGCAAATAAAGGGGAGGTTCCCACTCAACCACCAATGAAAGGGAAGGTTCCACTCAACCACCAATGAAAGGCAAGATGCCCACTCAACCACCAATGAAAGGGAAGGTTCCCACCCAACTACCATTGTGTCACGGTCTACCCGTTGTTTCTGGTTTTGGTCAGCTGGAACTGAAGGATGACCACGATTCTTGTAGGCCCTGCTCTGGCCAAGGTAAGGGCGGCCCTTTCTGGTAGCCACAGTGCTGCTGATAAGGGCACATCAAAAGGCAGTCCGTGCCCTCAAGATGGAGTCCCAGAGGAAAAACCCCAAAGGGAAAAAACCTTAACGATAGGAACTCCCTGGAACAGAAGAAAAAACACAAGAAAAAATGTCAGACTTCCAATCAAGAAAAATAACTGGAAGGAAACTCGAACAAGCAGGGAAAAAGGTTGGAATCAGAAGAAACAACCGGAGAGTGATCACCACCAAAGAAAGTGTTGCAGCGCAAGGAGAGCAAGAATCCAACTCCTTAAATATCCATAAACAGGAAGTGACATATAGGAAAAGCAAGGGTGCCATGTTGGATTGGGAAAAGACTATAGAATTAAATAAATGAGGATGCCATTTTAGAAAGGGAACCAGATGCATGCAGGGAAGAAAGGCGTACTGGGAGAAAGAAGAATATGGCCCCTACTTGGAAAAAAAGAAAGAAGAAATGAAGAAAGAAAGAAGAAAGTGGAAAGAAGAAAGAGGAAAAGAAGCCCAAAAGAAAGGCCAGTCACTAGGTAGGTGAGGGGTGGGGGGGAGCCCACTGCTAAACCCGAGGGCGCGCCATGCCCCGAAATCGCTGAGGCCCGATGCCTAATCCATAAGGCTGGAAAATGGGGCTGTAGCAAGCCCCGCGGCTGGGAAAATGGACCGCGGCCCCAACTGTGGACCAAGGCGGCTCTCCCGTCTGGGCCAGGGAGGCCCGCGGTGCAACACATTGAAAGGCAAGAGGCCCACTCAACCACCAATTATAGGCAAGAGGCCCACTCCACCAGCAAAGGGCAAGGAGCCCCCACCTCCAGCACAGGCACAGCAGCCCTCACCTCCAGCTGAGGCACAGGAGCCATCACCTATATCTGAGGCACAGAAGCCCCCACCCCCAGCACAGGAACAGCAGCCCTCACCTCCAGATGAGGCACAGGAGCCCCCACCTCCAGCACAGGCACAGCAGCCCTTACCTCCAGCTGAGGCACAGGAGCCCCCACATCCAACACAGGCACAGCAGCCCTCACCTCCTGCTCAGGCACAGGAGTCCCCACCTCCAGCACAGGCACAGCAGCCCTCATCTCCAGCTGATGCACAGTAGCCCTCACCTCCAGCACAGCAGCCCTTATCTCCAGCTGAGACACAGGAGCCCTCTCCTCCAACACAGGCACAGCAGCCCTCATCTCCAGCTGAGGCACGGGAACCCCCCACCTCCAGCACAGGCACAGCAGCCCTCACCTCCAGCAGAGGACATGTAGACCACCCTCCTGGGACTGTTGTACAAGGAGCCCCCTCCATAACCGGTGGGCAAGTTCTCCACTTCGGGGACTGTGGCCTTACACTCCCCACCAAAGACAAATGGGCATGGAGCCCCCTCCATAACCAGTGGGCAAGTTCCCCACTTCAGAGACTGTGGCCTTGCACTCCACACTAAAGACAAATGGGCATGGACCCCCTCCAGAACCATTAGGCAAGTTCCCCACTTCAGAGACTGTGGCCTTGCACTCCCCACCAAAGACAAATGGCCATGGAGCCCCCTCCAGAACCAGTGGGCAAGTTTCCCAATTCAGGGACTATGGCCTTGCACTCCCCACCAAAGTTAAATGGGCATGTAGCCCCCTCCAGAACCAGTGGGCAAGTTCCCCACTTCATCTGAGGTGTGCCCCATCCCTCCCTCCCGGCCCTCTGAGGTGCCTTCCCATTTCCAACATGATGCCCCTGAACAGTGGATTCCGATTGTCTCAGGAGTCTTGGACTGTGCCCTGAGGCCATGTGGCCCTTTTGTACTTTGGACTGGCCATTGGCCCATTCTTGACATTGTCGCCAGCATTTGTATTTGATTGGATAATGTGGTAGCTGTTGGCATCAAATTACGGTGCTTGTTCATTATCATTTTGGTCCCAGATTCATTTTAACGTGTAACCTGTGACATTGGTTAAACTCTGCAGCTGGTTCTGTGTATGGTGTGTGTGTGAATGGTGTGTGTTGTGTGTGTCACTCTCCTTTTCCTCCCTCCCTCACTTTTGTATTAGGTGGCTGTACTCACCGTTGTCATCTTGATCAGCGTTGGTGTTCCAGGAGGGGCATGGCTTAGAAGAGCATCAGGAAGACTTGAAGTTCCAGTTCCATGTCAGCAGCGGAGTCCTCTGTGTACTTGTGGGTGAGTCTTTCATTTTCTGTCTTATGTTTCCGCCAGGCTTTTGATGGCATTGGTACCCCCCCCGAAATCCTGGCAGTCTGCTATTTCATAATATGGTAGGCGGTACCTTGTCTTCCGCTTGGCTGTTGATGGCTACCACCGTGGTCAGTGGTGTTAAAGCCCTGTCGGTTGGTGTGGTACATTGGCTATCTATGGGAGGTATCACCGCCATGGTCATAATTTGGCAGTAATTACCACCAGTCTGTTGGTGGTATGTTATGTTATGTTATGTTAATTGGACTTATAAAGCGCCTGACTACCCGAAGGACTGGCAGCACTAAAGGACAACAACAGAAGCTATAAGGAGGGGACGGCTAGATCTAAAAAAGCCAGGTTTTGAGTGCCTTTTGGAAACTAAGTTTATGGCTAGTTAGACGGATACTGAGGGGAAGGGAATTCCACAGTTTGGCCCCAGGTATACCATTGTAGCACCGCCCCATCTGGCTTTTTTGATTTTGGGTAGTATAGCCAACGCTGATGATGCAGACCTAAGATCTCTGGCAGGATTATAAAAGGTAGCCAAGGTCTTTAACAAAGGAGGTCCTCTATTATACAATCATCTGTGGATGACACATAGGGTTTCGAATTTTATACGCTGTTCCACTGGGAGCCAGTGAAGAGAGGAAAGGGCCGGCTTTGCCGAGGTATGCCTTGGGATGTCTAGTAGGAGGCATGCCACAGCATTCAGAACCACCTGTAATTTCCTAGTCACATATTTGGGAGAGCCAAGAAATAGCCCATTGCTGTAGTCGAGTTGTGACATGATAATTGCCTGAACAATTAGCCTTTTCGCAAGGGGTGGGAGTATTACAAACACCTTCCTTAAGAGTCTTAATGATCCAAAGCACACGGCAGAGATTTTCTTGGCATGATGTTCCAATATAAGATGGGGATCTAACCAGATTCCTAAACTTTAATGTACTTCTTGAGGGGAGGCAAATCCCCCATAGGGCTAAGAAGCAGGGGATTATTACCCGGATCTGGGTGATGGCCTAAAACCATTATTTCTGTTTTGTCCCCATTTAGTTGGAACATACTCTTTGTCATCCATCCTGATATTGCCTGTAGGCATGAGGACAGTGAAGATCCCTCTGACCCACCATTCGTGGAAAACAAGACCACTAACTGGGTATTATCTGCATAGGAGCCAAGTGAAAGTCCAAAAGACTCCACCAGCTCCGCCAGGGGGGGCATATATTTATGATTACCGCCAATATCATAATGAACACCTACATTTTGATCTTCCCAACTAAAATAGTCGTAATTTGTCTTTGTTTCATAGCTGCAATGTTGATTTGTGACACTTCACAAATACTGTGTGCAATTTTCCTTTAGGAAGGTCCTGCGAAATGTGATAAACTATCAACAGTAATCTGTTTTCTCGATAGAAATGTAAAAGATGTGATTTTTTGGTAGCTTTGACTATCATTAGGCAGCAGCTGCAGTGAGCAGGGTGTGATGACCACACTACACCCCAAATTGGCTGCTTTTTACAATTACTCTGAGGAAAAGAGTACACATTTTCCTTGTCTGTCTTGGGACCCAGGAAATACTTGCCACGCGGCTGAGCTCAGCCCCACCCCACATCATAAATGTAGCCCCTCCCTCAGTTTAATGATCCAGTTACCTAGAATTGTATATTCTCCAGACGCATAGACCAGCAAGATATTGTGCATGAGTACAGTCTGAAGGCCATTAGTTCTTAATGCAGGCATAGATTACTTAGCCATTTGGGTGAAGTAGGTACAATGAATACCTCTTTTTTTCTAGCAATTACATCTATAATCAAGCATCGAAGAATCATAATTAATCTACTAGACCTAACTCTTATATGCTTGACCTATAAACAGGTCTCAAATTGTGTGACCCTGGGCAAGTGTTCACAGTTACATTTTCCTTCATTACCACATATGAGAGTACCTTCACTTATGCGAGTTCAGCATGTCTGCTCTACAAAAAAATCCTTGACTAAACCTTTTTTCTGTGTATATTAAAAACCTAGCCCACAGATAGAGTACACATGATTCCTGGTCTGCTTCTTAGTTCACCATTGTCATCAGGACAAGGGCAGGAAAGCTTCCCATTTCATGTTTAAAACTCTCAATGTTAATAAATATATTACTAAAGCATGATGAGAAGGATCACTGTCATTTACAGATAACACATGATAAAACTATAGAGCATACACACGATAATGTTTGGAAATCGGTTTCAACAATTTGTTATCATTTACACATTACCAAGTGTTCTGATTTGTTATTTATTAAAACCTTTGTTTTTTGTGATCACACTTCAGAATAACCAAAAAAGTGATTTCCTAACTGCTATATTTTTTAAATATCTATGCAGTTCATTTGCAATGCTGTGTATTAGAAAATAACTGAAATCCTATGGCCCTTGATTTCATCCTTAAAATCCCAGCATCTGCAGGAGCAATTCAGGAGGATGTTACTTTTTTGACACCACCACCAAATCCTGGAATGACCGTCCACACCACAACAGACCATCATCATCCCTTCTCAAATTCTGCAAGAAAATGAAGACTTGACTATTTGACTAGGCGTCTGATCGGCATACTCACTTACTCCAGTCCCTGAGTACTCCTTGGGTGATATGCGTGCTCTTCAAATCCTTATAACATTAATAACAAAACTCTCCCCTGTCAGACAGTTCACTTTTCAAAATCCTCTAACTTTGCAGTCAGAGATGGAAAAGTAAACAGTCTCCGGCAGCAATGTATAAGAAGACATAAGATGACATTTGACCTTTGTCATTGTATGCACTGCAAACGTGAAAGCATAAAAACAAGATTCAAAGGCATCCTTACTGCTCAAATGCTTTTTGAATTAACAAAACATATGTGCTTGGCTACAGGGGTAAACCTGCATTCATGTTTGCCATGTTTTGTTCCATATACTGGAGTCTTACAGGTATGTTAAACATGTTAAACATGTTAAACATGCCAGTCAGAAGCAAAGACAATGTTAACATGTTGCCAGTGAATCTGATTTCCAACATCTGATTCTCCTGTTACGCTTTCCTGGTCACACCTTAGTGTGAAGATGTGGGCTACTTTGAGCAGTAGCAGTCCGCTGGATAAACTGTCTGAGCCTGTGGGCATGATGGGCCTGGCCACTCCTGTTAGCGGTCACATTGGCAATTATGAGTAGCTTGTAAGTAGGCACGCCCTGCCTCACTACTAGGTCTGTAAATATGAAGTTGTAAATATTACCCTCCCGTTGTTCACAATACCAGAGGTCCCCTTCATTTCTGGTGTGCAGGATTAATGTAGATCTTTCACTGAAAAATGGAAGTTCAGGTCTCTGAATAATGGAAGTTCAGGTCTCAATGGCCTGATAATTCTTCTTTCTCATTTTCAGTTCACCTGTAGATTTTAGATGCTTTCATTACAGGCTTTCAGCAGCCAAAACTGCACGGGAAACTAAAGAGGTCCATGGTAACCCGGAAGGCCTCATTGGCAATGTCTAAATCTTTATAAGTCTTTGACACATGAAAACGGAACTAAGCCATGCACAGATGTCCACTACAGCAAATATCTGTACGGAAGTAGAAGGAAGGTCGCATTCCTGATGCAATACCATATGTCTGATGGGAACACAAATTGCTAAAAATATTTTGCTCCGATAATTAGAATTTAGCATCGTTTACCTAACAAGGTCTATGGCAGTTAAAAGCTGAAATTGAACATGAGTTAAGACCTAAAATTGAACATGATATTTGTTCACTAATATATTTGTGCACTCCTATAATTTAAAATAGGAGAGTGATGTATCCTCCATTTATTACAATCCTCAATGTTTTGCAATCGTCTGGCATTACATTTCGTTTCATCATATTTTTTTAATTGAATGTATATTATAGTTCATTTTTGATTATGTAAAATCATATTTGTCTGATGTGTTAAATACTAATCCATTTAAAATGTATCTAGAACAATATATTGTTGGCATTTTGCTAGTCTTATATTCTGGAAGGGCGGAACCATTTTAGTAATTTTGCTCTAATCCTCAATGATTGGACAAAGCTGTCTGCCAGTTCAAACTGTGAAGCAGCTGGTAATGCTGTCAAGATTCCAGTCAGTAATATGCAATAATGAGACCTTAACTCTGGACTCCTGTTTGCAGTTTCTACTTTCCAAACAATCTCAGTACTGATAACGAATTGCTGTGTTTAAAATGAACAGGGAGATTGTTTTCCATTTATTTCCATTATAGAAGCCAACATTTTATTTTGCTCTTTTTATTATTATTAAGGATTACTCATAGGAGTTTGAGAATAATCCTGTTCGCAGTTGGAACATAATGTGCTTTCATGAAAATATTCTACTGTACCTGCTGCACGTAAAAAAGCATTATGAATGCGAGGCATGGCTATTGGAGCGTGTAAATGTAATTTACAGAATTCAATTCACTGTAATAGTTTGTACAACGTTCTTTCACATGGTGAAATGTAATGTTTGCACAGGAATCAGCTGTCTTGCATTCCACTTCAAGATCTGTTCATGAAACTGTATAAGGGCCGTCCAAAAGCGGGGTAGTGTCAACGTAATGCCTACTATGAGATTAACTGCTCTGTAACAAATTATATTGACCTGCACCCAGTTGATAAATCTAAATACTATGCAGCTAGTCATATTATCTAAAACACCAGAGGCTTGATTCAGAAAGGTAAACGTACACTTTTGTGTAAGTTTACGACTTTTTGCTTTTCTTAAAAGCAAGTAGTATCTTTTTGACTGCAGGCTCTCCTCACTTTAGGGCATAGGCTCTGCACTCAGGGCGGAGCACTTCCCAGGAGAGAGAAGGTGAGAACAGCACATGGTAAACTAACGAGTAAGCGCATCACACACCTGAAATCTATGACTGACACCTGCCAATCATTACATTCAGACCACATAAAATCCACCTACAACCAAGCCTCTGGTTCTTCCCATCTCATTCCGCTACTCTGGCTGCTTTCAATGCGACCAGGCATCAGCTGTCTTGCATTCCACTTCAAGATCTGTTCATGGAACTTTTCATTTTCCTCCCAAGATGTTACCTATGCTGAAGATGAAGAGGAATTTTACGGAGGAGAAAATAGAATAAAAAATCTGATTTGCAGTGGCAAACTACAAAAAAAATACATGGGCTGCCCCCATATATGACTAATGTGATACCAAAGGCAGCCTTATGGCAGTAGTTGGAAGATGGGGTCAGTGCAATGGTGAATAAAAATGCATTTGTGCATTTGTGTTAAAAAAAAAAGTGCATTTGTGATAAAAAAAAAAAAAAGTGATGAGACAAAACAGGCGAAGGAGATGTTCATTAGCTTAGATGTGTATATAGCTCTTTTTGGTGGAGAAACGGGATCCTGTCCCCTTCTCACCCCACTCAAGAAGCACATACTATCAACTACGTACCCCCATCTGCTACCTGGACTGAATGTTACAGACATCCGCAATGTGGTGCCAGGTAAATATTAGGCACCGACTTCCATTGTTTAGGTAAATAGGAGTTTTCTTCGTAGCGTTCGTCACAATGGAAGCCACTGCATGTTTGTTGTTTACCTTATAGTGAATTGTACTCTTATGGTTTTCATTATCTCTAACACAGTACACGTCCTAGAATTCTTTGTAAAGGAAAAAAGTCCCTTGCTCATCTTCTACCTACCACTTGATATATCAATAATTAATGGCTCATGGAATTTCCCATATTTGTGTTTCCATCATATTCGCATTGTTTAGTGTACTACATAGATATGTTCATTTATGAACTTAAACATCATTTGTGGTAAAGGTTCTCATTTAATTATCAATATACCGACATAGTGAATCCTACCACTGGACCAAAACTCCATGCAGCTGCAGGAAGTCCACATCAAGGGCCAATTCACCAACAACCATCAGTAAGAATGTCACGTACTTCACCTGTTGCAATACTCTTTCAAGTACTGGGGATAATGAGTCGTTCGATGAAGCTTAACCATCTACAAGCAGAGGGTGGTGGGCAATCAAAGGGTTGAATCCAATCTTCCTCCAAGCAGCAATGTCTGCAGCCTGCACTGTTCAACAAGAAGAGGATGGCGAGGAAAAAGACTATCAGAAGTTGCTGGTTGTGAAGGAGGACATGGATGAAGAGGAGAGCTCTGTTGACCCAATGCAAAGACTGAAGGCCTCTGCATCCAGTCAGCGTTTTACCTCCTACTTTACTTTTGAGGATTGCTAGTCCCCAGCAATCAGCCAACCAGCAGCAGAGTTTACTGACCCTCATACAACCATCACGTCCCTAAAGCTTTCACATCCCAGGTCAATGTATAGCTTCATGTACATACTCCTCCAATGAAGACATATCTCTGGTCTACACTCAGACATCTGAAAGAGAGAACACCTCTGATGAGGTGCAGACATCTCCAAAGCATGGATCTCCTCCCCACAACATCCCACGTGTCACCCCTTTACCATACCACACCATAACTATTGAAATATGTTGTTATCCATGCAATTGTATATGAATAAAATTATGTGCACTAATCACAAGCTCTACCCTGAGTAAACCTTGCTGTTTATTGAAATTATTTCTCTAGTTGCAGGATGTATATTTCAATAACACTGTTTGTGTGTACCTCATGTAGACCAGTAAGACTATTTGTGTTACAAGATACCATATTGAAAACATATGTACGTTTTTGTGTTTTGCAAAATTAAAAACACAACACAAATAATGTTTTCAGGTAGAATCGGCAAGGGAACTTGGAAATGATTGGACAACATAAAAATAACACATCGGGAACCAGTTTAAATACAAAGGGTTAAACTAAGTAATCCACAGTCAAAACATTATCCAGGCATAAAAGTCCACAGTCAATTAAGATAATAATTTCCACCTTCCCAGCCACAACTGTTTCATAGACCCCCAAGGGTGCGGGCTTGGGGGCAAGTCATCCTCACCTCATCTTTCACTATAAAGTGAAAATCCTACTTCAACATGAACACACTTTAACTTAACGGTGCAGAGGAAGACAACCCACAGGAAGAGCTAACACAAGCAGTAGCATGGGACACGGTGAGTGCAGACAAAGTGGAAGGCACAACAACAGTAGCTGAAGCTAAGCTGGTGATGGCGGCAGTCAAGGCTTCAAGCAGGCCAGACAGTGACTCACAGAGGATCTGGACCTCTTCCTTCAAGTCTCGGATTTCATGAGAGATATCATCTTAGAATTCTCGATTGCAGCCAACGGAACAGACAAAGATGCAGGACATTGTGGCTCACAAGAAGGGTGTGGGGTGTTGGGGGCAGATGTCTCCCTTTACTTGTGGTCTTTTAGGTTGGCACTCGAAGGTGAAGTTGTAGCTGGGTTGGAGCTGGAGTCCCCAGTGGAATGGGGGCCTCAGGAGTAAGAGAGGAGCTGAGGACAGCCCCAAACAGTGTCTGCTCTGGGGTCCCCATTTCCAAATTTATCCTCTCACTGGCTGGTGGTGTACCTTTCCATTCCCCCCCCCCTTGAGTCTCTTCAGCCTCTCCCCACAGTCCTTTCACAGATGATCTAGTAATTCTCTGGGCAGGAGCACCACGCTTGATGGTGGATTACTCTCCTCTTTGTCACTGGTGATGTTGAGTGGACATGCCCATCTGCAAGCCAAGGTTCCTCTGCCTTGCCCTTAGTCTGCTCTAATATTCCTTTGTCAGCCTGGTCCACTGAATAATGTAAAGAAACAAATATGCAACAATGTCGACATAAAGAAAAACAAAAAAATAACAAGTGCTTACATTTTAGTTCCCTGACCTAACTAATCGATATTCTGTGCAGGAAAAAATAATAGCTGTGAACTAACTGAAATGTAAATTGCTAATTCACAAAATATATCTTGTATTTTGAATCAATTCCTCCAAAACAATTTGTACAAAATTTTGTACCCCAAGGAACTTCAGATTTTTTCTTGGGTAAAGACATAGGCCCTCATTTCGATCTTGGTGGTAAGTGCCGCTTACAGCCATGCTGACTGCTGCCAACATAACGCGACTGCGGCGCTATGCTGCCATGCTTATTATGACCCACACATAGAAATCTGCCATTATACAGACACACACACATGTCCGACACACCAAAGGTCAGTGATAAACTGGCAGTACCAAAACCCACACCGTTACGCCAACAGAAATACACCCACAGCAGTATGACCCACGAATCACCACGGCGGACATTCAACGACACTAAACCTTTGGCGGTACATAACGCCACGCTCAAAATACACACACACATACAAAACAACATCACATTGGACAATTTAAATAACACACACCTGACACACATACACACACACACCCACACTACCCACAAGCCCTTACAACTCAAGAAAATTGACAAGTGAGGGAGAGACACGCCAGGAGCACCAACAGAATCAGAGGCGCAGAACACCATCACCAATACAACATCCACACACTTCACAGCACACACCCCAACACATCACCCCACACACCCTCACACACACCACTCTCACTACACCCATGGCACCACAAAGACACCCCAGGCTCTCAGAGGAGGAGGTAAGGGTCATGGTGGAGGAAATCATATGGGTAGAGCCTCAGCTATTCAGATCACAGGTGCAGCAGACATCTGTAGGAGGCTGGCCTGGCTTATAGTGGGTACCTGATGGTACTTATACCTTGTGCCAGGTCCAGTTTTCCCTTATTACTAGAGTAGCAGTGTTCTAGCAGCATAGGCTGATAGAGGTAGCTATAGCAGAGCAGCTTAGGCTGAACTAGGAGACAAGCAAAGCTCCTACTATACCGCTTATATCATATAGGTACTATGTCATAAGAAACACAATACTCAGGGTTACTAAAAATAAAGGTACTTTATTTTAGTGACAATGAGGCAAAAATATCTCAGAGGACATACTCCCTTAGGAGGTAAATAAAATACACAAAATATACACAAAAAACTAAATCAGGTAAGTAAAACAGTCAGAAAGTAGTGAAAACACTGTAGAATACAATAGGATGCACTAGGCCTAGGGACAACACAAACTATATACTAAGAAAGTGGAATGTGAACCACGCATGGACCCCTAGGCTAGTGTAGTGTGTAGAGGGTCGCTGGGAGTGTAAGGAAACACTAAAGGTGTCCAAGAAACCCCACCTCAAGACCCTGAAAAGTAGGAGCAAAGTGCTACTACTTCCCCAGAAACACACTAAACTTGTGATAGAGGATTCTGCAAAGACCACAACAGACTGCACAGCACTGAAGACGGATTCCTGGACCTGAAGATGTGCAAAGGCAGGGGACCAAGTCCAAGAGTTGTGAAAGTGTCCAGGGGGGGCAGGAGCCCACTAAACCCCGAATGAAGGTGCAAAATGGCTGCCTCCGGATGGAATAAGCTGAAGATTTTCCAACAACGAAAGGTACTAGGAACTTTTCCTTTCTGCAGAAGAGGTCCCACAGAGCGCTGGAGGATGCAGAGTTCTTTCCTTGGAGAAAGACCGCAAACAAGCCTTGCTAGGTGCAAAGGTCATAGTTGAAGAAAAAGGGTGCGGCCCAGGAAGGACCAGGATATCGCCACTTGGGCAACGAGACAGAGGGGGGCCTCAGCAACACAGAGAGCCCATGCACAAGAAGGCAGCACCCGTCAGAAATCCTGGAACATGGGTTCAAGAAGACTGAGCATGGCGGTCATCTCAACACTACAAGAGGGTCCCACGAAGCTAGAGACCAACTCAGCGAGTTGAGCAATTCAGGACAGAGTGCTGGGGACCTGGGCTAGGCTGTGCACAAAGAATTCCTTGCAAAACTGCACAGAAGCCCTTACAGCGGCAGTACACCGGATGCACAGGATTACTGTCTGGAGAAGGGAGGCAAGGACTTATCTCCTCCAAATTTGGACAGTTGGACCACTGGACAGTCTGGGTCACTTGGGTCCATCACCTGTGTTCCAGGGGCCACGCTCGTTAGGATGAGAGGGGTCCCCGAGTACTGATGATGCTGAAGTCTGGTGCCTGCTGAAGCAGAGGGGAGATTCTGTTGACCCACAGGAGATTTCTTTGTGGCTTCCAGTGCAGGATGAAGGCAGGCAGCCTCCAAAGCATGAACCACCAGGAACAGTTGAGAAAGCCATCAGGATTAGGCGCTACTATGTCGCTGGTAGTCTTCTTGCTACTTTGGTGCAGTTTTGCAGGTGTCCTGGAACAGTCAGCGGTTGATCCTTTGCAGAAGTTGAAGAGAGAGGTGCAGAGGAACTCTGGTGAATTCTTGGAAGTCGTTATCTGAGGAAAAGCCCACAGGAGAGACCCTAAATAGCCCTCAGAGGAGGATTGGCCACCTAGTGAGGTAAGCGCCTTTCAGGAGGGGTCTCAGACGGCACTGGCCACTCAGAGGCCTCCATTGTGCACTCACACCCCTGGATTCAAGATGGCAGAGGTCTGGAACACACTGGAGGAGCTCTGGGCACCACCCCTGGGGTGGTGATGGACAGGGGAGTGGTCACTCCCCTTTCCTTTGTCCAGTTGTGCACCAGAGCAGGGACTGGGGGTCCCCTGAACCGGTGGAGACTGGATTATGCAAGAAGGGCACCATCTGTGCCCTTCAAAGCATTTTCAGAGGCTGGGGGAGGCTACTCCTCCCTAGCCCTTAACACCTATTTCCAAAGGGAGAGGGTGTAACACCCTCTCTCAGAGGAAATTCTTTGTTCTGCCTTCCTGGGTCTGAGCTGCCCAGACCCCAGTCAGGCAGAACCCTGTATGTGGGTTGGCAGCAGTGGTAGCTGCAGAGAAAACCCCAGAGAGCTGGTTTGGCAGTACCTGAGGGTCCATAGTGGAGCCCCGGGGATGCATGGGATTGGCACCCCAATACCAGATTTGGCATGGGGAGACAATTCCATGATCTTAGACATGTTACTTGACCATATTCAGAGTTACCATTGTGAAGCTACCTATAGGTATTGACCTATATGTCGTGCATGCCTGTAATGGTGTCCCTGCACTCACAAAGTCTGGGGAAATTGCCCTGAACTATGTGGGGGCACCTTGGCTAGTACCATGGTGCCCTCACACTTAGTAACTTTGCACCTAACCTTCAACAAGTGAAGGAAGAGAGAACATAAGCACTGAGGTTCTGGTTAGCAGAGCCTCAGTGGCAAAGTTAGTCACTACACAGGTACAGACATTCAAGCCACCACTATGAGCACTGGGGTCCTGGCTAGTAGGATCCCAGTGAGACAGGCAAAAACAAACTGACCTACATGTAAAAATGGGGGTAACATGCCAGGCAAGATGGTACTTTCCTACACAACCCCCCCAAACAAGGGACAATAAGGCTAACCTTGCCCAGATGAGTCTTCATTGTCTAAGTGGAAATATCTGGAGAGTCCATCTGCATTGAAGTGGGTACTTTCAGGTCTATGTTCCACTGTATAGTCCATTCCCTGTAGGGAGATGGACCACCTCAACAATTTAGGGTTTTCACCTTTCATTTGTTTAAGCAATAATAGAGGTTTGTGGTCTGTCTGAACAATAAAGTGAGTACCAAACAGATATGGTCTCATCTTTTTCAGTGCCCAGACCGCAGTGAAGGCCTCCCTCTCTATGGCAGACCAACGCTTTTCTCTAGGGGTCAACCTCCTGCTGATAAAAGCAACAGTTTGATCCTGGCCCTCAGTGTTAAGCTGTGATAGAACTGCCCCAACCCTAATTCAGAAGCATCAGTCTGGACCATGAATTTCTTGGAGTAACAAGGGCTTTTTAGGACAGGTGCAGAGCACATGGCCTGTTTGAGCTCATCAAAAACCCTTTGACAGCTAGCTGTCCACAATACCTTTTTAGGCATCTTTTTGCTGGTAAGGTCATTAAGAAGGGCTGCAATGGAGCCATAGTTCTTAATGAACCTCCTATACTACCCTGTGAGGCATAGGAAGGCTCTCACCTGGGTTTGAGTTGTAGAGGGATCCCATTCCATAATGGTTTGGATCTTCCCCTGTAGTGGTGCAATCTGTTCGCCACCTACCAATTGGCCCAGATAAACTACTTTCCCCTGCCCTATCCGGCACTTTGAAGCCTTGATAGGGAGGCCTGCCTTTTGCAGGGCCTCCAAAACTTTTCATAGTTGGACCAGGTGATCATCCCAGGTGGAGCTAAAGACAGCTATATCATCTAGATATGCTACACTGAAAAGCTTCCAATCCTTGCAGGACTGTTTCAGCAACCTCTGAAAAGTGACAGGTGCATTTATCAAACCAAAGGGCATAACAGTGAACTGATAGTGCCCTCCAATGGTGGAAAATGCTGTTTTAGGTTTAGAATCCTCTGACAACTTAATCTGCCAATACCCTGCAGTTAAGTCAAAAGTGCTTAGATACTTGGTAAAAGCCAGTATATCTATTAGCTCATCTGCCCTGGTTACAGGGTGAGCATCAGCTTTAGTTACTTGATTGAGACCTCTATAGTCAACACAAAACCTAATTTCCTTTTTACCATCTTTACTATAAGGTTTGGTGACAAGCACCACTGGGCTAGCCCATGGGCTTTCAGAAGGCTCAATCACTCCCAGATCTACATTTTCTGTACCTCTTGTTTTATGCAATCCCTGACATGGTCAGGCTGCCTATAAATCGTACTTTTGACGGGTAAACTGTCTCCAGCGTCGAATGAGTGCTCACACCAGGTAGTTGTACCTGGGATCAGTGAGAAGAGGTCAGAAACTGATCTAAGAGATTTGTGCAGTTGTCCTTTTGCTCAGCAGTAAGGCAATCTGCAAGCACAACTCCCTCAGCCATCAGCTTCAGTGGTGGAGAAGATGTCAGGGAGAGGGTCACTCTCTTCTTCCTGTCCCTTATCAGTTGCCATGAGCAGGGTTAAGTCAGCCCTGTCATAATAAGGTTTTAGGCAATTGACATGGAGCACCCTAAGGGGACTCCTGGCATTGCCAAGGTCTACCAAATAGGTGACCTCACTTTTCTTTGAAACAATGAGATGGGGTCCACTCAATTTGTCCTGGAGTGCTCTTGGGCCACAGGCTCTAATACCCACACCTTCTGTCCTGGATGGTACTGGGTAAGGACAGCCTTTAAGTCATGGCATTGCTTCGGAGCTCTTGGCTGGCCTGAAGGTTTTTACTGGCCTTTTTCATGTACTCAGCCATCCTAGATCTCAGGCCGAGTACATAATCAACAATGTCTTGCTTGGGAGCTTTTAAAGGTTGTTCCCAACCCTCCTTCACAAGAGCAAGGGGAGCTCTTTCAGGGTGCCCAAAGAGAAGTTCAAAGTGGCTAAAGCCCACTCCTTTTTGGGGTACCTCCCTATAAGCAAAAAGGAGGTATGGCAACAGGACATCCCATCTCCTCCTGAGTTTTTCAGGGAGTCCCATGATCATGCCTTTGAGAGTTTTATTAAACCTCTTAACCAGACCATTTGTCTGTGGATGATAAGGAGTAGTGAACTTGTAAGTTATTCCACGCTCCGTCCACATACTTTTGAGGTATACAGACATGAAGTTACTACCTCTGTCTGACACCACTTCCTTAGGGAAACCCACTCTGGAAAAGATTCCCAGGCAGGAGGGCTTTTGCCACTGCAGGAGATGTAGTGGTCCTTAAGGGTATAGCTTCAGGATACGTAGTGGCATGGTCCACTACCACAAGGATAAACCTATTGCCTGAAGCTGTTGGAGTGTCAAGGGGTGCAACTATGTCAACCCCTACCCATTCAAATGGCGCCCGAACCACTGGGAGTGGAATTAAGGGGGCCTTAGGTGTGCCACCAGTTTTGCCACTGGCTTGGCAGGTCACACAGGAGCGACAAAACTCCTTAGTGTCCTCTGACATATGAGGCCAGTGAAACAATGAAACAAGTCTGTCCCAAGTTTTACTCTGCCCCAAATGCCCAGCCAAAGGAATGCCATGTGCCAAAGTCAGAAGAAACTCCCTATACCAATCTCCTGGCAGCTCCAGGTTTAGGGTCCCTTGACTCAGTGTAGAGGAGGTTATCTTCCTAATAGACTTTATGTCTATCAGTGATATCTCCATTCTGCTATTTGACAGCTTGCTATCTTAGACCCTCTAGTGTGGGACAAGTCTGCTGTGCCACACTCAGCTCTTCCCTAGCAGGCCCCCCTGCACCCAAAAGCTCAACAGTGTCAGCTGGAAGCTCATCTGGTGTAGGTTCTGCACAGGGAGAGGATTCATCTTTCTCAAAAAGGGAATCTTCAGGACAGGGAGGGATAGTGGGCAAGGATTTACCCTTTCTACCCCTAGCTTTTGGGAGCACTTGGTCCATTGTTCCCGGATCCAAGGTTTCCTGTCCTCTTTGCTTATGGGCCTGAGCCCTTGTGAGAGCTAAGATATGCCCTGGAATGCCCAGCATTGCTGCAGGAGCCTCCAACTCCACTTCAGCCCAAGCTGATATCTCCAAATCATTGCCTAGTAAGCAGTCTACAGGTAAATCAGTGGGTACCACAACTTTCTTTGGACCAGTACCCCCCCCCCCCCAGTTGAGATTCACAACAGCCATAGGGTGGCCAAGAGTGTTGTTATGAGCATCAGTCACTTGGTACTGCTGACCAAGTAGGTGTTGATCAGGGTGAACCAGTTTCTCAATCACCATAGTGACAGTGGCTCCTGTATCCCTGTAGGCCTCAACCTCAACACCATTTTTTAGGGGAAGTTGCTTGTACTTACCCATATTAAGGGGACAAGCAACTAAGGTGGCAAAGTCAATACCACCATCAGAGACTAAAACAGCCTCTGTGGACTCCCTAACAAGACCAACTATATTACCAATGGTGTGCCCAGCTACACCTTTGATTGGCTATTTGTAGTATTCTTCCTACCACCACTGCTATTAATAGGGGCACTAGAGGATGCAGTTGGAGTTGTGGTAGTTGGGGCCTTGGTGTTTTTCTTTGGACAAGTGGAATCAGTTGCCCAATGGCTTTTACTTTTACATAAATAACACCATGGATTGTTTTGATTGTTAGAAGAGGATTTGGACCCACCTCCCCCAGATAATTTTTGTGGGCCTGATGAAGACTCAGAATGCTTTCTATCTTTGTCCTCACCCTTGTCAGAAGACTTACCATACTTTATCTTGCCATCCTTGTCACCACCTGTATGAGCTTTTCTGCTCACTCTTGTTCTGACCCATTTGTCTGCCTTCTTTCCCAATTATTGGGGAGAGGTCAGATCTGAGTCTACCAAGTACTGATGCAACAAATCAGACACACAATTATTCAAAATATGCTCTCTCAAAATACAATTATATAGGATTTCACAGTCAGTCACCTTACTGCCATGCAACAATCCCTCCAGGGCCTTCACTGAACAGTCTACAAAGTCTTTCCAGTCTTGAGAGAACTCCTTTCTGGTATCTCTGAACTTTATCCTGTATTGTTCAGTGGCTAAGCCGAATCCATCTAAGAGTGCATCTTTCAAAACTTTTTAGTTGTTGGCATCACTCTTTGTGACAGTAAGGAGCCCATCCCTACCCTTGCCAGTGAAAGATAGCCACAAGATAGCAGCCCACTGCCTTTGAGGGACCAACCGTACCATACAGGCCCTCCCAATTGCAGCAAACCACTTGTTTATGTCATCCCTCTCCTTGTAAGGGGGGACAATTTTGTGCAGGTTTCTAGAATCTGTTTCTCCTACAGCATGACTATCAAGAACACTGCTGCTGCCACCATGAGGAACTAACTCCAACTTCTGTCTCTCCCTCTCTACATCTAGTGACTGTAGGAAAGTACCATCTTGCCTGGCATATTAGCCCCATTTTTCACTGTATATATGTTGTTTTAGTTATATGTGTCACTGGGACCCTGCCAGCCAGGGCCCCAGTGCTCATAAGTGTGCCCTGAATGTGTTACCTGTGTTATGACTAACTGTCTCACTGAGGCTCTGCTATCCAGAACCTCAGTGGTTATGCTCTCTCATTTCTTTCAAATTGTCACTAACAGGCTAGTGACCAATTTCACCGATTTACATTGGCATACTGGAACACCCTTATAATTCCCTAGTATATGGTACTGAGGTACCCAGGGTATTGGGGTTCCAGGAGATCCCTATGGGCTGCAGCATTTCTTTTGCCACCTATAGGGAGCTCTGACAATTCTTACACAGGCCTGCCACTGCAGCCTGAGTGAAATAACGTCCACGTTATTTCACAGCCATTTACCACTGCACTTAAGTAACTTATAAGTCACCTATATGTCTAACCTTTACCTGGTAAAGGTTAGGTGCAAAGTTACTTAGTGTGTGGGCACCCTGGCACCAGCCAAGGTGCCCCCACATTGTTCAGGGCAAATTCCCCGGATTTGTGAGTGCGGGGACACCATTACACGCGTGCACTACACATAGGTCAATACCTATGTGTAGCTTCACAATGGTAACTCCGAATATGGCCATGTAACATGTCTATGATCATGGAATTGCCCCCTCTATGCCATCCTGGCATTGTTGGCACAATCCCATGATACCACGGGTCTGTAGCTCAGACCTGGGTGCTGCCAAACTACCTTTCCCGGGGTTTCACTGCAGCTGCTGCTGCTGCCAACCCCTCAGACAGGTTTCTGCCCTCCTGGGGTCCAGCCAGGCTTGGCCCAGGATGGCAGAACAAAGGACTTCCTCAGAGAGAGGATGTTACACCCTCTCCCTTTGGAAAAAGGTGTCAGGGCTGGGGAGGAGTAGCCTCCCCCAGCCTCTGGAAATGCTTTCATGGGCACAGATGGTGCCCATTTCTGCATAAGCCAGTCTACACCGGTTCAGGGACCCCTCAGCGCTGCTCTGGCGCAAAACTGGACAAAGGAAAGGGGAGTGACCACTCCCCTGACCTGCACTTCCCCTGGGAGGTGCCCAGAGCTCCTCCAGTGTGCTCCAGACCTCTGCCATCTTGGAAACCGAGGTGCTGCTGGCACACTGGACTGCTCTGAGTGGCCAAGGCCAGCAGGTGACGTCAGAGACTCCTTCTGATAGGCTCCTTCAGGTGTTGCTAGCCTATCTTCTCTCCTAAGTAGCCAAACCCTCTTTTCTGGCTATTTAGGGTCTCTGCTTTGGGGATTTCCTTAGATAACGAATGCAAGAGCTCATCGGAGTTCCTCTGCATCTCTCTCTTCACCTTCTGCCAAGGAATCGACTGCTGACCCCGCTGGATCCCTGCAAAACTGCAACAAAGTAGCGAAGACGACTACTGCAACTCTGTAACGCTGATCCTGCCGCCTTCTCGACTGTTTTCCTGGTGGTGCATGCTGTGGGGGTAGTCTGCCTCCTCTCTGCACTAGAAGCTCCGAAGAAATCTCCCGTGGGTCGACGGAATCGCCCCCCTGCAACCGCAGGCACCAAAGAAATGCATCACCGGTCCCCTGGGTCTCCTCTCAGCACAACGAGCGAGGTCCCTTGAATCCAGCAAATTTGTCCAAGTCACTCCCACAGTCCAGTGACTCTTCAGTCCAAGTTTGGTGGAGGTAAGTCCTTGCCTCCCCACGCCAGACTGCATTGCTGGGAACCGCGTCTTTTGCAGCTACTCCGGCCTCTGTGCACTTCCGATGGAAATCCTTTGTGCATAGCCAAGCCTGGGTCCACGGCACTCTAACCTGCATTGCACAACCTCCTGAGTTGTCCTCCGGCGGCGTGGGACTACTTTGTGCAACTTCGGGTGAGCACTGTTTTACTCCTCTTTGTAGTGCCTGTTCTGGCACTTCTGCGGGTGCTGCCTGCTTCTGAGAGGGCTCCTTGTCTTGCTGGGCGCCCCCTCTGTCCCCTGACGCAATTGGCGACATCCTGGTCCCTCCTGGGCCACAGCAGCATCCCAAAACCCTAACCGCACGACTTGCAGCTAGCAAGGCTTGTTTGCGGTCTTTCTCCAGGAAAACACTTCTGCACGACCCTCCACGGCATGGGGCATCCATCCTCCAAAGGGAAAGTTTCTAGCCCTTGTTGTTCCTGCATAATCCTCAGCTTCTACTGTCCAGTAGCAGCTTCTCTGCACCCACAGCTGGCATTTCCTGGGCATCTGCCCACTCTCGACTTGATCGTGACTTTTGGACTTGGTCCCCTTGTTCCACAGGTACCCTCGTCTGGAAATCGATCATTGTTGCATTGCTGGTTTTGGTCTTTCCTGCAGAATTCCCCTATCACGACTTCTGTGCTCTTTGGGGAACTTTAGTGCACTTTGCACTCACTTTTCAGGGTCTTGGGGTGGGCTATTTTTCTAACCCTAACTGTTTTCTTACAGTCCCAGCGACCCTATACAAGGTCACATAGGTTTGGGGTCCATTCGTGGTTCGCATTCCACTTTTGGAGTATATGGTTTGTGTTGCCCCTATCCCTATGTGTCCCCATTGCATCCTATTGTAACTATACATTGTTTGCACTGTTTTCTAATACTATACTGCATATTTTTGGTATTGTGTACATATATCTTGTGTATATTTGCTATCCTCATACTGAGGGTACTCACTGAGATACTTTTGGCATATTGTCATAAAAATAAAGTACCTTTATTTTTAGTATATCTGTGTATTGTGTTTTCTTATGATATTGTGCATATGACACTAGTGGTACTGTAGGAGCTTCACTCGTCTCCTAGTTCAGCCTAAGCTGCTCTGCTAAGCTACCATTATCTATCAGCCTAAGCAGCTAGACACCCTATACACTAATAAGGGATACCTGGGCCTGGTGCAAGGTGTAAGTACCCCTTGGTACTCACTACAAGCCAGTCCAGCCTCCTACAGTGACTCCCTGTCTAAGGCCAATTACTGCAGTCTCAGCTTCAGTCTGGCCTCTTCCAACCTCAGCTTTCTGAGTTCCCTGACTAGGGTGTTATCCTCAGGGCGGGAGGCTTGGGAATTCTCTGACAAAGAGGTGATGTGGGAATTGGCAGAAGTGGAACTGTCTCTAACTGCCTGAACTCTAGTTACCTGGCCTTTTGGAGTGAAAGGTGCCCTACTGATGTGTGGACCCCTCCCACTACCAGCTTCACTAGATGGCCTGTTAGCTGACAGGTCTTTGGAGGAACCCTCCCCAGAATCCTCAGGGCCCTCCCCTGATTCTACCTTGGTACCCTCCTCCTCTACCTCCTGACCCTGGGATGGGCCAGATTGGTTCTGGTCACTTTCTAGGAGAAGGCTAAGGAGAAGATCTTTGGTAGGGTTTGTTAGAAATGGTTTTTTTGGTTGGCAGTCAGGTTACCCCCTGTCCAAGCAAAAGCCCTCTCTCTAGTCAGGGTAAGTCACACACAATCCAAGATTATCCTGTACCCACCCTCTGGTAGCTTGGCACGAGCAGTCAGGCTTAACTTAGAAGGCAATGTGTAAAGTATTTGTGCAATAAATCATACAATACCACCATATCGCACCACAAAAATACACCACACAGTGTTTAGAAAAATATATAATATTTATCAGGATAATTGTAGGTCCAAACGAATAAAGTTGCAATGTGAATTTGTAGAGATATCACTAAAAAAATGATATAAAGTGTCTTAAGTCTTTAAAAAGCAAACAAAGTCTCTTTCAAGCACAAAGTACCTGGTTTGGAGTGGAAAATCTCCTGAGGGCCACAGAAGCAGAGATATGTGGAAAAAGGGTGTGTGCGTCGATTTCTCCCCAGCACACACGGACTTGCGTCGTTATTTTTCACGCGGGGAAGTTGTGCATCATTTTCCGGTGCGCGGACAGTCTCTTTCTGTGGATCGCGGGGATTACCAGATGTCCCGGGTCTATGCGTGGATTCTTCTGCTTGTTTACCGGCTGTGCGTCGTTCTGCGGGGCTGTGCGTCGAAGTTTCGCTCTCACGGCAGGCGTTGCGTCGATTTCTCCTCTGGAGGTCGGGCGGCATTGTCCTTGCGAGGACGTGCGTCGAAGTTCTGGTCGTCCCAAAGGCGTCGCGTCGATCAGCGTTGGTGTGCGGCATTTTTTCTTGCCGCAGAACAAGCTGTGCATCGAAAATTTCGCCGCACGAAGCGTCCAAGTGAAAAAGATAAGTCTTTTTGGTCCTCAGACTTCAGGGAACAGGAGGCAAGCTCTATCCAAGCCCTTGGAGAGCACTTTTACAGCCAGACAAGAGTTAGCAAGGCAGCAGGGCAACAGCAAGGCAGCAGTCCTTTGTAGAAAGCAGTCAGGTGAGTCCTTTAGGCAGCCAGGCAGTTCTTCTTGGCAGGATGCAGGTTCTGGTTCAGGTTTCTTCTCCAGCAAGTGTCTGATGAGGTAGGGCAGAGGCCCTGTTTTATACACAAATGTGCCTTTGAAGTGGGGGAGACTTCAAGGAGTGGCTAAGAAGTGCACCAGGTCCCCTTTCAGTTCAATCCTGTCTGCCAGGGTCCCAGTAGGGGGGTGGCAGTCCTTTGTGTGAGAGCAGGCCCTCCACCCTCCCAGCCCAGGAAGACCCATTCAAAATGCAGATGTATGCAAGTGAGGCTGAGTACGCTGTTTTTGGGGTGTGTCTGAGTGAATGCACAAGGAGCTGTCAACTAAGCCCAGCCAGACGTGGATTGTAAGGCACAGAAAGATTTAAGTGCAAGGAAATGCTCACTTTCTAAAAGTGGCATTTCTAGAATATTAATATTAAATTCAACTTCACCAGTCAGCAGGACTTTATATTACCATTCTGGCCATACTAAATATGACCTTCCTACTCCTTTCAGATCAGCAGCTACCACTTCAATACTGTATGAGGGCAGCCCCAATGTTAGCCTATGAAGGGAGCAGGCCTCACAGTAGTGCAAAAACAAATTTAGGAGTTTTACACTACCAGGACATGTAAACTACACAGGTAAATGTCCTGCCATTCACCCACACAGCACCTGTTGGAAAATGGGTTATTGGTAAGGGCAGGTAGGTACCTACACCTAGCAACAAGCCACTAACCTCCACCTAGGTACAGTTAGGTCTCAGTAAATTAATCCCAGCTCAACCCTTGGTAGCTTGGCAACGAGCGTCAAGGCTTAACTTAGGAGACAGTGTGTAAAGCATTCAAATATCACAAAACAGTAATTAAATAAAACACAGGAAACAGTTTAAAAATCCAAAACCAATCTATAAAAATAGTTTATATTTTTATCTTTAAAATGACACAAAAACGATTAAAATTGGTTCAGGGGAACCGGAGATATGAATTTGTAAAGAATTATTATTTTTCTAGCGCTTAGAAACAAAAAGCGCCAATCGGGTCATCTGGTTGCACCTCGACCGGGGCAAAGTCAAAGTTTCAGGCCGACGGCGTTGGAGCCCTGCTCGGCTACAAGTCGCGGGAGGCCTCGGTTAAAAAGTTACCTTCTGACTTGGGGGGTCATTCAGACCCCAGCGGGCGGCGGTAGCCGCCCGCCTGGAGGGAGCCGCCAAATGGCCGCTCCGCGGTCGAAAGACCGCGGAGCCCATTCTGGCTTTCCCGCTGGGCTGGCGGGCGACCGCCAGAAGGCCGCCCGCCATCCCAGCGGGAAACCCCTCCCCACGAGGAAGCCGGCTCCGAGTGGAGCCGGCGGAGTGGGTATGTGCGACGGGTGCAACGCAGACACTGAAATACAAGGTGGGGCCCTCTTACGGGGGCCCCTGCAGTGCCCATGCCATTGGCATGGGCACTGCAGGGGCCCCCAGGGGCCCCACGACACCCGTCACCGCCATCCTGTTCCTGGCGGTCGGAGCCGCCAGGAACAGGATGGCGGTGAGGGGGTCGGAATCCCCCATGGCGGCGCAGCAATCTGCGCCGCCATGGGGGATTCCCAGGGCAGCGGAAAACCGGCGGGAGACCGCCGGTTTTCCTTGTCTGACCGCGGCCAAACTGCCGCGGTCAGAATGCCCTGCGGGGCACCGCCAGCCTGTTGACTGTGCTCCCGCATCCCCGGCCCTAGCGGTCCTTGACCGCCGGGGTCGGAATGACCCCCTTAGTCTTTATTTTGAAGTTTTTCTTCACCGGGACGAACCTGCCAGTTGAATCCGACCTCCTGGAGCCCTTGTCCGGATACGCAATGTGGGTTTCCTCGGTGGAGATTTTTACCTTCGGACTTAGTCGTTTTTTCGAGATGAAAATCCTTCGACCGGGGTAAACCTGGATCTTGATCCGACGTCCGTGGAGCCCTTCTCGGATACGATGGCTGGGAGGTCCCGGTCAACTTTTTACCTTCGGACTTAGTCTCTTTTTCGGAGGTTTTTCTTTACCGGGACGAACCACCAAGTCAGGCCGGGTCGCGGTTGAGGCAAGCCGGCTAGAATTTCCGCGGCAGGTCGGTCCATCTCTGGAGCTTTTTTTCAAAAATTCTCAAATCTTTTCCAAACTTCTGGGGCTTCACCCAGATGTTCTTTTAAGGTTCTTTTGGGGTCCACAGCTCACACCAAGGGTCCAGAAGTTCTGTGATGGTCCTTGGGGGGTGCGGACTTCAACTCCCAGAATGCACCTGGCGCAAACTCCTTTTTGGCCACTGGACAGTGGTCAGCTGGTCACTTTTCAGGAGTTGGTGCAGGGGGACTCTGGATAGTAATTTTTCACCTGTAGCAAACAGGGAGTCCCTCCTTGAACCAGTTGAAGCCAGGCAAAGTCCTTCTTGTGGTGAAACCCAAGTGTGCAGCTGGTGCAGTCCTTCTGAGTGCAGGTTCCAGGTGCAGGCCAGGGGTCCAGCAGGGCAGTCCTTCTTCTCCTTTAGTTCCTTCTTCTTGAAATTTGGTGGGGATCTGAGGTGTGGGGGCAGGTCTGCCAGTTTTATCCTTGCTCCTGGGTGAAAAGCAGGGGGGTCCTGGTTCTCCAATCAGGTACAGGGTCGTCCCCCTGTGATGACCACTTCCTGGGAAGTGTGGCAAAAATCCATCCCAGTGGGCAACATTCTCTAAAAATCCAACATGGCTGAATCTGATTTTTGGAGGTTACATCTGGCTGAGCCCACCCACTGGTGTGGCTAAAAATCATAAACACACCCCTCTCCTGCCCTCTCCTAATCTAATCAAGGGGGCACCTAGCTGTCTGGGGTTGCAGGATGTGGGGGTGTTGCTGGTTACTCCAAATGTCCTTCTCTGTCTTTGAAGACCAGTTTGGCAGCCCTCCCCCTTCCTGCCTCAGCATCTGCTGAGGGGAGATTCTCTCCCCCAAGCACATTCCTTTGTGTGAAGCCAGGCCACTTCACACCTCATCAAGGGAGCTTGACTAAGCTGCTGCAGGCTGGCCAATCAGAGCACAGCAGCCAAAACAATGCAGGGCTGAAATTGGCAACTTTTTAGGTAAAGTCTAAAACTCTTTACCTGAACAAGTTATATTAAATCCCACAACTGGAAGTTGTGGGATTTATTACAACAAATAATTTGATACCAAATTCTTGGTATGCAACATTTAAGGAGACTTTAAAATTTAAAATAAAGTCTCCCCATTCTAGCCTATGAAGGCCATTTACTTCAATGAGGGAAAAACGAATTTGGCTGTTTTTACCTCACAAGGGTTTATAAATCTATTTTTATAAAGTCCCTGCTTATAGTTACATGGCATCCAGCCCTAGGGGCACATAGGGCACACCTTAGGGGTGACTTATATGTAAAAATTAGGTAGTTTAAGACTTTGGAAGTACTTTTAATTCCAAAGTCGAATTTGCATATAACTTTAATTTAAAAGCAGCCAGCAAGGCAGGCCTGCCTTTAAAATGACACTGGGCACCTCAGCAATGCACCTAGGTGTGCACCACCTATGCTGTGGTCCCTAAACCTACATGCCCTACCATATACTAGGGACTTATAGGTAGGTTAACTTAGCCAATTATAATTAGCCTAATTTGCATATCCATTTTATACAGAGTACTGGCCCTGGGACTGGTAAGCAGTACCCAGGGCACAGCCAAGAGTCAGTAACCACCAGTACCTGTCCAAAAAGTGTGGGGGTGACCAGGGCAAAAAGGAGGACTTTCCTACACTGCCCCCCCCAGATGAAAGGTGATGGGTACTAACCTACACCCTGGTAGTCCTCATCAGCTAAGTGGAAAAACCTGGAAAGGCCATCTGCATTGGCATGGGCAGTCCCAGGTCTGTGCTCCACTGTGAAGTCCATCCCCTGTAGGGAAATGGACCACCTTAACAATTTTGGGTTCTCCCCCCTCATCTGCATCAACCATCTGAGAGGTCTGTGGTCAGTTTGTACACGGAAGTGAGTGCCAAACAAGTAAGGCCTCAACTTCTTCAGGGACCAGACCACAGCAAAGGCCTCCCTCTCAATGGCACTCCATTTTTTCTCTCTGGGGAGTAGTCGCCTGCTGATGAAGGCAACTGGGTGATCTTGGGCCTCTTCATTAACTTGTGCTAACACTGCCCCAATCCCTTCCTCTGAAGCATCTGTTTGCACTATAAACTCCTTGCTATAGTCAGGGGCCAGTAACACTGGTGCTGAACACATAGCCTGTTTTAGGGTGTCAAAAGCTTTTTGACACTCTGGGTTCCAAATGACCTTCTTGGGCTGTTTCTTGGAGGTAAGCTCAGTCAGAGGGGCCAATATGGTCCCAAAATTCTGAACAAACCTCCTGTAGTACCCAGTCAGGCCAAGAAAGGCCCTGACCTGAGTCTGGGTTTTTGGAGCCTCCCAATCCAGAATAGTCTGGCTCTTGGGCTGGAGAGGTTGTACATGGCCTCCACCAACAAGGTGGCCAAGGTACACAACAGAGCTTTGCCCTATCTGACACTTGCTTGCCTTGATAGTCAGGCCTGCTTGAAGCAGGGCCTGAAGCACTTCCTTCAGGTGGACCAGGTGGTCCCTCCAGGTGGAACTAAATACAGCTATATCATCCAGATAAGCTGCACTGAAAGATTCCAACGCAGATAGGACTCTGTTCACCAACCGTTGGAAGGTGGCAGGAGCATTTTTCATGCCAAAGGGCATCACCTTGAACTGAAAGTGGCCCTCTGGTGTGGAAAATGCTGACCTCTCCTTAGCTCCTAGATTTAAGGCAATCTGCCAATATCCTGAGGTCAGATCAAATGTGCTCAGGAATTTGGCAGCCCCCAACCTGTCAATGAGCTCATCAGCTCTAAGTATGGGGTGAGCATCAGTCCTAGTGACTGCGTTTAGACCTCTGTAGTCCACACAAAATCTCAATTCTTTCTTCCCACCTTGGGGATTGGGTTTGGGCACCAGTACCACTGGACTGGACCAAGGACTATCAGAGGGCTCAATTACCTTGAGTTCCAACATCTTAGCCACTTCAGCTTTGATGTTGGCCTTGACCTGGTCAGACAGCCTGTACAGCTTGTTCTTGACAGGCAAGCTGTCACCAGTGTCAACATCATGGACACACCAATTGGTGAGTCCAGGGGTCAGGGAGAACAGACTAGCAAACTGTTTCAAAACTTGTTTGCAATCTTTTTGTTGCTGATCTGTCAATTTGGGAGAGAGTACCACTCCCTCCACTGACCCATCTTGTGCCTTTGAGGACAGGAGGTCTGGCAGAGGTTCACCCTCCTCCTCCTTCCCTTCATCAGTGACGATCAGCATGGTCATGTCTGCCCTGTCCTGGTGGGGTTTCATCCTGTTTACATGCAGGATCCTGTGAGGATTCCTGGGGGTGCCAAGGTCCACCAAGTAGGTGACCTCACCTTTTTTCTCCAGAATTGGATAGGGCCCAGTCCATTTGGCCTGAAGTGCCCTAGGAGCCATAGGTTCCAAAACCCACACCAGCTGTCCTGGGTAATACTCAGGCATGGTAGCCTTTTGATCATGCCAGAGCTTCATGAGCTCCTGGCTGGCCTCCAGGTTTCTGCTTGCCTTCTTCATGTACTCAGCCATGCGTGACCGCAGGCCCAGCACATAATCTAGCACATTCTCCTTGGACTCTTTGAGAGGCTTTTCCCAAGACTCTCTCACCAAGCACAATGGGCCTCTTACAGGGTGCCCAAACAGTAACTCAAAGGGGCTGAATCCAACCCCCTTCTGTGGCACCTCTCTGTAGGCAAACAGCAGGCATGGGAGGAGGACATCCCATCTCCTCCTGAGTTTGTCAGACAAACCCATGATCATGCCCTTTAGGGTCTTATTAAATCTTTCCACCAGACCATTGGTCTGTGGATGATAGGGAGTGGTGAACTTATAAGTAACACCACACTCATCCCACATGGCTTTCAGATAGGCTGACATAAAGTTTGTGCCCCTATCTGAGACCACCTCCTTTGGGAATCCCACTCTGGTGAACACACCAAGTAGGGCCCTAGCCACTGTGGGAGCAGTGACTGTCCAGAGGGGTATTGCCTCAGGGTACCTGGTGGCATGGTCCACTACCACCACAATGTACCTGTTACCTGAAGCAGTTGGTGGGTCTAGGGGACCAACAATGTCAATCCCCACCCGCTCAAAGGGAGTCCCAACCACTGGCAGTGGTATCAGGGGAGCCTTTGGTTTGCCTCCTGTCTTGCCACTGGCTTGACAGGTGACACAGGAGCTGCAAAACTCCCTGACTTTTTCTGACATTTGGGGCCAATAAAAATGGTTGACCAGCCTGTTCCAGGTCTTGGTCTGTCCCAAATGTCCAGCTAAGGGGATATCATGGCTTAAGGTAAGGAGGAATTCTCTATACTTCTGGGGGACCACTACTCTCCTAGTAGCCCCTGGTTTGAGGGCCCTTGCCTCAGTGTAGAGAACTCCATCCTCCCAGTAAACCTTATGGGTCCCACTGGTATCCCCTTGTTCTTGCCTGGTAGCAGTCTGCCTCAGGCACTCAAGAGTGGGACACTCTCTTTGTCCCTGGCACAAATCTTCTCTGGTGGGCGCACCTGCCCCTTGCAGTTCTGCCAAGTCAGGCAGAGCTTGCAGGGGAAGTGTCCCTCCCACAGAGTTCAGATCCTCCCCCTCAGGGTTGGATTCTTCCTGACCCTCTGTACTTGTAGGGGCTGGCAAGCCAGACCCAGTGCCCTTTCTCTTCTTCTTGGAGGCTTGGCCCATTGTTCCAGGGTCCAAGTGTCCAGCACTTCCCTGTTGTGCTGCCTGTGACCTGGTCACAGCACACACCCATTCAGGGAGGTCCAGCATCTGTGCATGGACCCTTCTCTCCACTTCTGACCATTCAGATGCTTCAAGATCATTTCCCAGCAGACACTCTACTGGGAGGGCAGGAGCTACAGCTACCTTCTTAGGGCCAGTCACACCTCCCCATTCCAGACTCACCATAGCCATGGGATGGAGTTTGGTTCTGGTATCTGCATAAGTCACCTGGTGGAAGACACCAGGTAAGACCTGCTCTGGAGAAACCAGCTTCTCTGTGACCATTGTCACACTGGCTCCTGTATCTCTCAGAGCTTCCACCTCAGTCCCATTGACTTTAGGCCTCTGCCTATACCTCTCCATGATGGGAGGCAAGGTGGCCATAGTTGCAATGTCCACCCCACCCACGGATACTAAGGTGACCTCTGTGTACCCTGACTCCACCCCTGGGCCAACTTCCACCCCCAACCCTACACTAGCAATCCCCTGGGATTGCCCACCAGTGGGGGGCTTCTTGGAGCAGATAGCATCTCCTCTTTTATGTCCAGGTTGATGACAATCAAAACACTTGCCGGCCTTAGCAAGCTCCTGAAACCTTCCTGCTTTAGCAGGATCATAATTCTTTCCCTGATACCCTTTCCCTTTAAAAGTGAATTGGCTCGGGGCTCCCCCTCCCTGAGAAGTTTTTGGGGACTCTTGTGAGGACTCCTTGGGTTTTTTATCATCTTTCCCCTGGTTCTTCCCCTGAGAAGAACCATGTCCTCCCTTTTTCTGATCACCCCCTGGGGGTTTCTGGTTAACCCTAGTTCTTAACCAGTCATCTGCTGCCTCCCCCAGTTCTCTGGGGTTGGTCAACCTAGAGTCAACTAGATACTGGCGGAGCTTCTCTTGGACACAATTAGTTAGAAGGTGCTCCCTCATAATCAAATTGTACAGCCCCGCAAAGGTACTTACCCTGTTGCCCTGTATCCAGCCCTCCAGTGCCTTTACTTTCCACAAAGTCCACCCAGGACTGGGTGTTTGTCTTTTGGGTGTCCCTAAACTTGAGCCTATACTGCTCTGGGGTCAGACCAAACTTTTTAGTCAAGCAACTCTTCATACTGGGGTATGAGTCTGCATCTTCCCCACTCATGGTTAGGAGCCTATCCCTCCCAGAGTTGGGAACTAACTCCCAAAGAAGTGAACCCCAGTACTGAGGCTTGACTCTCCTCATCTGGAGGGCCCTCTCAAAGGCCCCCAGCCACTTATCTATGTCATCCCCCTCTACATAGGCAGGAACCACCCCTTTGGGTAATCTGGGGGAAAAACCCCACCCAGGGACACCTCAGCTTATTTCTCGCTGCCACCATCTCTTTTTTCTTTGTTTGCCCACTTTTTCTTTTCTAGGGCCAGCTTATTTGCTTCCAAAGCTATGTATGCTAGCTGGGCCTCCAGCTCTCGTTCTCTGATGGATGGGTTCTCTCCTCCTGAAAGGACCCCCTTCCTACCACTAGCTTTGGGTCTGCCCCTAGTGACTGTATCTACTGAGGACCGTTCTTCCTCATCCTCACTTGGGCTCAGATGCCTTCCCTCCCCTGAGAGGTTAGAGTTAGAATCCTCCCCTTTTTCTTCCTCCTCTGGAGCTTCCTCTGTGCCTAGCTCTTGGGCCTCAGCCCATGCTGTCAGGGATTTAATCAGGATTTGCTTCCTGAGATCAGTGGTTGCAGGCAACCCTCTTTCAATACACAACCCCCTAAGATGGACTACTGTCAGTGTGGGTAGGCTAGCCAGATCAAGCTCCATGGTTCCCTAGTTTTGTGTCAACAAAAACTTTTTTGCAAAAATTGGAAACAAGAATTTAGAAAAATTACAAAAATTCAATAATTGAAATTAATCCAAATTAATAATAATTTTTTTTTTAAAAATGAAAAATTAAAAAAAAATTTTTTTTGCACTAAGACACTTTAAAGGATTTTTAATTTGTTTTACTTAAAACTGTAACGTGATACTGAACACAAGTACAAGATCCCACCGCTGCCACCAAAAATGTTGGAAAATGGGTTATTGGTAACGGCAGGTAGGTACCTACACCTAGCAACAAGCCACTAACCTCCACCTAGGTACAGTTAGGTCTCAGTAAATTAATCCCAGCTCAACCCTTGGTAGCTTGGCAACGAGCGTCAAGGCTTAACTTAGGAGACAGTGTGTAAAGCATTCAAATATCACAAAACAGTAATTAAATAAAACACAGGAAACAGTTTAAAAATCCAAAACCAATTTATAAAAATAGTTTATATTTTTATCTTTAAAATTACACAAAAACGATTAAAATTGGTTCAGGGGAACCGGAGATATGAATTTTTAAAGAATTATTATTTTTCTAGCGCTTAGAAACAAAAAGCGCCAATCGGCTCATCTGGTTGCACCTCGACCGGGGCAAAGTCAAAGTTTCAGGCCGACCGCGATGGAGCCCTGCTCAGCTACAAGTCGCGGGAGGCCTCGGTTAAAAAGTTACCTTCTGACTTAGGGGGTCATTCTGACCCTGGCGGCCGGTGACCGCCAGGGTCACCGACCACGGGAGCACCGCCAACAGGCTGGCGGTGCTCCCTCGAGCATTCTGACCGCAGCGGTTCAGCCGCGGTCAGAAACGGAAAGTCGGCGGTCTCCCGCCGACTTTCCGCTGCTCGGGAGAATCCTCCATGGCGGCGGAGCGCGCTGACACCCCCTACCGCCATCCTGTTCCTGGCAACAGGATGGCGGTAGGGGGTGCCGCGGGGCCCCTGGGGGCCCCTGCAGTGCCCATGCCAATGGCATGGGCACTGCAGGGGCCCCCGTAAGTAAAGCCCCGTAAGCAAAGCAGACACTGAAATACGCGACGGGTGCAACTGCACCCGTCGCACCCATGCAACTCCGCCGGCTCCATTCGGAGCCGGCATCCTCGTTGCAGGGGCATTTCCGCTGGGCCGGCGGGCGCTCTTTTGGAGAGCGCCCACCGGCCCAGCGGAAATGTAAGAATGGCCGCTGCGGTCTTTTGACCGCGGTGCGGTCATTTGTCGGCGGGACTATGGGGGGCGGCCTCCGCCGCCCGCCATAGTCGGAATCAGGCCCTTAGTCTTTATTTTGAAGTTTTTCTTCACCGGGACGAACCTGCCAGTTGAATCCGACCTCCTGGAGCCCTTGTCCGGATACGCGATGTGGGTTTCCTCGGTGGAGATTTTTACCTTCAGACTTAGTCGTTTTTTCAAGATGAAAATCCTTCGACCGGGGTAAACCTGGATCTTGATCCGACGTCCGTGGAGCCCTTCTCGGATACGATGGCTGGGAGGTCCCGGTCAACTTTTTACCTTCGGACTTAGGCCCTCATTACGACCCTGGCGGTTTGTAACCGTCAGGGCCGCTGGACGCGGAGGCACCGCCGACAGGCCGGCGGTGCCCCGCAGGGCATTCTGACCGTGGCGGCTTAGCCGCGGTCAGAGAAGGGAAACCGGCGGTCTCCCGCCGGTTTCCCGCTGCCCCCAAGGAATCCTCCAAGGTATTAATCCGTCCCAAAAGTGACGGTAAAGTGACGGATATACCACCAGCCGTATTACGAGTCCATTATAAGAGGATCACCTTTAAACTCCTGACCCACGCTCACAAGGCACTACACAACACCGGACCCTCCTACCTCAACACCAGAGTTAACTTCTACACTCCAACACGTCAACTCCGATCCGCCAACCTCGCCCTCGCCATCGTACCCCGAATCCAGCGCAAGACATCCGGCAGCAGATCCTTCTCCTTCCTCGCCGCCAAGACCTGGAACTCTCTCCCCACATCTCTTCGCCAGACCCAGGACCTCCTCGCATTCAGAAGGCTCCTCAAGACCTGGCTCTTCGACCGCTAAATCAGCAGCGCTCCCCCCCCCCTCAGCGCCTCGAAACCCTGACGGGTACATAGCGTGCTTTATAAATGCTATGATTGATTGATTGATTGATTATCCTATGGAACTCGTAATACGGCTGGTGGTATATCCGTCACTTTTCCCTTCACTTTTGGGACGGATTAACACCTCCTCCAAAGTTGTAATAACCCCCATAGTTTGTATTTGATAATTTTGATATGTCCAGATAGTGTTTTGGGGCATTTCCTTTTGCAGGCAGTAGGCCTACCCACAAAAGTGAGGTACCATTTTTATCGGGAGACTTGGGGGAAGGAAATTTGTGGCTCCTCTCTGATTCCAGAACTTTCTGTCACCGAAATGAGAGGAAAAAGTATTTTTTTGGGCAAATTTTGAGGTTTGTAAAGGATTCTGGGTAACAGAACCGGGTCAGAGCCCCACAAGTCACCCCATCCTGGATTCCCCTAGGTGTCTAGTTTTCAAAACTGTGCAGGTTTGCTAGGTTTCCCTAGGTGCCGGCTGAGCTTGAGGCCAAAATCCACAGCTACGCACTTTGCAAAAAACAGCTCTGTTGTCTTTGTGAAAATGTGATGTGTCCATGTTGTATTTTGGGGCATTTCCTGTCGTGGGCGCTAGGATTACCCCCACAAGTGAGGTATCATTTTTATGGAGAGACTTGGGGGAACGCTGGGCGGAAGGAAATTTGTGGCTCCTCTCTGATTCCAGAACTTTCTGTCACCGGAATGAGAGGAAAAAGTGTCTTTTTGGCCACATTTTGAGGTTTGCAAAGGATTCTGGGTAACAGAACCTGGTCAGAGCCCCACAAGTCACCCCTTCTTAGATTCCCCTAGGTGTCTAGTTTTCAAAACTGTGCAGGTTAGCTAGGTTATCCCAGGTGCCGGCTGAGCTAGAGGCCAAAATCCACAGCTAGGCACTTTGCAAAAAGCAGCTCTGTTTTCTTTCTGAAAATGTGATGTGTCCATGTTGTGTTTTGGGGCATTTCCTGTTGCGGGCGCTAGTCTTACCCCGACAAGTGAGGTATCATTTTTATAACAAAACTAGGGGGAACCCTGGGTGGAATGAAATTCGGGGCTCCTCTCTGATTCCAGAACTTTCTGTCACCGAAATGAGAGGAAAAAGTGGTTTTTTTAGCCAAATTTTGAGGTTTGCAAAGGATTCTGGGTAACAGAACCTGGTCAGACCCCCACAAGTCACCCCATCTTAGATTCCCCTAGGTGTCTAGTTTTCAAAACTGTGCAGGTTTGCTAGGTTTCTCTAGGTGCCGGCTTATCTAGAGGCCAAAATCCACAGCTAGGCACTTTGCAAAAAACAGCTATGTTTTCTTTCTGAAAATGTGATGTGTCCATGTTGTGTTTTGGGGCATTTCCTGTTGCGGGCGCTAGGCTTACCCCCACAAGTGATGTATCATTTTTATCACAAGACTTGGGGGAACGCTGGGTGGAAGGAAATTTGTGGCTCCTCTCTGATTCCAGAACTTTCTGTCACCAAAATGAGAGGAAAAGGTGTTTTTTTGGGCCACATTTTGAGGTTTGCAAAGGATTCTGGGTAGCAGAACCTGGTCAGAGCCCCACAAGTCACCCCATCTTAGATTTCCCTAGCTGTCTAGTTTTCAAAACTGTGCAGTTTTGCTAGGTTTCCCTAGGTGCCGGCTGAGCTAGAGGCCAAAATCCACAGCTAGGCACTTTGCAAAAAACAGCTCTGTTTTCTTTCTGAAAATGTGATGTGTCCACGTTGTGTTTTGGGGCATTTCCTGTCACGGGCGCTAGGCCTACCCATGCAAGTGAGGCAACATTTTTTTATCGGGAGACTTGGGGGAACACAGAATAGCAAAACAAGTGTTATTGCCCCTTGTCTTTCTCTACATTTTTTCTTTCGAAATGTAAGACAGTGTGTAAAAAAGACGTCTATTTGAGAAATGCCCTGGAATTCACATGCTAGTATGGGCACCCCGGAATTCATAAATGTGCAAATAACCACTGCTTCTCAACACCTTATCTTGTGGCCATCTTGGAAATACAAAGGTTTTCTTGATACCTATTTTTCACTTTTTATATTTCAGCAGATGAATTGCTGCATACCCGGTATAGAATGAAAACCTATTGCAAGGTGCATCTCATTTATTGGCACTGGGTACCTAGGGTTCTTGATGAACCTACAAGCCTTATATATCCCTGCAACCAGAAGAGTCCAGCTGACGTGACCGTATATTGCTTTAAAGAATCTGACATTGCAGGAAAAGGTTACAGAGTAAAACGTGGAGAAAAATGGTTGTTTTTTTTCACCTCCATTTCAATATTCTTTTATTTCAGCTGTTGTTTTCTGTAGGAAACACTTGTAGGATCTACACAAATGACCCCTTGCTGAATTCAGACTTGTATCTACTTTTAAGTTAAGTGTTAGCTTTCTGGGATCCAGCATTGGTTTCTCGCCCATTTCGGTCACTAACTGGAAGGAGGCTGAAAGCACAAAAATAGTAAAAATGGGGTATGTCCCAGTAAAATGTCAAAATTGTGTTGGAAAAGTGGTTTTTCTAATTCAAGTCTTCCTGTTCCTGAAAGCTGGGAAGATGGTGATTTTAGCACTGCAAACCCTTTGTTGATGCCATTTTCAGGGAAAAAAACATGAGCCTTCTTCTGCTGCTCTTTTTCCCCATTTAAAAAAAAAAAGAAAAATTCACTGTATTTTGGCTAATTTCTTGGTCTGCTTCACGGGACCCCACAAAGTCTGGGTACCTCTAGAATCCATAGGATGTTGGGAAAAAGGACGCAAATTTGGCGTGGGTAGCTTATGTGAACAAAAAGTTATGAGGGCTTAAGCGCGAACTGCCCCAAATAGCCAAAAAAAGGCTCGGCACAGGAGGGGAAAAGCCCTGGCAGCGAAGGGGTTAACAAGCTGTAAACATTGCAATTCAAATGTACAGTTATATATACATAGGTGTGACCTGTAGTGGGCAGCAGTAAACACACCAGGAGCCAGAGTGGGGCACAGATATCTGAAAATAGAGATGCCAAAGGGTACAGCAAGTGGCCATTGTGGGGGTTATTCTAACTTTGGAGGAGGTGTTAATCCGTCCCAAAAGTGACGGAAAAGTGACGGATTTACCACCAGCCGTATTACGAGTCCATTATATCCTATGGAACTCGTAATACGGCTGGTGGTATATCCGTCACTTTACCGTCACTTTTGGGACGGATTAACACTCCTCCAAAGTTAGAATAACCCCCAGAATTTGGAAAATCAGGCTGCCATGTACAATGTCCAACACAAAACTGCAATGGAAGGTGAAGTTACAGAGTCTTACCTGTGTGTCACCGGAAGTGCTGTTGAATTATAGATGTTCTGTTGTCCACATACTCTTCCTCCGCCTCCTCTTCGTCACTGTCCACAGGTTCCACTGCTGCCACTCAACCATCTCCAGCCTCATACTCCTGCAGAAAAGGCACCTGGCGTCTCAAGGCCAGGTTGTGCAACATGCAACATGCAACGATGATCTGGCACACCTTCTTGGGTGAGTAGCACAGGGATCCACCTGTCAGATGGAGGCACCGGAATCTGGCCTTCAGTAGCCATGAGAGCTTGGGGTAACTAGAGTAACTTGTAAATATCGAGCGATACCTGTTAGCCAGACACTCACCCTTAGGGCCAACCCCACACCCATATACCAACAGACACTGGGTGGGGACCATGGGCTCACCTTTTAGCCACACCATGTGCCTCTGGAGTTGAGACATCACATATGGGATGCTGCTATTCCTCAAGATAAAGGCATCATGCACAGAGCCAGGATGCTTTGCATTGACACAGGAGATGTACTGGTCCACCAGGCACACTATCTTCACATTCAGAGAATGAAAGCTCTTTCGATTTCTGAACACCTGTTCATTTCTCCGGGGAGGGACAAAGGCAATATGTATACCATCAATAGCACCAATGATGTTGGGGATATGTCCCAGTGTATAGAAGTCAGCCTTCACTGTGACCAAATCCTCCACCTGGGGGAATACTATGTAGCTGCACATGTGTTTCATCAGGGCAGACAACACTGTGGATCGCACGTTTGAGAATATAGGCTGTGACATTCCTGCTGCCATGGCCACTGTTGCTTGGAAGGAAACACTTGCCAAGAAATGGAGCACTGACAGGACCTGCACAAGATGGGGAATACCAGTGGGGTGACGGATAGCTGAAATCAGGTCTGGCTCCAATTGTGCACACAGCTCATGGATTGTGGCCCTATCAAGTCTGTAGGTTAGGATAATGTGCCTGTCCTCCATTGTCGCCAGGTCCACCAGGGGTCTGTACACAGGGGTATGCCTCCATCTCCTATTCATCCTCAGCGGTTGAACTCTAGGGTGAAAAACGGTGAGCAGATGTCATATTCAAACATATGCTCAGATTAATATGCCTTGCATTTTTCTACAGAAACAGTATGTGAACATGTAGGTCTGACGATGTGCCTATGTCTGCTGTGACGCAGTTAGGTGCCATGGCCTGTTCCCCCCGAAATGGCGGCCGCCGGACCTGTGAGGAGGGACAAGGGGAAATGAAGTAATTCTGCTGATGTTGTACGCCGTTGCGAGAGACGGTCGATGACCGCCGTGCAAAACATCATTGGTTATCATTGGGGCCAAAGACTCCAGGAGCAAATGGTGATGTACGCCGTCGGTGATGGTAAGCACCACCGCGGACATGACCACCATTTTCTATCTGTTCACTCACCTGCTACCTGACCTTCAACAGGAGAGGACCTACACTGCAAGTGCTGCTGTGACCTGTCTCTGGAAGCGACCATGGCTCGAGTGTCTGGGGAAAGGGCCCCTGCCTTCACTTCCGACGAGTTGGAGAGGCTAGTGGATGGGGTCTTACCCCAGTACCCTTTACTTTATGGTCCTCCAGACAAACAGGTGAGTACACTGTGAGCACGATGCATGGGGCATGAATGTATGTAGTGGTGTATGTGTAAGCCTTGTGTGGGGGGGGCTGAGGGGTCCAGGGCAGAGTGCTGCATGTTTGGTGGGCCGTGTCTGTGCATAAGGGGATGCGAGGGATATGGTGAGCCATGAGCGTAACAGTCCGGTCGGTATGACTAATACCTTTTCTTATGTATCTTTTTCTGCAGGTCAGCGCCCATCAGGAAAAGGGTATTTGGCATGCCATCGCCAAGGAGGTGCGGACCCTGGGGTCTTTGACAGGCAGAGCACCCACTGTAACAAACGGCACTCACACCTGCATGCACTACATCCTCATCCACTACCTCCATCACCAGCACACCTATGACTACACGTCCCTCACTGGCAGTCACCACCCCATCATCCATGCACACGTCCACTGTGTCCTCTCCCACTGTGTCTGTGCCCTCTCCTCCCAAAGTACACAAACGTAAGCACTCAGACACCCAACAGCCATCCACCTCGCAACAGCATCCAGCCCATGCACCTGCACCACAACACAGCAGACAGACACCTCCTACAACCACTCCCTCTTCCTACACTCCCAAATCTTCACCCTCTTCTAGTCCCACTGTCCCTAAAAGGCTTCTCCTCTCCACCCCTGACCTATTCCCTGCCCCTCCCCCATCCTTCACTTTGGGCCAGGGTGGGCAGAACCCAGGGCAGCACCTCAGCCACCCAGTCCACAGCCACTGTAGTCTCTGCAGCTACTGCATGTATGAGAGGCTCCAAGGAGGCACCCGTCAGCACAGCCAGTGTGCCTGCACCACCTGCCAAGGGCAAGAAGGCGCCGCCAGGTAGCAAGGTCAGGAAGGGAACACCAGCCAGCAAGGGCAAGGAGGCACCACCAGCTACCAAGGGCAAGGAGGCACCACCAGGTAGCAAAGGAAGAAAGGGAACACCAGCAGGCAGAAGCAAGGAGGAACCACCAGCTGCCAAAGGCAGGAAAGGAACAACGCATGCCAAGGCCTATGTAAAAAGAAAAGACACCGCAGGCAGGATGGATCTGGTGTCTGATGCTGGAGCAGCATCTGGGCAAACAACACCAGCCATGGCACTTCAGCCGTCCGAGGCTGCAGGGGAAGGGCTGGAGCCTCCCCCCACCACTGCCAGCACCGCCACCTGCACCACTGCCAGCAGCACCACTGTCAGCAGCAGCAGCCCCAGTGGGCAGCCGTCCAAGGCTGCAGGGGAAGGGCTGTAAACTCCCCCGACCACTAACTGCACCGCCACCTGCACCACTGCCAGCAGCACCACTGTCAGCAGCAGCAGCCCCAGTGGGCAGCCATCCGAAGCTGCAGGGGAAGGGCTGGAGCCTCCCCCCAACACTGACAGCACCGCTGCCAGCCCCGCCACCTGCCACCACTGAGCAGCCGTGACCGCCAGCAAGCAGTGTATAGTCGTGACTACATGGGCTGTAGTGCATCCTGGACCTTGCAACAACTGTAGGTGTGACACACAGGTGAGAGACTGTGACCTTGCACCATCCAGGATCTGCATCACTGGGCACAAGGCCCCCTCCAGAACCAGTGGAAGAACGCATCCACTCACCCCCTCCTTGCCAGGATGAAGCACACTGGGCACAAGGCCCCCTCCAGAACTAGTGGAAGAAGGCATCCACTCACCCACTCCTTGCCAGGGTGAAGCACACTGGGCACAAGGCCCCCTTCAGAACCAGTGGAAGAAGGTATCCACTTGAGAGACTGTGGTTTTGCACTCCCCAGGACCAAGCAGTAGGCAAACCATCCACTTGAGAGACTGTGGCTTTTCACTCCCCAGGACCAAGCAGTGGGCAAACCACCCATTTGAGAGACTGTGGCCTTGCACTCCCCAGGACCAAGCAGTGGGCAAACCACCCACTTGAGAGACTGTGGCTTTGCACTCCTCAGGACCAAGCAGTGGGCAAACCACCCACTAGAGAGACTGCGGCTTTGCACTCCCCAGGACCAAGCAATGGGCAAACCACCCACTTGAGAGACTGTGGCTTTGCACTCCCCAGGACATCACACAGGGCATGTAACTCCCTCCAGGAGAAGTGGTGTTGTACCATCTTCTGGCTGAGATGCCCCCCGTTCCCCTTCCCCCCTGAGGTGCCTGTGTATCTTTGACCTAATGCCCCAGCAGTGTTCTCTCCATATTGAGGCAAGTGTCCAGTGTGGCCTTGGCATATGTGTTATGGCCCTGTGGGCCACGGACGTTTTGGAGAGGGCATTGTCCCTCCATTTGTATATACTGTACATTCTGTTTTGTGCTTTAATGACATATTTATCTAACATTTTTTATATTACACTCACTTTAATCAATTCCTTTTGTCCTTGCGTTATTCCTGATGGTTACGGGGTGGATATATAGGGGGTCATTCTGACCTCGGCGGTAAAAGTCGCTTTCCGCCGGCCAGAAGGCCGCCATAACACCGCCGCGGTAAACCGCCACGGTCATTCTGACCCACAACTGGCAAACCGCCAAAAACCCGACATCCTCAAAAATCCGCCACACCAAAGGTCAGCGAAAAAATGGCGATGACCAAACCTCCACCGTCACGCCAACAGAAATACGCCCATACCATTCCGACCCACAAATCCATGCGGCGGTCTTTCAAACGCGGTATTCCATTGGCGGTACACACCGCCGCGGTCAAAATACACACACACATAGAAAACTCAGCAACATTGGTCAGTTTGAAATACACACACCTGATACACATACTAACACCACTCCCACACACCTAACACAATATAAAACACACACCCACATCACACACAAGCCCCTACGACCCGAAATCATTGACGAAGGCTAGAGAGAGAGCACAGAATAGACAATCCCACAACACAAAGGCACACAACACCATCACCCACACAGAATCCACGCACCAAACACCACACACCACCACACGCACCACACTCATCACCACAAACGCCACCCCACACCTCAACCACACCACCCCATGGCACCCCAAAGACACCCCAAGACTGGCGGCGGACCCCCACCTACTCCCCCAGAATTTACCGCGTGGGAGGAGGAAGTCTTGCACATCCTGCATCCTGAGGGCCTCGCAGGAGTAGGCGGAGGAATGGACTCTGGTAAGGCAAATCTTCACTACTGCTTCCCACCCCCACCCCACCTGCATGCCAAATCATACCCCCACCCTCACCCCCTCCCCCATCACACCAACCCCTAGCAAAAGGCTCACCATCACAACCCACCCATCCCAACACCAAGCCCTGCATGCGACCCCAAAGCATGGACACCCATCACCAAAGCATGCCCACTGCACACACACATCACCCCCACAAGCCACCCTCACAAAAGCCCCCACAAGGATATGCCTGCACATGGGTACACGGACACCCACCCATAACACGAAATGCCACACACAGAAGCAATAACCATACCTTTATACCCCTGCAGGACCCGAACGCCACCACACCGCCACAGAGGGTCCAGAGATGTCCATCCCACCCCCAGAAGAGGCCCCCAGCGATGACAGCAGCTCTGTCTCCCTGGAGCCAGACGACCAGCCCGGCCCATCGGGGACCTCTGGACAGTCGGTTCCCCACAGACAGCCACAGGCTACACCAGCCCCAACCCCCTCTGGGAACACCAGCACAGCCCCCACCCAGCGGGCCCATGCCTCTGTCTACAGGACATGTCAATCAGCGGTGTGTCCACCACTACAGGGCACCCAGGTTGACCCCCCACCCCAACAACAACAGGGACCTGGGGGCAGTGGTAGTGGGCACACCGTCCAGGGGACAGAGGCCCAGGAACACAGGGGAACTGGGAGGGCTGCTGTGCGACACGGGGGGGACAGGCCCGGGGAACCCACTCTCCAAGAGGCCCTCTCCTCCATCATGGGAGCATACCACCGCTCCCAGGAGACGATGGCGACGGTACTGGCCCGGTTCCAGGAGATCCAGGAACTGCAGGAGGAACGGTACATGGGGTTCAGGGAGGAACTGAGGAACATCGGTTCCGCAATGGGGACCATCGTCCTGGCCCTTACCCAGATCGTCACCACATTGCGGGACCATGTGGCACCCCAAAGGGCCCCTGTCACTAGCCCAGGCCAGGAACAGCCTACCACCTCCGCCGGCGCTAGTGGACAGGAGGCCCCCACACAACGACAGGCCACCAGAACCCCACCTCCTGCAGAAGAAGAACCACCTGCAAGCGGAACCTGAGATCTCACAAGAAGACAGAGTAGGATTGCAAGACCCCCGCCAGCCTAAGATACCCCCTGATGTCATCCCACTGCCCCACATTGTCACCCTGTCCAACCTTGAACTGCCCTTGCTCCATCCTTCCACAGGCATATGGACAATACACCTGTGCGACTGAGAACTGGACTCTGCCATGGACATTACTCCACCCCCACCCATCCCCGCTTCCCAATCATTTACCTATATGTAGCACTTAAAATAAATCACTTATTCCACATAAAAAACAGGAGCCTGCTTGTATTCTTAACAAATGTATTACACATAACGGTGCAATAATGTCCAGTTACTTTGTGATGACAACATACCAATTTCAATAAGCTTTAGTCCATGGGCAAACAAAGCTGAAGTCAGGCAGTGGGTCATACAGCTCTGAAAAGGGAAGGGAAAGTCACAAATCAGTTAACAGGAACTGGGGGGAAACACAGACAGTGGAGACGCATGAGGCCTTAAGTAAATGTAAATTGGGGTGGCTGTTTCTTACCTGTGTGCTACTGAAAGTATTGTTGTATGGCTGTATCCCTGTTGTCCGTGTCGTCCCCGTCGTCTTCCTCCTCTTCACTCTCCACAGGCTCCACAGCTGCAACAACACCACCATCTGGACCATCCTCCTGCAGAAAAGGCACCTGGCGTCGCAATGCAAGATTGTGAAGCATACAGCAGGCCACGATGATATAGCACACCTTCTTTGGTGAGTACATGAGGGATCCCCCTGTCATATGCAGGCACCTAAACCTGGCCTTCAGGACCCCGAAGGTCCTTTCTATGATCCTCCTAGTTCGCCCATGGGCCTCATTGTACCGTTCCTCTGCCCTGGTCCGGGGATTCCTTACTGGGGTAAGTAGCCACGACAGGTTGGGGTAACCAGAGTCACCAATTAGCCACACACGGTGTCTCTGTAGCTGTTCCATCACACAAGGGATGCTGCTATTTCACATGACATACGCGTCATGCACTGACCCAGGGAACTTGGCATTTACATGGGAGATGCACTGGTCAGCCAAACAGACCACCTGGACATTCATTGAATGATAACTTTTTCTGTTTCTGTACACCTGCTCACTTTCTTTGGGGGGAACCAAAGCCGCATGGGTCCCATCAATGGCACCAATGATGTTGGGGATATGTCCAAGGGCATAGAAATCACCCTTCACTGTAGCCAATTCGCCCACCTCAGGGAAAATAATGTAGCTCCGCATGTATTTCATCAGGGCAGACAACACTCTGGACAAAACCTTAGAAAACATAGGCTGAGACATCCCAGATGATATGGCCACTGTTGTCTGAAAAGACCCACTTGCCAAAAAATGGAGTACTGACAGAACCTGCACCAGAGGGGGAATCCCCGTGGGTTGGCGGATGGGGGACATCAGGTCTGGCTCCAGCTGGGCACATAGTTCATGTATAGTTGCTCTGTCAAGCCGGTATGTAAGTATGATATGTCGTTCTTCCATTGTCGACAGGTCCACCAGTGGTCGGTACACGGGAGGATTCATCCTTCTCCTCGCAAGTCCCAGCGGACGGTGCCTAGGAAGGACAACATGGAGCACAGAGTCAAGCAACCCACAGGTTCGTTCACACAGCTTGCACAGTACACAAATCGCTATGCATGGAACGGCTTGTATGAGTGCCAATGCAAGGCCTAGGCCTGTGTGACGCAGTAGAAATCATGCCATGTGGGCCCTTGAAATGGCGGCTGCCTGACCTGTGAAGTGTGACAGTGGGATGTGAGGTCACTGCGCTGGCGTGGCACACCGTCGCGGTAGGCGGTCGAAGACCGCAGCGCAATGCTGCATTGGTTAACATTGGACCCTATGGGTCTCAGGAGCCAATGAAGATGTGCGACGGCGGTCGCGGTACGCACCGCCGCGGGCGTGACCGCCATTTTCGATCTGATTATTCACTCGAGACCTGATCATCCACAGGAGAGGACCTATACTGCAAGTGCTGCTGTGACCTCGGTCTGGGAGATACAATGGCTGCTGCGACTGGAGAAAGGGCCCCTGCCTTCACTGCCGAAGAATTGGAGAAACTTGTTGATGGGGTCCTCCCCCAGTATGCGCTACTCTACGGTCCTCCAGACCAACAGGTTAGTACACAGGGTGCACGTTGAATGGGCTATGCCTGTGTTGAGTGGGGTGTATGTAAGATGGTGGGGAGGGGAGCGAATGAGGAGTGCAACGCACGAAAGATGAGAGCATGTGCCACATGGCAAGGTTGGGGAGGGGGGGCCACTCACATTGACCAGGCAGAAAACTGATGCGATTTCCTTTACCACTCTGTACATGTCACATAGGTCAGCGCCCATCAGAAGATCGACATTTGGCGTTCCATCGCCAAGGACGTCCGGGCCCTGGGGGTCCACAACAGAGGGGTCACCCACTGCCGAAAGAGGTGGGAGGACATCCGCCGCAGGACCAGAAAGACCGCCGAGTCTCTGCTGGGGATGGCCTCCCAACGTAGGAGGGGTGCCAGCCGCCAATTGACCCCCCTGATGTCCCGGATCCTGGCAGTGGCCTACCCCGATTTGGATGGGCGCGTGAGGACATCACAGCAGACACAAGGGGGTGAGTATCAGCACATTCTGCTATCTTTGTGCGCAGTGAAGGTGTCTGGGTGGGGGAGGAGGGCTGTGGCTATCTCCAGGCCAGGGCGACTTCTGTAGGCTAGGCCCCTCCGTTAGACACGGCCCTGTGCCCCCGCCCCCCACCTCTGTAGGGTGCCAAGTACAGCTATCCATGGTCCGGCCTCACCCATGTGTGCATTTGTCGTCCATAGACCCGTAGGCCTAGTCACAATAACTGAGTAGTGTACCCCCATTGCGTGGCCTAGTTCAGGGGGCTTCTGTGTCTGTCCTCTCCGACAATGGTGTTGCCAATGCATGCACTCAACCTGTCTTCATTTCTCCCCCCCCCCCATTTTCTTTGTCTTCCTGTTCATGTGTGCATTAGCATCATCAGGCGGAGGAGAAGTGGCATCGGCGCACGAGGGAGCTGCATCTCACATGGCCCCGGAGGGCCATACAACAGACTCAGAGTACACCAGTGAGATGGAGGGCGAGTGGAGCTCCACAACGGGGACCCGTGGAGACGTCAGCGACACCGACACGTCCTCGGAAGGGAGCTCCCTAGCGGTGGCAGCAACATCCGTGCCCACTACCACAACAGGTACAGCCGCCACCCAGCGCACCAGCCCCGCCCTCCCAGCAGCCCCTCAGCCTTTGCCCCGTGCCCGCTCGCCCAGGAAGGCGGGCATCTCCTTCGCCCCAGGCACCTCAGGCCCTGCCCCAGTTACCCCTGCTGCCCTCAGTGAGGAGGTCATTGACCTCCTCAGGACACTCATTGTTGGGCAGTCTACCCTTTTGAATGCCATCCAGGGTGTAGAAAGGGAGGTGCATCGGAGCAATGCATACCTGGAGGGCATTCATTCGGGTCAGGCTGCCCATCAGCGATCGTTCAACGCTCTGGCCTCAGCACTGACGGCAGCCATTGTCCCTGTCTCCAGCCTCCCTCTTCTGACTCCCTCCACCCAGTCCCAGTCTCCTGTTCCTCTGCCTATCCCATCCACACCATCAGACCAGCCTGCACACACCTCTACACCCAAGGGCAGCTCATCCAGACATAAGCACCACAGATCCCACAAGCATTCACCCAAGCAACATCCAGATGCAGACATGCCAACAGTCACTACCACCTCTGTGTCCCCCACCTCCTCATCTCCCTCCTCCCTCCCTGTGACGTCTCCACTCACACCTGCATGCACACCACCATCAGCCAGTACTTCCATCACCAGCACACCCTCCTTTACAGTCCGCACACGTGCAGTCACCACCCCCACTGCCATTTACACCTCCCCTGTGTCCTCTCCCAGTGTGTCTGTCACCCCCTCTTCCAAAGCACGTCTGTCACCCCCTCTTCCAAAGCACACAAACGCAGGCAGCCACCCACCCAACAGCCATCCACCTCACGACAGTCTCCGTCACAAGCACCCAAAGACAGCACACTTGACTCTCCTACAACCACATCCTCTTCCTCCACTCCCAAACCCACTACACCTACCAGTCCCTGTCCTTCCAAAGTCCTTTTCCTTTTCAACCTTGAGCTCGTTCCAATCACTGACCCACCCCCTCCATCTGGGAAGACTAAAAAAAGCACCTCAGCCACCACCAGCCCTGCATCTACTGTGACCATAATGCAGGGCTATTGGAGTCCACCAGATCCTAGGGCAGGAACATCGGCCAGCAGCAAGGGGACAGCCAGCCCCCCCCCTGGGAAGAGGACAAAAAATAAAAAGGCCCGGCGTGACAAGCCTGAGACGGCTGCCACCAAGGACAGTAGCCTTGCCCCGTCACCTGCGACATCATCCAAGGGAGGCAAGGGCCACAGAGCTCCAGCGAAGGAGGGCAAGGGCAGCAGGGCGGAGAAGTCAGGCAGCAGGCGAGCTGCCCAGGAGTGCCCCACCAGCCCCATTCCGGGTGTGACAGACGACACCCACGGGCCCAGGACCACATCACAGGAGGGCGCCATGACCGCAAGTTCGGATGGTGAATGAGCGGGAAGTCTTGCCCAGGTCTGGCTCCCTAGACACACAGGACGAGCACCGCTGAACAGGGCCCCGCCGGGACAAGAACCGCACCGCTGGGCCCTTCATCTCAAGCACCGCACCGCTGGGCCCTTCCTGTCAAGCACCGCTCCGCTGGGCGCTTCATCTCAAGCACCGCACCGCTGGGCCCTTCCTGTCAAGCACCGCTCCGCTGGGCCCCGCCGTCTCAAGCACCGCTCCGCTGGGCCCTTCATCTCAAGCACCGCTCCGCTGGGCCCTTCCTGTCAAGCACCGCACCGCTGGGCCCCGCCGTCTCAAGCACCGCTCCGCTTGGCCCCGCCGTCTCAAGCACCGCACCGCTGGGCCCCACCGTCTCAAGCACCGCACCGCTGGGCCCCGCCGTCTCAAGCACCGCTCCGCTGGGGGAGCCAGCCCCCCCCCCTGGGAAGAGGACAAAAAAGAAAAAGGCCCGGCGTGACAAGCCTGAGACGGCTGCCACCAAGGACAGTAGCCTTGCCCCG